>NW_026690865.1:10000-310000 GCF_020826845.1 Diceros bicornis minor | reverse complement strand
GATAGCACATAGAAAGTGCTGAAGGAAAAAACTGTTAACTAAGAATTCTATATTCAGGAAAGGTACTGTTCAAAAATGAAGAAAAAATAAAGACTTTGCCAGATAAACAAAAATTGAGAGAGAATTCATTGCTAGTAGACCTGATTTACAAGAAATACTAAAGAAAGTTCTTCAGGCTGAAAACAAGTGACCCCAGTAAAGGTAATTATACATATTTTTTATCCTTTCTATTCTTAACTGATTTAAAAACCAATTGTATAAAATAATATCACACAACGTATCATGGCTTCAAATGCACAATTTAATATAAGTGTAATATATGTCCTATAACAGCCCAAAAGGAGGTGGATGGAAGCAAAGTTGCAATGAGCTAAGGAAATGACTGCAGATGGTAAAATGATAATTATAACAATGCAATGTTGAGTTTGTAACATTAACAGATATAATACATATAACAACAATACCAAAAAAAAGGGAAAATGGGAATCAAGCTGCATAGCAGTACAGGTTCTGCATATTACCCAAACTCAGCTAGTACAGATCTAAAGCTGATGAGACGTGTATAGTAAACCCCAGAGCAATGACTTAAAAAAATTCCAAAAAAAAAAAAAACTAAAAAACAGATCACTAATGAAATTAAAATGCTACATTAGAAAATACATATAGAAAACAAAAACTAAAATGGCAGATGTAAATCCAACTATATCAGTAACATTAAATATGAATAGATTGAACAATCAAAAGGGAAAGATTGTTAGATGGGATTTAAAAAAAACACGATCCAACTATATGTTGTCTACAGGAGACACACGAGAGTCACAGAGACAAAAACACTGAAAGTAAATGGATGGGGAAGAATATCATGCAAACAGCAACCACAAGAAAGCTGGAGTGGCTGCACTAACATCAGACAAAATAGACTTTAAAACAAGAATACTAGAGAGAGTGACATTTTATAATGATGAAATGGTCAATAGTTCAAGACATAACAATTAAAAACATATATGCATCTATTAATGGAGCATTGAAATACATGAACCTTTTAATAGAAATGAAAACAGACAATTCAACAATAGTTGGAGACTTCAATACCCCACTTTCAATAATGTATAGAACAATTAGACAGAAGATCAACACGGAAATAGACGACTTGAACAACACTACAAACCAACCAGATCTAACAGACTTCTACAGAGCACTCCATCCAACAACAGAAGATACATTCTCAAGTACATAGGGAACATACTCCAGAACAGATCAAATGTTGGGCTATAGAACAAACCCCAATAAATTTAAAAGCATAAAAATAATACAAAGTATGTTCTCCAACCATAATAAAATAAAATTAGAAATCAATAGTAGGAATAAATTTGGCAAATTCATAAATATGTGGGAATTAAACAACACATTCATGAATAACCAATGAGTCAAAGAAGAAATCTAAAGGGAAATCAGAAAACGCTGGTTCTTTGAAGAGATCAACACAATTGACAAACCTCTGTCCAGTCTGACCAAGAAAAAGAGAGAAGATTCAAATTACTTGAATCAAAAACAAAAGAGAGAAAACAACACTAAGATATCACCTCACGCCCGTTAGGATGGCTATAATCACCAAGCCAAAAAACAACAAACACTGGAGAGGATGTGGAGAAACAGGAACCCTCATACACAGCTGGTGGGAATGCCAACTGGTGCAGCCTCTATGGAAAACGGTATGGAGATTCCTCAAAGAATTAAAAATAGAGATGCCCTATGATCCAGCTATCCCACTACTGGGAATCTATCCAACGAACCTGAAATCAACAATCCAAAGGGCCTTATGCACCCCTATGTTCATTGCAGCATTATTCACCATAGCCAAGAAGTGGAAGCAACCTAAGTGTCCCTCGACTGATGACTGGATCAAGAAAAGGTGGTATATATATACAATGGAATACTACTCAGCCATAAAAAAGACAAAATCGTCCCATTTGCAACAACATGGATGGGCCTGGAGGGTATTATGTTAAATGAAGGAAGCCAGAAAGAGAAAGACAAACACTGTATGATCTCACTCATATGTGGAATATAAACCAACACATGGACAGAGAAAACTGTATTGTGGTTACCAGGGGCAATGGGGGTGGGGGGTGGGCACAAGGGGTGAAGGGAGACATATATATGGTGATGGACAAACAAAAACGTACAACCCAAAATTTCACAATGTTAAAAACTATTAAAACATCAATAAAAAAAAAGACAAAACTGGAAGAAAAAAAAAAAGAGAGGACAAGATTACCAACCTTACAGAAACAAAAAGGATTATAAACAAATACTATGAATAATAGTACACAAATTAGATAACTTAGATGAAATACACAAATGACTAGAAAAACACAAACTACAAAAATGACTCAAGATAATCTGAATAAACCTATAATAAGTGAAGAGATTGAATTAGTAATCCACAAACTATGCACAAAGAAAAGCCCAGGCCTAAATGGTTTCACCGCTGAAATCTACCAAACACTCAAGGAAGAATTAACACCAATTCTTCCAAAAAAAAAAAAAAAAAAAAGAGGAAGAAACACTTTCCAACACATTTTATGGGACTAATATTACCCCGATACCAAAATCAGACAAAGATGTCACAAGAAAGCAAAACTACAGGGGCCAGCCTGGTGGCGTAGAGATTAAGTTTGCACGCTCCACTGTGGCGGCCCAGGGTTCACACGTTTGGATCCCGGGTATGGACTGATGTACCGCTTGTCAAGCCATGCTATGGCGGTGTCCCATATGAAAAAAAATAAATAGAGGAAGATGGGCACGGATGTTACCCCAGGGCCAATCTTCCTCGGCAAGGAGAGGAAGATTGGCAACGGATGTTAGCTCAGGGCTAATCTTCCTCACCAAAAAAAAAAAAAGAAGAAAGAAACCAAAACTACAGACTAATATCTCTTACGAACATGGATGTAAAAGTCCTCAACAAAATACTAGCAAACTGAATCTAGCAATATATAAAAAGAATTATACACCATGACCAAGTGGGATTTATCCTAGGGATGCAAAGTTGGTTTAACATCCAAAAATAATTAATGTAATACATCAGACAAATAGAATGAAAAACAAAAAATCATAAGACCATCTCAGCAGATGTAGGAAAAAGCATTTGACAAAATCCAACACGCTTTCATGATTTAAAAAAAAACTCAATAATCTAGGAACAGAAGGGAAGTTCCTCAATATAAAGGGCATCTACAAAAAATCTCCAGTTAACATCATACTTAATGGTGACATACTGGATGGTTTCCCTTTAAGATTAGGAACAAGACAAAGATTTCCACTCTTGCCATTTCTATTCTAAATTGTAGCGGAGGTTCTAACCAGGGCAATTAGGCAAGAAAAAGAAATAAAAGGCATCTATATCGGAAAGGAGGAGGTAAAACTATCTCTATTTGCATAAAGTGATCCTGTATATAGAAAATCCTAAGGAGTCTACCAAAAAACTATTAGAAGTAATAAATGAGTTCAGCAAGGTTGCAGGATACAAGATCAATATACAAAACCCAACTGAATTTCTATACATTTGCATTGAAAAACCCAAAAGTAAAATTAAGAAAACAATTCCATTCACAATAGTATCCAAAACCAGGAATAAATTAACCAAATAAATGCAAAACTTATACTCTGAAGTTGATTCTAAATTCATACGGAATTCTAAGGCAACAAGCTACAACTAACAAAACAATTCTGAAAAAGAAGAATAAATAGTGTAAGACTCATACTTCCCAACTGCAAAAGTTACTACAAAGCAACAGTTGTCAAGACAGTGTGGTACTGGTACAAGGACAAACATACAGATCAATGGAACAGAACTGAAAGACCAGAAATAAACCTATACACCTATGGTCAACTGATTTTTCACAAGGGTGCCAATGGTGCTGTGACAATTGAATAGCTACATGCAAAAGAATGAAGTTAGACCCTAACCTTATCCCATAAGCAAAAGTTTACTCAAAATGGATCATACACTTCAATTGAAGAGCTAAAACTATAAAACACTTATAAGAACACACAGGCATAAATCTTCATGACCTTGTATTTGGCAATGGACTCTTAGATCTGACACCAAAAGCAGAAGCAACTAAATAAATGAATAAATAAGTTAAACTTCATCATCACAATTAAGAACTTTTATGCTTCAAAAGACACTATCAAGAAAGTGGAAAGACAATCTAGAATGGGAAATAATATCTGGAAATCATATATCTAATAAGGACCTTGTATTCGGAACATATATTAAAAAGCTCTTGGGGCCAGCCCAGTGGTGTAGTGGCTAAGTTCGCGCGCTCCACTTTGGCGGCCCAGGGTTCATGGGTTCTGATCCCAGGCACAGACCAAAGTACCGCGTCTCAAGTCATGCTGTGGCTGCGTCCATATAAAGTAGAGGAAGACGGGCACGGATGTTAGCCCAGGGCCAATCTTCCTCAGCAAGAAGAGAAGGATTGGCAACAGAAGTTAGCTCAGGGCTGATCTTCCCCACCTCCTCCCCCCAAAAAAACTTCTTACAATTCAGTAATAAAAAGACAACCCAATTTAAAAATAGGCAAAGAATCTGAACAGATATTTCTCCAAAGAAGATATACAAATGGCCAATAAGCACATGAAAAGATGCTCAGTATCATTAGTCATAAGGGAAACGCAAATCAAAACCACAATAAGATACCACTTCATACCCACTACAATGGCTAAAATTAACAAGTTAGATAACAAGTGTTAGTGAGAATGTGGAGAAACTGGAACCCTCAAACACTGCTACAGGAATGTAAAATGTTGCAGCCACTTTGGAAAATAGTCTGGCAGTTTCTCAAATAATTAAACATAGAGCTACCATGTAACCCAGCAATTCTACTCCTAGGTATATATCCAACAAATGGAAACATGTCCACACAGAAACTTGTACATGAATGTAACAGCATCACTCATAATAGTCAAAAGGTGGAAACAACCCAAATGTCCACTGACACACAAACAGATAAACAAAAGTGGTATATCCACACAATGAAACATTATTTGGTCATAAAGAAGAATGAGATACTGACATATGCTACAACATAAATGTACCTTGAAAATATAATGCTAAGTGAAAGAAGCCAGCCAAAAAAAAAAACCATATACTATATGATTCTATTCATAGGAAAGTCAGAATAGGGAAATCTATAGAGACAAAAAAGTAGCTTAGTGGTTGCTTAGGGATGGGGTAAACAGGGTCAGGGGATAAAGGGATGGTAGCTGAAGGGTTCAGGCTTCTTTTTGAGGTGATGAAAATATTCTAAAATTTACTGTGGTGATGGTTACACACATCTGTGACTATATTAAAAAAACCCACTGAATTATAAACTTTAAATGGGTGAATTGTATGGTATGTGAATCATATCTCAATAAAGCTGCCTAAAAAATGTAGCAGCCAGCTCCAAAAAAAAACCATCATAGTGAAGAAAGCAGAATGTAGGGTCAGGGAGCAACATCGCTTTTGTTCATCATTAATCCTTCCTGCCCTTAAAGCCATGCCTGCATGTTTGCAAAAAAAAAAAGGACTAAATGAAGTAGACGAGTGACAGGAAAAAAGCAGGGTAGGAAACCTGGATTTCACCACATGAAAAGAGCACAATTCTACACTATGCAATGTCACCAAAAATTAGACATAAAAATATCCTCACTTATACCTGGACATACAAACTACTAAAAACAAACTTACCAAATAAATTTCTGAAACATCAAATGAGTCTGTGTTAAGGCACTGTTTGAAGAACTTAACTTGTATTAATTGATTTAACCCACACAACCACCCTATGTGGTACATATATAGCTGATCTTCATTATTTACAAGTTCCATATTTGTGAATTCACCTACTCACTAAAAGTTTTTTGGAATCCCAAATCAGTATTTGCAGCATTCTCATGGTCATTTGCAAACATGAGCAGAGCAGTGAAAAATTTCAGTCTATCAACACACACGTTCCAGTTGAGGTCAAACAAGGTGACACTCTGCCTTATTTCAGCTCTCATACAGAAATGACCAGAGGATAGAGATGGTAGGGAGCAGTGTGGTGTAATGCAAGAAGCTCCAGTTCTTTCGAGTTTAGGAGAGTTTAAGTCATTTTCCCAAGATCAGAAAGCTAACGAATGGAGGACTGCATGAGCCAAGGACACAAAGTGAAGAAATTGATGGTTGAATGAATTAATAGTTAAAAGGCTAAAAAAAGAGATAAAACGAGATCATAAAAAATACTTAAACCAAAAGAAGAAGAAATGGAGAACGGAAACAAAAAACAGATGAGACAGAAAACAAACAGTAAGATGACAGATTTAAATCTAACCATATCAATAATCACATTCAACGTAAATGTTCTAAATGCCCCAATTACAAGGCAGAGATTGTGAAAACAGTGTGGCAGTTCCTCAAAAAGGTAAACATGGAATTACCATATGATGTAGCAATTCCACTCATAGGTATATACCCAAAGAAATGAAAGCAGGAATCACTCACAGGTATACACCCAAACCATTGATGTGGCATACAGATACTGGTCCACCAATGATCGCAGCAGCATTATTCACAATAGTCAAAAGGTAAAAATAACCCAAGTGTCCAAACAAAATGTGATAAACACATACAATGGGATATTAGTCAACCTTAAAGATGAATGAAACTCTGATATATGCTAAACATGGATGAAACTAGAAAACATGCTAAGTGAAATAAGCCAGACACAAAATGCCAAATACTATATGATTCCACTCATCTTAGGTACCTAGAATAGGCAAATTCATAAGACAGAAGGTAGGGGAGAAGGCAGAAGGGGGAATTATTGTGTAATGGGTATAGAGTTTCTGTTTAGGATGATGAAAAAGTTACAGAAATGAGTCACAATGGTTTCACAATATTGTAAATGTACTTAATGTCACTGAATTCTAAACCTTATAATGGTTAAAATGGCAATTTTTATGTTGCGTATATTTTGCCACAATAAAAAAAAAGGGCAGAGATCATCAAACTATAAAAAAGCAAGACCCAAGTGTATGTTGCCTACAAAAACAAACACTTTAAATGTAAAGACACAAACAGGCTAAAAGTAAAAGGATGGAAATAGAGCATGCTAGCACTAGTCAAAAGATCTGGCTACATTAATATGGGACAAAGTAGACTTCAGAGCAAAGAATATTACCAGGGATAAAGAGGACCACTTTATAATGATAAAGGAGTCCATTCATCAAGAAGACATAACAATCCTAAGCATTTATGTACCTAATAAAAGAGCTTCAAAATGCAAGGAGCAAAAAACAATGGAACTAAAAGAAGAAACAGACAAATCCAAAAAATTATAATAGGAGACTTCCACACCCCTACCAATAATTGACAGAACAAGGAGACAGAAAATCAGTAAATGTTGTTCAAGTCTTTCATATCCTATCAACAAACGTGATAACATTTATAGAACACTCCACCCAATAACAGCAGCACATATATCTTTTTAAAGTCAAAATGAAACATTTACCAAGACCATATCCTGGGACATACAACAAATCAGATAAGCTTTTAAAAGATTCAAATTATGCAAAGCATGTTCTCTGACAGGGGAACTAAATTAGAAATCAATAACAGAAAAAAGTCTGGAAAATCCCCCAAATATTTGAAAATTAAATAATACTCTTCTAATAACACGTCATAAAATTTTTCTTGTTTGATTAGAAATTTGTCAACTATCCTTTTTTTCTATAACTGTTCAGCGTAAGGAGCCAGCACAGTTTACTTAAATCATCCCTCATTTATGGACATTTAAGTTATTTCTGACTTTTTTTTTTGCTATTATAAACAGTATTGTCTTGAACATCCTTGTAGGTAAATTTTCTTCCACATCTGTGGTTATTTAATCATAACACTAGGCATGAAATTGCCTGACTCAAAGGGTAGGTTGGATTGTAACACTTTTAGTGTATATTGCAAATCGTTTTCCAGAAAAGTTATTTCCATTCACAAGAGTGCTTGTTTACCTCCAGCCTTGCCAGCATTAGGGTTTATCATTTTTGTTGTTTTGCTGATTTAATAGATGAAATACACTATCTCGTTATTTTACCTTCATATATATTATTCTATCATACAGAGGTGGGACTTTTTCGTATTCTTATAGAGCATCTGTGTTTCTTAATTTCACCATTCAACTAATGTTCATTTTAAGAACCCACCCAAACCAGACATTGTCTAGGTTTTATTGTCAGTAACCTAATGATGGTCCCTTGTTTGTTTTCCCGTCAGAGTCCAATCCTTCATCCATCTTAAATATTTTTTTCTAAAAATTACTTTTTAAAAATTAGTGCAAAAAGTTAGAATAAAGTTAATGTATGCCATGGCAAGAATAATTAAGCATTAAAAAAGGAAACACCTGAAAACTAATTCCTTCTCTCTTCCCTGACTCCTCAGGTCCCCAGATCTCTCCCACCTCAAGCAACCATTATCACCTGAATTGAGCTTCCTTCCAGAATATTCTATACTTACACATCCATCTTCTATTACATAAATGACAGGACACTGTACATATCATTCTGCGCTTGGTTTTTTCCACATAATAGGTAGCTTATTTCATATCAGTACTTAAGGTTAAAAACAACTAACAAAAATGTTTATTTTGTGCCAGACATTGTTCTAAGCACCTTTAGGTCTAATGCTATCTCATTAATTGGTAGAACAAGCTTATAGGGTAGGCATTGTGTTGTCATCCTTATCTCAAAGTGAGGAAACTGAGGCACAGTGATGTTAAGTAACCTACTAAGGCCGCAAAGTTAGTGAATGGATCAGAATTTAAACACAGGCAGTCTGACCCAGAGCCTTACCCACTATAGTATATTGTCACTCTCATCTCATTTTAAAAAACAGTTGTATAATCTGATTTCTGTCTCTATGGATTTGCCCATTCTGGACATTTCATATAAATGGAATCATATGCTATGTGGACTTTTGTGACTGGCTTCTCTCACTAAGCATCATGTTTTCAAGGTTCATCCATGTTGTAGCGTGTGTCAGTGCTTCACTCCTTTTCATGGCTGAGTAATATTCTGCTATATGGATGGACCACGTTTTGTTTATCCAGTCATCTGTTGATGGACATTTGAGTTGTTTCTAATTGGGGGAGAAGGAAATGGGGGATGACTGCTTAATAGGTACGGGGATTCTTTTTGGGGTGATAAATGTGTCTGGGAACTGGATAGTGGTGATGTTTGTACAACACTGTGAATGTGCTAAATACCACTGAATCGTACTTTAAATGGTTAAAATGGTGAACTTTATGTTATGTGAGTTTTACCTCAGTAAAAAAAAGGCTTCATGGTATTTCATTGTATGGCTTCATTGTTCATTTAACGTGTTCTAAAATCTTGGACACATGGGTCCTTCTAGCCTTTCATTACTAATGAAAATATTGCATTAAATACATGTGTCCACACATCTTTGTGCCGATGTGTATCTGTAGGCCAATAGCCTTTTAAATGCCTATAGGATTCGATTTCCCTACACCTAGGCTTGGAGGCTCCACCCCACGTTTATTTCCATCTAGGTGGTGGGTCACATGGTGGCAGCCTCAGACCATTCCTGGGAGTGTGTCCCATGAGGACAACAGCCACCTCCCAGAACCTTATCCTCTGCAAACCTTCTCCTCCAGGTTATTGACATTCAAGGCATTTGCCCAGCTCTTCATCTTGGGGAGCTCCCGGGTGTTGGGCATTTTCCAGATTGGACCCTTGGCTGGTATCATGGCCTACCTGTTCACCATCATCAACAGCCTGCAGGGGGCCTTCATCTTCCTCATTCACTGTCTGCTCAACCGCCGGGTATGTAGCTGCTGCCCTCGCTGTCCCTGATGCCCCTCCTTCCAGGGGACATGCCTGTGCCAGCATACTTCCCTGCATCTGGGAGTGATTCATCTCCCCGTGATGTGTCTCCATCTCCAGGTACGGGAAGATTACAGAAGATGGATTACCAGGAAGACCACACCCGGATCCCAGTCCCAGACATCAGGGGTCATACTGACATCCTTTGCCTTCACTTCCAAAACGGTGAGAGACTGTGTGTTTTATGAAGGTTCTGGTCAAACAGAATACTTGCTTCTTAGCAATCCCAACACCACCATGTGTTGAGTGTCTACTGTGAGTTAAGTGCGTCCATGTACATTAGCTCATTTGATGGAGGGTGGGGTTTAAGAGTGGAGGTTCAGGAGCCAGGCTGCCTAGGGTTAAATCCCAGCTCTGCCTCTTAGGAGCTGTGTGATCTAAAAAAGATAAACTCATGGGGGCTGGCCCCATGGCCTAGTGGTTAAGTTTGGTGTGCTCCGCTTTGGTGGCCCAGGTTTGGCTCCCAGCTGCAGACCCACACCACTCGTCAGTGACCATGCTGCTGCAGTGCCCCACATACAAAATAGAGGAAGACTGGCAACAGATGTTAGCTCAGCGTGAATTTTCCTCAAGCAAGAAAAAAAAGATAAAATCGTGACTCATACAGATATAAAATGAGCATACATTAATTTTTGGATTTTATTCCACTCATCAATCAGTGAAAGAACCAGGCAGATGTTATAACTGGCTCAAAAGAGAACACAAAGAACAGACATATATGTATATAATATATAATATATGCAATGTATACAACGTATACATAATACATCATACACATAATGTATACAACGTATACATAATACATAAAACACATATAATGTATACAACGTATACATAATACATAATATACATATAATATGCATACAGTGTATACATGATATATATTATATATTGCATAATATATATGCAATTTATCCAATGTATATCATGTATACATAATACATAATACACATATAATATATACAATGTATACATAATACATAATATATATTACATAATACATGTATATGTCTGTTCTTTGCTGTTCTCTTTTGACCCAGTTATAACATCTGCCTGGCTCCCTCATTCATAATTATATATACATAATATATATAATATAATGTTTAATTATATATTATATAATTATACGTATAATTATTAATATTATAAAATACATATAAAATTTCATATACCTATATGTTATATATGTATTACATATATATGCATTATAATACCTATGAATTATAATACATATATATAATTTCAGGAATATTGAAATGAATGTGCAAATGGACGCAAAACTGTTTTTTCCATGGAATTATTTTGCATCTCTGTCAGTTATTTAAAATTTACAGAATTGTAAAATATCTCCCACATAGATCAGAATTGGACAGCCTGGAGATGTGTGCTCTGACAATACATCATTTTCCATGGAAGTACTCATTTTTCTCTACACCATAGATCTCATCCAGTCTCACAGCCATAAACACCATTTATTAGCAATGACCCCAAAATATTAAACAATGTGCAGTCCAGCTCCTTCTCCTGAATTCTACACTCATATAACCAACCACCTACCAAGTGCCCCCACTGAGATGTCTAACAGATGTCACAAATATAACATGTTCCAATCTGAGCTTCTGATCCCCCACCTCTCATATCCATGGAGGGTTCCCTATCCTTCTATTGCTCAGCACAAGGCCATGGAGTTATCCTTGACTCTGCCTTTCTTCTTACCCTCCATCTCTGATCCATCAGCAAATCCTGTTGACCCTTCCTCAGAATGTATCCAGAATCTGATCGCCTGTCTGTTCCTTTGTTGCTTCTATTCTGTTCCAAGTCCTATTGTCTGTAGCCAGGATTATGGAAATAGCCTCATAAAGGGTCTTTCTGCTTCCCCTCTTGCCTTTTCCCTGCCCCACCTTTGGTCTGTTCTCCTTGCAGCAGCCAGAGGGCGCCTGTGAACTCCTGAGTCAGGTCACATCCCTTCTCTGCCTACAACCCTCTATGGCTCCCACCTTACTCAGTAAAAGCCAAAGTCCTCCTGATGGCCCACAAGGCCCTGTACGATCTGACCCTCTTTTCCTCCTTGACCTCATCTTCTGTTAATCTCACTTCCCTCTGCTCCACCCATGCTGGCCTGCTCAGGATTCTTCAGACACGTCAAGCTCACTTGCTCTTTAGGAATCTTGACCTGGATGCTCACTCTGCCTTGAATGTTCTTGTCCTGATACCCACATGGCCAACTCCCTCACCTCCTTCAAATCTTTGTTCCAATCATTTGTTATCAATAGTATTTCCTCTGGCAACTCGATTTCGTACTGCCTCCTTTTCTCCTACCCTGACATTCATGCTTCTCCTGCCTCTAATCCTGATTTTCTTTTCATAGCGCTTGCCACTTCCTAACATGCTATAACTTCCTTATTTATTTATGGTCTTCCATCTCACACTAGAATGTCTTATTTTTTCACTGACATATTCCAAGCTCAAGTAACTAAGATCCAGTGGCTTAATTAAATAGGGAATTATTTTTTTGCAAGAATAGAAGCCCAGAGTTAGGTGTTGCTGGTATTGGTTCTATTGCTCAGTGGTATTATAAAGGATTTAGGATCTTCCCAGTTTTCCAATCCACTAGCAGCATGTTGGCTTTTCATCAAAATGTTTTTTATGGTTGCAAGGTGGGTGCCATAGCTCCAGACATCACGACCATGTTCAAGGCAGGAAGAAGAGGGATGGGGCAGAAGCAGCAGCCTCTCCTTTCATGCCTCTCCCTTTAACAGGAAACAGAAGCTTTTCCCAGAAACCCCTCAGCAGATTTCCCTTTCATCTAATTGGTCAGAACTGCATCACATGACCACTCCTAGTTACAAAAGAATTTGACAAAACAAGTATTTGGCTTTCTAGCTTCTAGAACGAGAGCTATCAGTGGTGAAGAGGTTAAGAATGGCTTTTGAGTTTGCCTGCAGTGCCTGCCATGCTAGAGATAATCACTGTTAACATTTTAAGGTTTATCCTTCTAGTCTGTGTTGCCATATTTCTCTCTCTCTGTATTTATAAGACCCATGCCCCTATAGATATGACCCCTGGGATCATGTTTGTACTAATCTTGGTACTGATTCCAGTTCTGATTTCTCTCTCACAGGGTTAAAGCTCTTTCTTGCTTTCAAATACGCTATGAAGCAACATTTGAGGACAGCAGGTGCCGGCAGGAGCTGACGCTGAAATCTTCTCTTCATGGCTTAATGTGGAATTGCAGATCTCACCAGCCCCAGGACTCTCTGGGTGATTCAGAGCACTGATGGGTGGGGCGTTCTTCCCACGTTCCATGCGCTGGTGAGAAACAAGACTTTCTGTTCCAGATTAAGATTTTACCTTCTATGTTCTGCAACCCTTTGAATTTCCAGAGTTTTGAGGAAATAATAGATCCTAGTGCAATGGCATGACCAAGAACATCTGGCTACCGTTTTGTTTTCTCCTAAGTTCTTTGGCGTGTGGCTGCAAGCCTGCCTCTCCAGCACCTGTCACAGAGTATGGAAACGGCTTCAGGAAATGGCTTGTCTTCTGACCGACTGGCTTACCCTTTAACAAAGACTCCCCCTGCCTTTAAAGAAATGGCCAGTAAAACTGTAACGAGAGCCCCAGGGGATAAACAAAGCTCACTGACGTATAGGCTACTTTGGCACAAACACTTAAAAGAGTTATGTTGGTAAGCAGGAGTGTCAATGGAGCAGAATTCCAGCGTTTCACAGAGAGTTGAAGGACTTGATGACAAAGCCTTGGGAAATATTTTGGTTTCCTGGAAACTTTCCGGGAACCAACGTCTCCTTTCCTTCCAGGAACTGTTTTGTGACTTGGCTAGGATTCGCACTGCTCACAAAGTTATCATCACCCTGCCTTGCTCTTCGTCTCCCATAAAGTGTTGAGTGGCAAGGAGAGAAGAAGGAAAATTTAAAATGTACATGTCCTCCCTTCCATGGCCACTCTCCAGCCTGCCTCCTCAAAGTGTGGTCCGTGGACCAGAAGCATCAGCATCCCTTTGTTGGATAAACAGGATCTCAGGCCCCACTCCAGTTCTGCTGAACCAGAACCTGTGGTTTAATGAGATCCCCAGGGGATTTGTGTTGTGCGTGAGTGAATGCTCTAGAATATTCTTCTGTTTTCCATGCTTATGCCAGAGCTTGTTTTTAAAACTAGAAAGGAAAACATATTCTTGGCTTTAGGACTTTGCATCTGCCATTCTCTCTTCCTAGGACACCTTTCCTCAAAATTGGGCTAATTTTTGCCCTCTCTTTGAGTCTCAGCTTAGTCGTCACTTCCACCAGGAAGCACTCTTTAGATCTCTTCAAGTAGGATTAGATGTCACCTCTGCGTGTCCTCTAAGGCTTCATGCTTTCTAGCTCTGTATTATAATTTCTTTTCTTCCTGAGTGTCTCCAATTAGATTCTGAGCTCCATAAGTGCAGGGAAGTATAGTCAGTGGATTTTTCATAAATATTTTGAATGAAAGCGTGAATGAATGGTTACTCTCCATTTTGAAGATGAGCAAACTGAGGCTCAGAGAGGTTAAGTAACTTTCCCATCATTACACAGCTGCAGCGGGCTGAGCTGGGCTTTGAACTCTTGACCAGAGAGCTCCTCTTCCAGGCCACTAGTCCTTCTCCTTCTCTTTCTTTGACCCTAGGAATTCTTAGTTTGGGGATACAGAGAAAAGGCTATTTACTTTGAGTCAACTTATCATTTAGGATTCAGTTCGCTCGGTAATGATGCTGT
The DNA here is from genome assembly GCF_020826845.1 of Diceros bicornis minor. NCBI lineage: Eukaryota > Metazoa > Chordata > Mammalia > Perissodactyla > Rhinocerotidae > Diceros > Diceros bicornis. Next base: position 295,328 of record NW_026690865.1, on the reverse strand, counting down.
GTTGAACAATTTGATCACAACATTAAACTTGATTGATGGAGGCTCAGTCTTTGTTATTTGTGGCAGCCACAATTTGGGAGAGGGGCTGACATCTGTTTACAAACAAGAGTTCATTTATGATAGGTTGGTCTTCGATGTTTGGCTTGTCCAGAGGGTTCAATATAGAGGTGACAATTCTAAGGGATATTGAAGGCATGATTTTTACCCATTGCCAATTGTGGTAGGTTAATTGCATCAATGCCTTCAAGAATGGTTTCCATGCCTCCACATCCCTTCCCTGTAACTTTGTAACCCTTCCTTCTCTGACTCTGGCTTGGTCTTGAGAGTTTATTTGGCCAACGGAATGTTAGCAAGCACGACTCAGAGGTTTCAAAATTGGGTGTGCATCCCTTCTTGCCCTTTGCATGATTTGTCTTGCTCACTCTTGCACCCCTGCCTCCGCCATAAGAACGTGCCCAGTCTAACCCGCTGGAGGGATGTGAGAAACATATGGAGGAGAGTTAAGTCATCCCTTTACATCAGCTGAGGCTGTCCTTAATCAGCCACCTAACCAACTTGTAGCTGACTGCAGTCACATCAGTGAGCCAAGTCAAGATCAGCAGACCTGCCCACCCAACCCATCAACTCAGGAGCAACAATCAGGTATCATTATTTTAGGGCACTGAGTTTCAGGAGTGGTTTGTTATGAAGTGTTATTTGTGGCAATTGCTAACTGATACAGCAGCCAATGGATTGTCAACATTTTGCATTTGATTGCAACACTTTGGAATATACAAAGAGGAGGATTTGCATCTATATTTCCTCTTAGCTATCAAGATCTATAAATCTATAATGCTTGAATAAAGTTCTTTCTGACAGAAGACTTGCACAAGGCATTGTCTATCTCTATTACAGTGTTACATGTTGGTTTAAAATACAATCGTGTTAAGGAAGTCTATGTTTCTAAGGTAAGTGAAAGCTGTAACCTCCAAAATAAGGATCTTTCTTAATATAAACATCAAGCTATGCTTGGTACGTTCCTTTACCCCCATGGCCTCATATGCCTCCACTAGAGACAGAAAAGACACTTAGAATAAAAACTGAATGGTTCTCAAATCCCATAAATATAAAGTGAAATAACTCCGTCCTCTTATAATCCAAATAATTTATGGTGTCCAAAAAAAGACAGATCCATTCATTCAAGAAATATTTATTGACCACCTAAAATGTACTTTTCCCTCCTAAACCATTAAACATCATTGAAAAAAAATTAAAAAATTGAAAAGCAAGGATATTAGAACACAAAATATTATTTTAAATTTAAATATTTTATTTTTCCCCAAACCAGAATTTATTAAAATTTGACTTTCTTGATTTTAATGGAAGAAAACTCATCAATAATTTTTCAAAATCAATTTCTAGAAAAAAATTAACCATTAAAAGTACATTGAAAAAGTATATGTAGGGGCTCACATTTTTCCTTTTGTATCAGGTTCCATTATGAGCCCAGCATAGCACTGTCAGATCTTGGATTTGGATATTTTGCTTATCATGGATTTTTCTTGCATTGATTTTGATATTTTTAAAAATTGCATTTACATGGTATTTATCTTGATTTTTTTTGATGCACACTTAAATTTCGTGCCTGAGACGAGTGCTTCCCTCCCCTCCCCCCAGTGCTGGCCCTGATCGTGATCTTTTGATTTACTGAGGAAGATTCTCCCTGAGCTAGCAACTGCTGCCAATCTTCCTTGTTTTGTATGTGAGCTGCCACCACAGCATGACCACTGACAGACGAGTGGTGTAGGTCTGCACCTGGGAACCAAACCAAGGCCACCGAAACAGAGCACGCCAAACTTAACCACTAGGCCACTGGGGCGGGCCCTGGTCATGATTTATGGGGGGCAGATTCATACTGGTTTTTCAGGAAGTGGGACAACATCCTTGGCACCCCTTGCTTAAAAACACTTGAGTATTAATAATGCTGTATTAGTCACACCCACCTACATGGAAAGAGAAAACCATAACATAGTGCCAGATATCTCATGGCTACACAGAAAGTTATCCTCAGGGTGACACAGAACAAGTATGCCCATGTTATTTTAAAACCTTTATTTTTCCCACTTGTCATATTGTGAACATCTTTTCAACTCATCGAACCTCTTAGAACTTCAGTTTTTTCTCGAGAGCTGCACGGTATACATGTGTCCTAATGTATTTAGCCTGTTTTTGCATCATTTCCAACTTTTTAGTACTATAAACTATACCGTAATGAACATCTTTGAGCTAAATTTTAAGCACTCTTCTAGTTAAATGCTTTTAAAATTAGTGGTAGGTTATCAATGAGAGGAAGCTTATATGTCTTCCTTAATGTCTGGTTGAAGAAAAACATTAGTAACTGCACAAATCTATCAAACTTTCACAAACTGTCCAAAAGTAAATCATTAGAAATATAGTAATTTGAAGTTTACTTAAGCTCTACTCATAGAAAATCTTTCCATCCTCAGTTCTAAGTCATCTAGTTGCCTCCCTGCCTTAACATTTCTGTTCTGTTGTGCCTAAAGTTATCAATCTTTTATTTGTGATACTCAGCATGCTGGATTATAATCAGATGCTCATGTGTTTTTGTGCCCCGCTATCCTATGAGTTCCTTGTCATTTATCTCTGCACGCTTATGACCCAACAGAAGATTAGGTTCACGGATTGGATCAATAATGTTTATTTAATGAATGCATCAAGGAAAGAGTGTGTCAATCTACCACACAGCAACAGGACACTGTTCTCTATTCTGCCCCCTGAAGGACACCCCTTGATTTTACAGATAATGTCATGCTCTTGCAGAGTCACCCAAAGACCCTTTTTTCTTAATATACCTTAATTTTATCTATTTATTTATTTTTCCCCCACAGCACCAATGGATAGTTGTATGTCATAGCTGCACATCCTTCTAGTTGCTGTATGTGGGGCGTGGCCTCAGTATGGCTGGAGAAAGCGGTGCGCGCCTGGGATCCGAACCCTGGCCGCCAGCAGCAGAGCACGAGCACTTAACCACTAAGCCACAGGGCCGGCCCAAGACCCTTTTGTTTAAGTTTCCAATAACAATAAGTCTGTGCTAATTCCGTTACGAACACTGCTATTTCTAAAACGACAATAACCAACTTAGGTCAGCTTCCCTAAAAGCAGAGCCTGCGACAGGGATTTTGGTGCCCATGATTTATTGAGGGAGTGCTCTGAGAAGAGAGAAAGTACGGGAAGAAGAAGGAGTGGAGCAAGGCTGTGGTCTCAGCTGGAAGCTACTTGCAGCCTGACCTCACTGTGAGCTCTGGAGCATGAATTGTACCTCAGCGTTGGTCCCATTTTGAGGCACAGGGAGCAGCCTGTTTTGTCCCTGTGTCAGTTAATTATTGGCTGCGTGCTGCCCCCATGGTGGTGGGAAGATGTATAACAACTCCCCTTTGGCTGAGGCCAATTTTCTGGAGAAGGGGACAGCTGGCCCAAAAAGGGGACTAGGGAGAGCCACCAACAATATTGACTATTTCGCCCCATCCTTGTGACCACCAAATATGAAAAAGTCAGTTGTATCAATAATTCAGATACTTGCTTGAAGCTCATTGGAATGAGATTTCGAACTGCATTAAAACAACTTGTTTCAAGTGATGCTGCAAACATCTTAGGCCTTCCAGTAAAACCTTCCTCTTACTAAAGATCTTAAAGATTATTTACTGTTACCATTTGGCTTTATTGAGTCTAGAATGCAATGGTTTTTATATTTCCAAATATACCTCTAATAAAGTACTTCCATCTTTAAAAAATATGAAAAGTGTCAGAAAGTGACATTCCTAATTCTTATCTTGGGAGGGGGCATACCTTCTATTTGAAATCCTATAATGTACAACACCCAATAGTACTTGCCATTACTCCCTGAACATTACATCGCTTTATTATCGATATTTAATCTTTGTTACGTCCCACTTCTGTGACCCTACTTCATGGGTAATTCCCAGCTTTAATAAAAGTATCCACTTTATGTGCATTTTGAAACTCTCAAGCTGCGTCTGCCAGTGCTACAGATATGGGCTGGCTCAATTTGCCTGGCTAGCTTTTGACCATGGGATCTCAGACTGTCTTCCTTCCTCTTCCCTATTTCTCATAAAAATCCCTCTTTGGGAGTTTGTGGGTTTTGCTGAAGTAGCATCTGGTCTCTGCTCCCCATCTTCCTCTTCTCTGACATCCTTGTCAAAGTCCCTCATATGCCTTCCCCAAGTTTCTGCCCAGCTCAGCACAGCGATATTTGCTTGTGGCCAGGTCAAGCCCACAGAGTGCCGAGAGTCATCCTGACCTGTGCCGGAAGAAGCAGGTTCTCTCCCCAGCTTGGGGCTGCCATTGTCTCCCGAGCTTGAAAGCAGCTGCCCTTGGGCATGGAATCACTTCTGACTCATAAACACCATGGCACCATCTCTCATTCTATCCCTTCACTTAAGGGGCCACCAAATAGCCACTTAGGTCTGCTGGACACATGGACATTCTCCACCCTTCTGTCTTCTCTCTCTTTTCCTTCCAGTGGAATCTTCTCAAAACCTCCATGCATATCGACTCATGCAGGTAGGTGTTTTGGAGGCGTTATAAGGGTGTATCTCAATCGTTTGCCAGAAGCATCTAAATTCTACCTCTTGTCCAGCCCAAACACCCTGTGACAAACAGAGGAGAAACCCAGGAGGCTTCGAGATGTTAAGGAATCGTCCCGATGTCATTTATTCATCCTGTGAATATTTGTGAAGTATCTATTGTCTAGAAACTGGGGCTGTGATACTAAACAAGACATACATCGTCTTTCCTTTCATGGAACTTACATTCTAATGGTGGGGGGAGACCCAATAAACAAGTAAATAGATATTAAAGTGAGCTGGATATCTTCCACTGACCCCTCCAAATCCATCCAGTTGGATGCTGGAATGCTGACACCTTTGGAGTATGACAATGGACTTTCTTGACCTCTGCCTTTCAGTTGGTTTTGGCCAGTGGGAAACACCAACAGGATATCAGAAAAATGGAGGAGAGAGAGGTCAGAGTATTTATTCTCTTAGCTCCTTCCCTGTGAGTCACCATGAGCTGTCTGTCCCTTGAATGAAGACCACAGCTCCAAGATGTGGTTCACCAAATCTTATCAATTACAATTTCTTATCCTTGTCCATTCTGATATTTTCTCAATAGCATTACATGCAGTTCCTAAACATCTTCAGCCTATCCTGTGATTTTATTTCCACATAGAATAAAAAGAAAATTTAGAAAGCTTCAGTTAGGACATTTGCACAATTAACATCCATACTTTTTGTATGAATTACATCATGTCGTGCTCTCCCCACTAGCATTTTGCATGATCACCACAGAAATAAAAAAAAAAAAAAAAGCCAATGTTGTCTGGATTTTATGAAAAATAATGTTCATCAAAATCCCTGGGTAACGGATATGATTTTGCCAAAACCCAAACTGATTAACTAGGTTCCCTGTTTAAACCTGTATGGGACCAGTAATTTATTTATTTTTTAATAAAAGTCACATAACATAAAATTCACCATTTTAGCCATTTTAAATTAATATCCAGTGGCTTTTAGAACACACAAAATGTTGTGCAACCATCACCCTGTGGGGCCATGTTTTAAAGCCTCTCAGGTACCAAGCACACTTGGCATGAGAGGTTTGTTTGAAACAAAAGTGACAGTATATTCTAAGGGCAAGATTCAGTTGATTTCCAGTGAGCCGGGTGAGAAAGAACGTTTGTATGAGCCACTAACCAGGACCACTTTGGCATCAAGTCTAGGCTGCCGTTCTGATGGGGCAGAAATACTGGGCTCTACTTGATACTTGTGTCCTGTTCTTTGCAGGGCAGAACACCTTCACCTTATTTCCAGCAATCCTCCTAACCAAATATCACTGCTTCAAGGCGTGGGAAGTTTGCTGAGAAATAATTGTGTTCAAACGATAGGCAAAGGAGGAAGTGGCTTTTGTGTTTTGTGCTTCAAGCTCATATATTGGCAAAGGGTGACGTTTCCTTCTTTTCTTGAAATGTGGCTTCCTCTTCTGTGACAGTGAATAAGAAAGATTTGGCTTCTGGTTAGAATGAGTAGAGCCCGTATAGTGCCAGGGTGTATGTTAGTTGGCAACTTGTCGAGAAGCGGCTGCCCAGTCAAACGGATTAAATGAAGAGGGTTTAATGAAGATACTATTTATATAAGTGTGAGCAGGTAGAACAGGTTCTGAATCCAATGCCACAGCATGAGGTGGGGGGGTTTCCCCACACATTCAAGCAATTCTCTGACACCATCTGTGTGTTCTACAATGCATCTCAATTGTGACACTATCTACCCAGAGATAGCATCAGATCCCATAGGTTAATGGCTCAGTCCCACAAGACTGCCTCCCCTCCTACTTCAGAAGCCAGTCGAAAGCCTAGATTGTCACTTGTGCTTCTGACTGACCGGCTATAGATTGGAGGTTCCCATGACCGCCTCCTCAAGTCCCATTGATTTGCTAGGGTGGCTCATGGAACTCAGAGAAACATTTTACTTACTAGATTACTGGTTTATTATGAAAGGATGTAACTCAGGAACAGCCAGATGGAAGAGATGCATAGGGCAAGGTACGGAGACGGGGCTTGGAGCTTCCATGCCCTCTCCAGGTGTGCCACTCTTCCCAAATTTCCAGGTCTTCACCAACCTGGAAGCTCTCCGAACCCACCTTTTTGTATTTTTCTAGAGGCTTCCTTGCATAAGCATTGATTGATTGGATTGATTAAATTATTTGCCATTGGTGATTGAACTCAATCTCCATCCCCTCTCCCCTCCCTGGATATCAGGGGGTGGGACTGAAAATTCCAAATCTCTAATCTCTTGGCTGGCTCCACTGGCAACCAGCCCCCCTTAGGTGCTCTCCAAAAGTCACCTCATTAGCATAAACCCACTTATGCTGGAATGGGGCTTGTTATGAATAACAGGTCACCCATTTCACCTTTATGGCTCAGGAACTGAGGAGGAGAGACCAAATACAACAAAAGATGCTCCCATGGCTCCTATTGCTCAGGAAATTCCAAGGGTCTTAGGATCTTTGTGCCAGAAACAGGATGAAGACCAAATATATATTTTTTATTATAAATCACAACATCACAGCAGGGCTAAGAGAAACCAACAGAGGATGGTGGGACACCCTGGGAGTAGCAATATGAGGGATCGCTTATCATTCCTTGGATTAAAGGAGATACCCTTTGATCCAAGGGGATGGAGCAGTTACAGGAACCTGGAAAGGGGCTTAGCCTGTGACAGAAGAATTGAACCACTGCCCAAATGTGCAGTCTCTGCAGGGAAGGGGGAGTTTCTTCATCTCTCTCTTCTCTAGCCCTCTTCTCTCCTTCCACAGCTACCATATTCAAACTCATTTGGAAGAAAGAGCACAAGAGTGGACTGATAATACAATCCATACAGGACAACCTAAGAGTGCACAGAGCAGGGTAGAGAGGGATGGAGAGCAGATTCTTTCCCAGTTGCCCAAAGTGAATTGTTATAAACTTGTTAAAATTTGAGAGGCAGCCACACCCCATTGAATTTTTTTCCTCCTCCTTCCTCCCATTGAGATAAAATGAGTGCATGAGGAAGGGCTGTCTGCTTTGGCTGAAGCAGAGGCAACTCCTTCTGTTTATACCAGGAACACGACTGTCTGTTCCAGGCCGAATTTTTCCCACCACGAGTCCATTGTTTAAGGAAACCAACATTCCCTCTCTTTCATGGGTCTGGTTTCCCCAAGAACACAGTGAACCATCCCCTCTCCCTGTGCTGCATCACCATAAACCCACAGCCAGAACATAAGTACCAGGTTAAAATACCACCAGATCCTGAATTCAGTCACTGCTGAGACTCTCCCATCAATGTTGTCATTCAATGGTGATTCCTGAGGACACCTTTCCACTGAGACCCACTCCCAGCCTGTCCTCAGCTTCTTACAGTAACACTAAGATTTCCTCAGAATCCTCCCAACTTGGGCAAGAAACATTCTGAAATGCTCTCTGTATTAATTTTCAGGGACTGGGGACATTGGTAGATGTAATTTGAGTGTGTATGTGCAGTAGTTTCTACGCAGGTATTCTATTTTTTAGACACAGATAAAATAGTGTGGCTTCTCAATGCACCAAGAAAATGGATAACTGATCAAATTTTTTCATGATGTGAAGTCTTTAGAGAGTAAATGTCATGGTTAAGAGCACAGACTATGGAGCTAACTCCTCACATCCAAATTCCAGCTCAATCCCTTCCTAGATATTTGTATTGACCGAGTTATTTACCTGATTGGTCCCTCAGTTTCTTCATCACTCAGTTGGCAATAATGATCAGCATACCTACTTTGTAGGTTTATGGAGAGTATTAAAGGAGTTCATGTTTGAAAAATGCTTGGAACACCTAGTGTATTGCCAGTGCTGTACCTATATATTAGAAATAAAATTTAGAAATTCTTCTGACACTGCCTGTGAGCCCCAGAGGGTGAGACTGTTGCCTGGATGTATGTAGAAAGCACTCCATGACATACGATGAATAAATGAGTGAACAACATTGGCAAATGCATTACCAATGTCACCTATGTCACCCTACAGGCATTCCCCAGCCGAACCACCCGCAGACATTCCTGCTCTGTCCTGCATCATATTCCCTGGAGGAATCACTGGGGCTTCTTGGACCCTGGTAACCATGCCCACTAAAGGTTCTTTTCCGTCAGCAACCCCAGTCTTTGTCGAAGTGCTTCAGCTCACAGGGTCTGCGCTCTGATCCTTGTCTTCACTCGAGGGAGAAGTGACATCCCCAGAGCTGGGCACACGCAGAGCCTGAGGCTTGGAGAAAATGATTCCCTGGCCCTGAGGCAGGTAGAAGAGCACAAGGACATAGTGGGATTCGGGGAAAAACCTCCAGGTGTTGTCAGAAGGGATGGAGGCAGGGGATGTGTCAGCAAGGACTGGTCAGGGTGGTGGGCCTTGGTGGTTAAATAGTAGGGGGGCTGGGAAGTTTCATAGGTTCTAGCATAATACAATCAATATGACAGTCATGAAATCAGAATCAGCCTAATTTAGGCCAAATTAACCCAATGTCAGCTGTTCCCTGTCTCTCTAATCCAGTAGTGACTTATAATAAGGGTATTCGTGTTCTATCATCTCCTTTTCATTGATTGGCTAGAGTAATTATTCTTTACATAGCCTGTCTATTTTTACATAGTAAAGAAAAAGTGAGTTTTAAAACAACCCTCCTTGGAAAAGTCTCCCTAATGTATTGGATTAATAACAGAAGCCACGACAGGAAATTCACCACATATCTTGAGCTTTAATCTCTGGTTTTAGATCTCCCTAACTGGTAAATTACCTTGACTTTTGCCTTCTTTCTTGAGATTAGTCCACTTAGGACTCAGTAGGAGTGCAACCTCATGCCATGTGAGAAGTGGTGGGACGCTAGGAAGAGGTTTGTTTCATTCTGTCAGTGTGTGTGTGTGTGTGTGTGTGTGTGTGTGTGTATGACAGTTTTTATTGCATCTTGCAGTGTGGGCCAGTGTAGACTCCTTTTCTAGGGAAAAAATTTCCCTAACCACTTTCTCTGGACTTTATTTTCACTGATGGCTTCCTCAGCACTGTCCAATAGTAACATTAAGCATTCTATATTATAGAATTTAATTTTTTTCTAGTAGCCACATTTTAAAAAAATGAAAGCAAACAGGTGAAACTAATTTTAATAGTATATTTAACCCACTATAACCAAGAGATCATCAATGTGGGTGCAGTCTATACAAAACTTAATAATGAGAGAGTTTACATTTTTTTCCTGTGTTTCATAAATCCAGTGTGTATTTCCCACTTACAGTACAATCTCCATTTATAAGTTGAGTTTTTTTAGACCTACCTTCTCTGTACTGAGATTTAATGTTCACAGTTGTGAAATAAGAGTCACTAGGAGTGGGGTGGATGATAATTTCACTACTGATTTAAGCTCTAATGGAGCTATGAACACCAACTGGTCAATGGGTTAATCAAATGAATAATCATATAGTACAGAAGAATGGTACGATTTGGGATTTAGAAAAAGACTGGGGACCGTGTGTCCTGACAGGGAGCACCAGGGATTTTGTTGTTGAGAGTGACAAGGACAAAAAGAGAATAAAGTCATACTCATAAGTGTCTAACAACATGGGGGAGAAGAAATGACCTGCCGTAGTCCTGAGTTTTGACCTTGAGCTCTCTGTTCTTGACCCAAATCTCTTTGATGATGTCACAGGACACAGGTCAGATTAATCCCCACAGGGAGGGTGGGAGGGTAGAAGCACAAGGCATCTGACATAATTGTCCTGGGAAGGCAGGCTTCATTTTATCACTCTGATTCACATTCACAATTTATTTTTATAGGGTAAGAGGAAAAGAAGTATGATGGTCAAATCATCACAGAGGAAGCGACATGACTGTGGAAACCAATACAAACCAAAGCCTGGTTTGAGCATCTCCATCCCTTTGAGGATGTCCAGTTACATATTCAAGAGGCCAGTTACTAGAATCACATCCTATCCTGGCAATGACATCAGATGCCATCAATGGGAGGAAACCTTGGAGCAGCCCCAACAACTCTGCTGGCAGAAGAGACTGCAAGGTCTCCAGGCCAGCAGAGTAAAGGAAACCTGTTAAGCCCTTTGGACCTTGCCAAAGCCCTGCTGAATCTTGCACCTAGTTGCACAGGTGCATCCCTGCCAGGTGTGCTCACAGGTGGTCTGAACTCCAGTCCCATGCCCATCCCTGCCTGGTCTTCAGATTCAGCAGAGACGATCCCAGGAGCTGGTCTGTACATCCTACAGCTCCTTTGCAAACAACTTCTGGTGACTGAGGAGGATATCAGGAAACAGGAAGGGAAAGTGAAGATGGCAAGAGAGAGACTGGTGGTAGCACTGATGCAGACAGACTCGCTAGCGAGGCAGGGAGAGTGAGGGGCCAAGAAGGACGTCCCGACAAACACGATGAAGAAAAGACAAGACGGGGCAGATGACATGGAGCTCACACTACATTAATGCCTCTGCAGGGGTCCTGATGTCTTCTTCCTTTGAGCTCTTGAAACTTTAATATATACCAATAGTTTTCTTTTCTTTGATTCCTTTGCATGACAGAGAAGATACAGACAGTGATCTTTCTGAGGTGAGAGATTGGGTTTCAGGTGAGGAGAGAAAGGAGATCTTTCCTTCTCATTTTGTTCTCTCATTTTCCTTTCCTGAGTGTTATGCATTTGTATTTTAAGATCAACAGAGCGGTATCACAGTCAGGGAATTCTTTAGAGGTCTGCCCTCACAGTCACAGAGAAAACCTACCTAGGCCAAATGGATTGTCCTTTTTGTGTAATATTCCAATAGATTCCAACATAATATTTCACTAAAGAGCTGTTATATCTGTCTTCTCAAAAAAGACACCTACTTCTGGGTCTCTATTTTTCTGGTATTTGTTGCATGTTGAATCACAGTTGCATATAATGAAATACTGGATTTTCCCTTCTTTTAGATTTGTATGCGTTGGAAATTTGATTCATGAAAATTGATGTCCCATTGCCGTATCATGCTGTCAGGAGAATGACCGTTTTCAGCATCACAAGTCTCAAAATCAGCCAGTGTGTTGGGATTTGTCTATTTGCCTGGTTGAGTATGTTGCACTCTTCAAATCCTCTTTATCATTACTTACTTTTGTCCCACAGATTTATCAGTTTCTGAGAGCAATGTGTTAAACAATAATAGAGTATCTTAGTATTTATATCTTCCTTAAAAAATAAGTTATTTTTTAGCTAAATCTTCTCTCCTCTATTCTTCCATGTGGTAATCATCTGGAATTTTGGTTCGAATGTGTTTTTAATGTCTTGTTTTAAAACTAATACTAAATTAGACAGACTGTTTTTTCCTTTCCTCATGACTCCTGTTTTGTTTTCCTGGGTTCACATTTCTTCTTCCTGATGCACATTCGTTACTGGTTCTTTCACTGCAGGCCTGTGGGAGGTCAACTTTGAGTCTGTTTGTAGGTCCGATAACGTCTTTCTTTCTTTGACACATAGTTTGAATAGGTGTTTAATTTAGCTTTGGTGTAATTTTTTTCCTTCTTTGTCAAGTTACTTAATATTTCTGAGCCTCCATATCTTTAGCTTAAAATGGGAATAAAACCCTAAAAATGGTGACTGTAACTGAGATAATACACGCAGAGCTTGCCAGTCATGTTGCTTAGCAGAAATTAAAGTCAATAATGATAACTATTATTAATCATTATCATATTATTATAATAATGTAATATATCATAATATATTAATGTATAATAATAATTATACATTAATTTATAATTATAATGTGCAGTGTATAATGTATGATGTATGCAATGTATAATAATAATATATTAATATTATTAATCATTAGAATCTTCAGAGTGTGCATTCTCAGAGAATCACAGCTTAAGATTGAGAATGTGAAGCTCACACACAAGAAGTCTGAGAGAGTGTCATGACTGTGACTTTAATTCTCAGCCCTTGGGTGTCTTCAGCTGTGGTCGTCTGCACAGTGTGTACAGATAATGTAATCTGTTCCCACAGACCCACTGCAGAACAGCACAGCCTGCCTCATGCCTGGGATGCTCTGGGCTGCTTGTTGGGGAGCCTCTGCTGTGAGGCTAGTTGGACTCTGTACAGAGAAAGATGAAAAAAGACTCTTTCTTTTCCCTCAGATTCCCCCCGCCCCGAGTTTTATTCACTTTTACATCCAGAGCAGATACTCTATTCCCAGAGCCTTGGTGTTACTCTGGGATTCAGGGTCTCCAGACACCTAGTCATTTTAACTCCCAAGGCCCAAGGTGACTGCAGAGTCATGTCTCACCCACTCCTCTCATCTTGGCCTGTTTCCCGTCATGGAGGACCCATGAATGGGGAGAGGAGACATCGAGGGAGATTGATCTGGAAGTCCTGGTGAATCTGAGCTTCAGAGAATGAAGCAGAAAAGGGGAACGTGAGACTGCCAGTGCTTCAGTGGGGGAGGAATATGGAGGAACCGAGAGGGGTGTGATGGCTGCACAGAGTCAAGGGGAGGGATGTTGCAAAGTTTCCTAAGAAGGGAAACCTTGCAATGAAGTGGGGATTCGATTTTACATGATGGCAATGTCTGTGCTGGTTTCACCAATTCTGGTGTCCCTGAGGGATGAACTGGTGTGACACCACAGGACAGAAGTTACAGTCACTTTCAGGACTTAAGGAAGTTGAAACCTTTCAGCTTAGTCCCCTGTGAGCCATTCAGGGCCCAAGTCTAGAAAGGCTTGGAGCCTGTGTCTGTCCAATGTGGTTTCGTTCTGTTCCAGCCAAGCTTCTCTGGACCCCAGCTATGAAAAAGGGACCTCAGATCTAGTCAGATCTAGTCATCGCAGCTTCCGTAGGTCGCCAGGAGGCAGGTAATAGCCCAGGCATTGACACTGGACCTCATAGTTGCCCTCCTTCTTCCGCCGGCAGACAAGTGACTTGTGAGGTGAGGAGAGCGCATCAGAATGGTCCAGTCAGCTGCCCAGTATGGGAGACTCCAGGGGAAGGAGATGCCAAAGCCACAGAGACCCGATGCCTCCTGTGTCTCCCTCTTCCTTTTGTCCACTTAATTTTCACCCTGAGTCCTTCTTTTCCTTCCATTTTCCCTCTTTTGGGTCTCTCTCCCTCTCTTTCCCCTGCATGTTCTAGCTTAATTGAGGTATTAACAACATACAGTAAACTGCATACATTTAAAGTGAACAATTTGATATATTTTGATTATAACTTATTGAACCATCACCACAATCAAGAAAAGAAATGCCCATCCTCCCCAAATTTCCTCATGCTCATTTTAATTCCTCCTTCCCTGCCGTTTGCAAACACATTCTCATTCCCAGGCAACCAGTGTTCCGGTGTATGTCCCTATAGATTTTCCTGTATTTTCCAAGAATTTTTATAAATGGGATCATATACTACTCATTTTTTACTGTCTTCTTTCACTCAGCATTATTATTTTGAGATTCATGCTTGTCATTGCACGTACTATGAAGTCATTCCTATCCCCAACCCTTCCCTGGCAGCACTGTGCACACGCCCGAGCGCTTCCCAGGTTGGCGTGAGAGCCAATAGTACTGCTGCATCCCCAAAAGTAGGAATGTGCCTTGGTGCAACACTGGGAGGGGTTGGCGGCAGCCCTGGACCCGCACATGAATGCTTTCCTGGATGGCTGGAGAGCCCACCGTGCCACTGGAGTCCCAATGATCGGCCAATGCTCAGACCCGTGAAGAAGCCCCACCCACCAAGCACAGAGGCTGCCATGAGCATGAGAAAAGGCAGCAGCAGATATACGTGCACATGCAGATGCTTTCCCAGATGCACAAACACCCATAGTAGTGCTGCGCTCTCACAACTGGGTACTTGCCTCCGTGTGGCGGGAGCTCTGAGCCCAGTGTGAATGCTTTTCCACAGGGTTGGAACACCCACTGTACCCACACAACGTCCAGCATATGGGGTGGGATCAGAAACACAGCTCATGCTTCCCCCACAGCAGTAGCAGGTGGAATCTGCGACCTGATACTACCACAAATACTCAGGCAAAAGATTAGTTCATCAAACACCATAAGAAACTACAGTAACAATTCAGAGCAGAAGGAAATGACAAATCTCCAGAAACCAACCTTGAAGTCACAGAAATTTACAATCTAAATGACAGAGAATTCAAAATAACTGTCATGAAGAAACTCACCAAGTTACAAGAATGTTCAGACAGTTCAATGAACTCAGGAATAAAATTAATGAGGAAAAGGAATACTTCATCAAAGAGACTGAAACTATTAAAAAAAAAACAAGCAGAAATTCTGGATATGAAGAACATAATTAATGAGATAAAAAAGAATCTAGAATCTTTAAAAAATAGAGCTGATATTATGGATGAAAGAATTAGTGATTTAGAGGATAGAAATATAGAAATGCTTCCAGTGGCCGAGGAGAAAGAACTCAGATTTTTAAAAAATGAAGGAATTCTTGGAGAAATATATGACTCAATTATAAAAGCAACCTAAGAATTATAGGTGTTCCAGAGGGAGAAAAGAGGGAGAAAGGAGCAGAGAGCTTGTTCAAAGAAATAAGATCTGAGAACTTCCCAAACCTGGGCAAGAACCGGAGTTATAAATACATGAAGCCAACAGAACGCCTAATTACATCAATGCTAAAAGACCTTCTCCAAGGCATATAATAGTAAAAATGGCAAAAGCCAATGACAAAGAAAAAATATTAAGGGCAGTAAGACAGAAGAAAATAACCTAGAAAGGAACCCCTATCAGGCTTTCAGCATATTTCTTGGCAGAAACTTTACAGGCAAGGAAAGAATGGAATGATATATTAAAAATACTGAAAGACAAAAACTTTCAGCCAAGAATACTCTATCCAGTGAAACGATCCTTATGATACAATGGAGAAATAAAAGTTTTCCCAGATAAACAAAGGCTGAGGGAGTTCATCACCACTAGATCTCCCATACAAGCAATGATCAAGAACGCCCTCATACCTGAAACAAAAAGAAGGCAAATGTCTACAAATCTTCGAGCAAAGAGATAAATAGACAGACAAAATCAAAAAGCTACAGCTCTGTTTCACAACAGGGTAGAAAATACTTAATTATAACTTAAAAGAAGAAGGGAAGGAAAGCATCAAAAGTAACTATAGGGGCCGGCCCGGTGGCGCAAGCGGTTAAGTGCGCGCGCTCCGCTGCGGCGGCCCGGGGTTCGCTGGTTCGGATCCCGGGCGCGCACCGACGCACTGCTTGGTAAGCCATGCTGTGGCGGCGTCCCATATAAAGTGGAGGAAGATGGGCACCGATGTTAGCCCAGGGCCGTCTTCCTCAGCAAAAAAAAGAGGAGGATTGGCGGATGTTAGCTCAGGGCTGATCTCCTCACAAAAAAAAAAAAAAAAAAGTAACTATAAACACTTCAAGTTAGTCACAAACGCACAACACAAAAATGAATAACTTGTGACAACAATAACTCAGAAGGAGAAGAGGAAAGGGATGGAACCTGCTTAGATTAATGGAGATAAGAGGCTATCAGAAGATGGACTATCTCATCTATGAAATCTTCATACAAACCTCACAGTAACCAGCAAACAAAAAATCAGAGCAGAGCCATATATCATAAAAAAAGAGAAACATCCACAGAAAAACCCCAAAATGAAATGGTAGTCAGAAACACAAAGGAAGAGGAATAATGGAAATATAGATTAGGTGGGATTAAGCACTCATGTATCAATAATCACTCTAAATGTAAATCGATTGAATTCTCCAAGGAACAGACAAAGAGTGGTGGGGTGGATTAGAAAACAAGACCCAACAATATGCTGCCTCCAGGAAACACATCTCAGCTCTAAAAACAAACAGGCTCAGAATGAAGGGATGAGAGACAATACTCCAAGCAAATGGCAAATAAAAGAAAGTAGGTGTTGCCATACTTATATCAGACAAAGCAGACTTCAAGATAAAAAAGACTATGAGAGACAAAGAGTGGCAGTATATAATGATAAAGGGGACTTTCCACCAAGAGGACATAATACTTATAAAGATATATGCACCTAACACAGTAGCACAAAGGAATATAAAGCAACTATTAATAGACCTAAAGGGAAAAATTAACAGCAACACAATAATAGCAGGGGACCTGACCACCCCACTTACATCCATGGATAGATCATGCAGAGAAAGGCAACAAGTAAATAGTGGAATTAAATGAAACATATGATCAGATGAACTTAATCGATATATGTAGAGCATACCCTCCCAAAACAGCAGAATACACATTCTTCTTAAGTGCACATGGAACATTCTCAAAGATAGACCATATGTTGTGAAACAAGGTAAGCCTGAATAAATTTAAGATGGAAATCATATCATGCTTCTTTTCTGACCAGAATGCTATGACACTAGAAATCAACTACAAGAAAAGGGATGGGGTAGTCACAAATATGTGGAGACTAAAGACAACACGACTGAAGAACCATTGGATCAATGAACAAATCAAAGGAGAAATCAAAAAATACCTGAAGACAAATGACAATGAAACGACAACAAAACAACTCTTATGGGATGCAGTTCTAAGAAGGAAATTCATAGCAATACAAACGCAACTCAACAAACAAGAAAAATGCCAAATAAGTAACCTTAAACTACACCTAATAGAACCAGAAAATGAAGAACAAATGAAGCCCAAAGTCAGCAGAATGAGGGAAATAATAAAAATTAGAGCAGAAATAAATGAAATAGAGACTAAAAAAACAGTAGAAAGGATCAATGAAACAAAGAGCTGGTTCTTTGAGAAGACTGAAACAAAATTGACAGACCCTTAGCCAGACTCACTAAGAAAAAAAGAGAGAAGGCTAAAAGACAAAAAATTAGAAATGAAAGAGGAGAAATTACAACAGATATCACAGAAATCAAAAGGACAATCAGAGAATACACTGAACAACTTACATGCCACCAAATAGGATAACCTAAAAGAAATAGATAAATTCTTAGATTCCTACAACCTCCCAAAGCTGAATCAAGAAGAAATAGAGTAAATGAACAGACCAATCACAAGTAAAGAGATCAAAATGCTCATCAAAAACCTCCCAAAAAACAAAAGTCCAGGACCAGATGGCTTCTCTGGAGAATTCTACCAAATATTCAAACAAGATTTAATACCCATGCTTCTCAAACTATTCTAAACAGTTGAAGAAGATGGAACACTTCCTAATTCATTCTATGAGGCTAACATCACCCTGACAGCAAAAGCAGATAAGGATAGCACAAAGAAGGAATATTACAGGCCAATATCACTGATGAACACAGATGCACAAATTCTCAACTAAATATCAGCAAATCGAACACAGCAATATATTAAAAGGATCATATACCATGATCAAGTGGAATTTATACCAGGGATGCCGGGATGGTTAAACATCCGCAAATCAATCAATGTGATGCACCACATTTACAAAATGAGGAATAAAAGTCACATGATCCTCTCCACAGATGCAGAGAAAGGATTTGACAAGATCCAACATCCATTTATGATAATAACTCTCAATAAAATGGGTATAGAAGGAAAGTACCTCAACACAATAAAGGCCATATATCACAAACCCACAGCCAACATCATACTTAATGGTGAAAAACTTAAAGCCACTCCTCTGAGAACAGGAAGAAGACAAATGTGCCCATTATCGCCACTCCCATTCAACATAGTACTGGATGTTTTGGCCAGAGCAATTAGGCCGGAAAAAGAAAGAAAAGGAATCCAAATTGGAAAGGAAGAAATGAAACTCTTGCTGTTTGCAGATGACATGATTGTAAATATAGAAAACCCTAAAGAATCCATCAGAAAACTATTAGAAATAATCAACAACTACAGCAAAGTTGCAGCGTACAAAATCAACTTACCAAATCAGTTGCAATTCTATACTCTAATAATGAACTAACAGAAAGAGAACTCAAGAATACAATCCCATTTACAATTGCAACAAAAAGAAAAAAGTGTCTAGGGATAAATTTAACCAAAGAGGTTAAAGACCTATACAATGAAAACTAGAAGACATTATTGAAAGAAATCAATGATGACCTGAAGTAATGGGAAGATATTCCATGCACATGGATTGGAAGAATAAACACAGTTAAAATGTCCATATTACCTAAAGTAATCTACAGATTCAATGCAATCCCAATCAGAATCCCAAGGACCTTCTTCATAGAAATAGAACACAGAATCCTAAAATATATATGGAATAACAAAAGACCTCGAACAGCCAAAGCAATCCTGAGAAGAAAGAACAAAGCTGGAGGCATCACAATCCTAACTTGAAAATATATTACATAGCTATAGTAATCAAAATGGCATGGTACTGGCACACAAGCAGACTCATAGATCAATGGAACAGAACTGAAAGCCCAGAAAGAAACCCACACATCTGTGGTCAGTTAATCTCTGACGAAGGAGCCAAGATCATACAATGAAGAAAGGAAAGTCTCTTCAATAAATGCTGTTGGGAAAACTGGACAGCCACATGCAAAAGAATGAAAGTAGATCGTTATCTTCCACCATACACAAAAATTAACTCGAAATGGATAAAAGACTTGAATCTAACACTTGAAACCATAAAACTCCTAGAAGAAAATATACGCAGTACAGTCTTTGACATCGGTCTTAGCAGCACCCTTCCCAATACCATGTCTACTCAGGCCAGGGAAAGAAAAGAAAAAATATACAAATGGGACTACATGAGACTAAAAGGCTTCTGCAAGGCAAAGGAAACGATGACAAAACGAAAAGACAGGACCGGCCCCATGGCTTAGTGGTTAAGTGTGCGCGCTCCGCTATTGGCGGCCCAGGTTCGGATCCTGGACGCGCATAGATGCACTGCTTGTCCGGCCATGCTGAGGCTGCGTCCCACATACAGCAACTAGAAGGATCTGCAATTACGACATACACCCATCAACTAGGACTTTGGGGGAAAAAAAGGAGGGGGATTGGCAATAGATGTTAGCTCAGAGCCGGTATTCATCAGAAAAAAAGAGGAGGATTAGGACGGATGTTAGCTCAGGGCTGATCTTCCTCACAAAAAAAAAAAAAAAGGAAAAGAAAACCCACCAACTGGGAGAAAATATTTGCAAATCACATATCTGACAAGAGATTAATCTCCAAAATATATAAACAACTCATACAACCCAACAACAAACAAACAGACAATCCAATCTAAAAATGGGCAGAGGATATGAACAGACATTTTTCCAAAGAAGATATACAGAAGGCCAACAGACACATGAAAAGATGTATAACATCACTAATTATTAGGGATATTCAAATCAAAACTACAATGAGAGATCACTTTACACCTGTCAGAATGGCTATAATTCCCAAGACAAAAAATAACAAATGTTGGAGAGGATAAGGAGAAAAGGGCACCCTCACACACTGCTGGTGGGAATGCAAACTGGTGCAGCCACCAGGGAAAACAGTTTGGAGATTTCTCAAAAAATTAAAAATAGAAACACCATACTTTTCAGCTATCCCACTACTGGGTATTTATCGAAAGAAATTGAAATCAACAATTCAAAGAGATTTATGCAGCCCTGTGTTCACTGAGGCATTATTCACAATAGCCAAGACATGGAAGCAACCCAAGTGCCCTGCTACAGATGAATGGATAAAGAAGATGTGGTATGTGTTATATACAATGGAATACTACTCAGCCAGAAACAAAAGACAAGATCGTCCTGTTTGCAACAACCTGGATGGACCTGGAGGGTAAGATGTTAAACGAAATAAGCCAGACAAAGACAAATATGCATTATTTCACTCATATGTAGAAGATAAACATACACAGGGATAAAGAGAACAGATTAGTGGTTACCAGAGGGGATGGGGGTTGGGGGTTGAGTGAAAGAGTTAAAGGGGCACATATGCATGGTGATGGATGAAAGTTAGACTACTGTTGGTGAGCACCATGCAGTCTATACAGAAATTCACAAATAATAATGAACACCCAAAATTACACAATGTTAAAACCCTTTATAATTTCAATAAAATAATTAAAAAAGAAAAAAATAATTCATTCTTTTTTATGGTTATATAGTATTCCACTGTGGGGAAATACCACACTTTGTGTATCCGTTCACCAGTAGATGGACATTTGGGTTGTTTTCCATTTTTGTATACTATAAATAGGTTGTTATCAACATGTGTGTACAAATCTGTGTATAGACATACGGGTTTATTTCCCTTGGATGGATTCCTAGGGGAGGAATTGCTGTGTAGACGTATGTAATTATTAAATATGCATTCAAGCTATTTTTCACCAGCACTCGATGAGAGTTTCAGTGACTTGACATCTTCAACAACACTTGCTATAATCAGTCTTTTTAATTTTAGCCATTCTCAAGTGTGGTGGAATCTCATGATGACTGTCACTTTCATTTACCCAATGACTCATGTTGTGAAGGAGAAGGCGAGCCACACACAGACTGGGAGAAAACATCTGCAAAACATATCCCTAGAAAAGGACGTGTATTTATAATATATAAAGAGCTCTTACAACCCAATAGTAAGAAGACAAGCAACACGTCATGCCTTACCAGGAGACAGCAGATCAGGCCTGTGATGAGCACCAGGAGGCCCGCCAAGCAGATGAGGATGAGGGCGCAGAAGGGGTGGTCTGGGGAGACAAGTGGTGGGGTGAGCCACCTCCTGTCATTGCCCCAGGGCTCCTGCTGACCCCACTGTGCCTCAACCGTCCTTGACAAGGCTTGGCCAACTTTCCTCATAATCCAAGACCCTGTGTGCATGGTTCTCTTCGATGAGGCACAGCATCAAGATACTCACCCCCTACCATGGGCTGGGGTTTCCTGCAGGTTTACCAGGCTTCTCAGTCAAGGTGTCCTCTCTGTTGGGAGAATATTCTGGAAGTGAATCAAATGGAGAGTGCATGTGAGTGTGGTTCACTCTTTTTAATAGAACTTTTAGACCCAGAAAAATAAAGGGAACAGTCTCATAAACATCCATCATCTAATTTAACCATGTATATTCCATCCAATTAAAACAACATTTTATCAATGTATAAATTATTAACACTTGCCAACCTTGATTCATCCCATGTTTTCAATGAAATATTAAAGTCAAGTAGACATCATCATGTTTCACCCCATTTTAGTTTCCATCTCTAAAACGTGAGCACACATTCCTACAAAATCCAAGGCCATTATCACAGAACAAAAGTTTAATAAATTAAATCAAATTCATACCTCTGGGCACAGAGGACTGAATTTGAGCTGGACTTTCTTATGATAGCTAGGGGGAGAATGGGTCATCACAGTTGGCAAGCCTATGGGATCTCTCTAAATTTGTAAATTCCCACTCAAAAGTGTTCTTCCCTGTCTAGAAACACATTCATCCCCTTCTCCTTTATCTATTTGCTTAATATTCATTTTCTAGGATTAACCTACAATGTAATATCCTGCAGGAAGTCTTCTCTGATTTCCGCCTGCAAGTATGAGTTTGTTCACATCAGTTAATTGATAAGTTTCAATTCTCTATTCTTGTTATTGCCAGCTACAACATAAACTCCAGGAGGGTAGGACACACAGCACCCAGTGGGCTTGGTGGGAGGGTGCATGTCCCCCTTCTTGTACCTCTATCCAGACAACCTCTTACAGGTGTGCTGTCTGATATGGAGCAGCAACAAGTCTCTTTTTGAATTAAAATTAATTTTAGTTAAATCAAATAAAAATTCTGGTACCTCAGTAACATTAAAACTCAGTAACAATAAAGACCAGTCCCAATACCATCCTTCGAGCACTCAACAGCCACATGCGGCTATGCACTGTTCAGCACAGATATAGAACATTCCACCACTGCAGAAAGTTCTAGTGCATTGGTGCTCATCTAGAGCGGGACTTGGCAAACTATAGCCTGTGGATCAGAAACCACATGACGCCCAAACATGTAAGTCTGCTTCACACACAGCTGGAGGCCCTCACTGACCATCCGGCCAGTGGCTCTCAGTGCAGAGATAAGGAAACAAAAGTCCAGAGAGGGGAGGTGACTAGTATGAGGTCACAGACTGTCTAGGAGAAGGTGAGGGCCTCCTACATTACACTGGTGTCCTTTTCTCTCTCTCAAGGGTGGGTAAAGACTGGGGGACTATGCCACCTCCTGCCAGCCTGAGAAAGTTCAATACTCTCTCAGCTCCAGGCATCCAGAGTCCCCAGAAAGGCCTCACTTCCTTTCCCAATGACCAGGGAGCCTTACCATCCCCAAGGACACTCTTCCTGTCCAGGGTCAAGTTCTGCAGCTGGGTACCATTCTGGCTCAGCCGCAGGAATTCCTCATAGATGGCAACTCTGTCCAGTCTCTGTGCCAAAGCGGCAAGGTACACAGGGAGTCCACTCCAGTGTGGTTACTGTGGGGGACAGACCTGGAAGGGCACAAATATGAACAAGGGTGTCTAGAATTCTACCCTGATTCTAGATTCCCTGCTTCTGGGTCCTGTTCAAGAGAACTTTCTGCAATAATGTAAACATTTGTCTGCACTACCAAATACACTCATTATTAGCCCCATGTTGTTATTGAGCACTTAAAATGTGGCTAGTGCATGTGAGTGAGGAACCGAATTTTTCATGTAATTTCATTTCAAGTAATTAATTTATAAATAAATAACCATAGGGAGAACATTTTTGAAACTTTGGAGTAAGGACTTCTGCAAATGCATACAAACAATGAGAACACTGGTAAAAATGGTCGAAATCAACTTTTCAGAAGTCTAGAAATTAATCAAAGGCTTGTAAGAATCTGAGGAGGGTTTAGTGAAGACACACGGTGGAATCTTGATACAGGCAGCAAACTTCGTGGCATTATAACTTGCACTATTCCCATCCTGCTCTCACAACATCCTCCATAACTTTGAAAACCGTCAGTCTCAGCACCATGGTGGCTGAGACAACCAGCAGCACAGCAGCCATAATGGGTGTGGAGCTCTGAAAAGACCCATCCCCACCCAACTGCAACTAGCTGACCTGCCTGGCAGCTCCCCGAAAACGCCCCATGTTCAGGGCTTGTCGTTACTTGAGTCAGAGCTTGCCCAGGATGGAAAGTCTGTCCCCAAGGCACTTGCTAAAAACAATCAGCGCTAATTGTTTTCTATTGTAGTTGCCTGAGGGAGTGACACCAGGAGAGGCAGGCAAGAGGTGAGCCAACAACTTAGAAGAAAAATTGGGGGAATGAGATGTCCACAGGGGGCTTTGAAAAGCTCCAGTGTATTTGTGGGCATCTGGAAGGCCACAAGGGCTCAGGCGTGTGGCACGCCCAGGAAAGACTTGAGAACGTCTGAATCTCTCACCTCTAGTGAGATATCTGAAATATCTGAAAACTGATTATGTAATACACCATATTAATAGAATAACGGCCAATACCACATAATCTCGACCATATACATAGAAAAGAATTTCACAAAATACAACGCCCTTCATGTCTAAAAAAGAAAATACTCAACAAATTAGGAATAGAAAAAACTTTCCCAACCTATAAATAGCTTCAATGAAAAACCCACAGCTAACACCATATTCAATGCTGAAAGACTGAAAATTTCCCCCTAAGACCAGGGACAAGGCCATGATGTCTTCCCTCATCTGATATGTTAATCACAGGTACTAGAGTTTCTAATGAGGGCAATTAGGCAAGAAAAAGGAATAAAAGAAACCCAGATTGGAACAGAAGAGGTAAAACTATTTGTTTTGCAGAGGAGAAGATATTGTATATAGAAAAACCTAAAAAATACAGCCCCCACACACACACAATATGTGAATCGTATCCCACCAGGTGTATAAAAAATTTAAATTGCCCCATGTGGTTAGCGGCTCCACTAGTGGAGAGTACAGTTAGACTGCTGATATTTGTTGAAAGTCTCCAGAAGTGGAGGAGGAGGATGATGCTGGAGGTTGGTGGCCCCAAATGTTAATGCTTTTCTCAACTCCCGAAAAACCTATGGAAGGAGATGGTAAGATTAGCTGATAGGGATGTGGGGGAGAATGGGCACCATGTCAGTGACTTCCAGATCAAGGATGTGTCACGGGAGCTCAGAGCCATCAGTCACCAGCTCAGCCAATGCTTCCAATCTCCTCAACCTACATCAAGTCGGTGACCAGGCAGGAGTGGAATATGTCTCACAGCTGGCTGCCTCTGTAGAGCTTGGTGACCTAGAACAAACGCGAGGGAGAGTGGGAGAGATGGAGGTCTCCTGGGGATGCGGGGCCCCACTGGAGCCAGTGAAAGATCACAGACTTTGGGGCAAGGGAGACCTGACTTCAAATCCTGGCTCTGCCCCTAACTCATTGTGTGACCTTAGACACAATACTCCCCTTTCTGAGCTTCAGTTTACCCACGTGAGAAATGGGGAAGGCAGCTAGGACATCACCTCTGGAAACTGAGAGAACCCAGACACGCAGGGAATGTGAAGGATTGAAACAACCATGTAACAGATGTAAGTCAGGCAGAGGAATGAGGGTGCCTTCAGGGAAAGGAGAGACGGGACAGGGGAGACCCCACCTGGTCCTGGGTGACCCTCAGCAGGGCGGTGTACTCCGAGGATGTGGGCTTCGGGTTGCTGTGGTTCCAGCTGATGCTGCGGTAATGCAGCTGGTATTCTCTCTGCATGCATAAACTCCAGGGTGCAGAGCCTGGAGCCACCGAGAGGAAGAGCAGACACGTGGAGACTCTCAGCTCCCAGCACAGAGGCATGGTGGCCCACGAGGTCACGGTGGTGGGTGCAGACAGCGTCCACACAGGTGGCTCCCCCATCCTTCACAGGCCTGGGGAGAGAGGTACATGGGGAATCTAGAGAGAGGTCCTGAAACCTCTGGGGTGGGGGCCAGAACAGGAAGGAGGAAATGGGAGGTCAGAGGGGAGACTGAGAGAGGGGTGGTAACAAAAGTAGTCATTAGGGGCAAATACTGAGGGGAGGGTCTCACCTGAGGGAGACCAGTCTGCAACTCAAGGAGAAGAGGCCCAGGCTGCTCTTCTTGAACAAGGATCCAGCTGGGGAGGAAGGAGGAGGAGGAGGAGCAGGAGGGACAGGGATTGGGGGAGGGGCTGGGTGGGATTTAACCCACCAGGAGCTGCTGGGACCAGGGTCTCACCAGGCTCTGCAGGACCCTCTCAGTGGAGTGGAACGTGGCTGAGCCATTGCTCCTGTCTGATGAATACTGGAGGGTGGAGATGGGGAAGGTGACTGTGAGGGTCTTCAGGTTGTGTCCCAAAGCTGCAAGACGAGAGGGAGAGCGATGGCCATCACTGAGAGCTGGCCTGAGACCACACCAGAGTCCTGCACTCATTATCATCTGGCGTCTTCTCTCCCAGGGGCACCACCACCCACCCGTGTGGTCACCCAAGTCAGAACCAGCATATCTGCTCAGCTCCTCCTCCCTCCCAGTAACACAAATTCCAGTTGCACACTGGTCCTCACACACACTCCCTCTCCATCCCTGTCCCAGCTCAGGTCTTAACTTCCTTCACCCGGACCAACACCCCAGCAGGCTCACTGGATGCTCTGTCTAAAGGATGTTCTACATTGACCACTAGAAGAATCTTTCTGAAATGAATACCTCACTAGGACCACCACTGCTCTAGTACCACCCGTGGCTCCCTATGGCCTTCAGTGTCTAGTTCAACCTTCTTGACCTGGCACTCAAGGCTCTACTCAATCTGGCTCCTGCTGACCTTTCAGTCTCATTTTATCCATGTACCGCGGGTTAAACTTCATGCTTCACGCAACCCAAATTCGTTTCAATTCTCCCCATTCGGCATGTTGTTTCTGGCGCAAGCCTTTGCTCACGGAATCCTCTCTGCCAGAAAAACTCTTCATCCTCTACCTGCCTGGGTCTCTCCTGCTCATTCTTAAAGACTCTATTCAGGTGCAACTTTCTCTAGCAAGCTCTTCCTCTGCAAACTATGCCAGTGCCTCTTCCCGAAACCTCCCACACAGTGTTATATTGGTGTGTTAATTTCACGAGGCTAGGGGCTCTCTGAGGGCTGGCCTCAGACTGAATCATTGGTATAATCTTTGTGATCAGCACCATTTCCTCAAAACCAGAATCTCACACTGTGGCTGCCCAGCTCCTGGATCACAACTGGCTGGTGGAGGAGTGGGGCTGGAGAGCTTCTCTTGGGAAGGAAAAGGGGCCCACAGACACCTGTGGTGGCTTCTGGTGGCACAGTTGATGATCAAGTATGCAGGGACGTGGTGGCCGGCTCGGGAGCTGTGGCGAGGGCTGTCTCAGGGAGGGACAGAGTGGGAGGAGCCCCCAGGCTCACCCGGGCTCCAGCAGTGGCTGTCCCAGGACCACCATTCACAGGTGAAGCATAAATGAGTGAGGGGAGGGGTGACTGTGTGAGTAGAGGGATGAGCAAGCCTGTGGATGAGAGGAGCCCAAGAGAGTGAGATAGGTGAACAAGAGAGACTGAACTCGGAGGAGAGACACATGGACGGGCAGAACACTGGACACATGGATGAGACACCTGGAAAAGGAGGACCAAGGGCGGGGCTTTAGGAGAATTAAAGTGAAAACCACGTGGGGTCAGAATGTGGTGGAGAACACGTCTGTCACTAAGGCTTTCTCACCCTTGGCTGGAACTCTCCACCAGAACATGGGAGAGAGAGAAGGGATGAGTTAGGGCCCTTCCAGGTCCTTCTCTCACCAAGGACAGTGGGTGCAGGAGAACCACTGCTCCCCAACCCCAAATGGGGATGGAATCCAGGAGATGAGGGCCAGGAATACTGACTGGTAGTAGTCAGGGCCACAGGTCCATAGGTGTCAGCTGTGGAGAGAAGGTGAGAGGAGCTGAGCAAGAGTTGGGGTGAACATAAAGGATTAAGGGAGAGGGAGGATGTAGGGACCTTTGTGGGAAAGCTTAGGGAAAAGCAGAGGGGAAGAGTGGAGGGGTGTTCAGGGGGGAGGAAATGAGATGGAAGGTGGCTGGCCCCAGTCATCACCCCAGAAGACTGCACCCCGACCAGAAGGAGACAGAGATGGATCACAGCTCACTTTAGAGCAATGGAGGCAACACAGAACTATGATAGGGACAGAGAGCACGGCTGTAGCCCAGCCCCTCAACACTGACGTAGAGGCTGTCCCCATCCAGGATGAAGGAGCCCAGGTGGGGGACGCCCTGGCTCTCATGGCTCAGCTCCCAGTAGAGTTGCTCTCTGTCCAGCCCAGGACCTGCGGGGGTCAGAGTGGAAGGTACAGACAATGTCCACCCCACTGGCTGCCCACCCTTCTCAAGCCTGAGGGAGGAAGAACATGGGGACGTGGAATATTGAGCAGGGGTCCTTCTGAGGGTGGAAAGCGAGAGAGTGGAGGGGGAGGAGCCTGAGGGAGAGGCTGAAGGGGCTGCTCTGATGCCTGGAGGGGCTCTCCTCGGTGTCTCCCGTCTGAGACAACCCCCTCACAAGTAAGGCCTGACTTCCTTTAAGATGTGGAGGGAGGCCTGTGAGTGGCTAAGTGGGGTGAACACACAGACCTGGGTGAGGGGGCGCCTGCAGGTCTGCACGGACAGCAGCAAGGAGCACAGTCACTGCCCTGTGCCATCTGACACATCCAGGCAAGAAAGTACCGTTACCTTCTCGCGGTTCTACACTCCAAGGTCTTTTCTTTCTACTTCTTTCCTACTCCACAGCCATCATCCAGGCCTAGGGAACAATCACCTTATTCGTAACCTTCTTCCCAACACCTCCTATCTGCCTCTTAAGTCTACATTCTTAACCATGAAGTCCATTTTAACCCACATGCTTAGACCAAACGCCAATCACATCACCCATCTGCTCGCACCTCTCCACTGTCTTCCCACTGGTCTTAGAACAGAGTCCAAAGTCACGCCTGACCTGGTCCAGCCTGTTCCCCTCGCTGGTCTGGCTCACACCCCTCCCCCTGTGTTGACTCGGCTCAGCCATCCCTCTTTCAGGTCATGGACACACCAGGCTCTCTGCTTCAGGGGTGTCCTCATGCGGGTCCCTCTGCCTGAAACGCTCTCTTGAACACACTCCCACACCCTCACTCCAGTCTAACCCTCCAACCACCTAAATCCAGTCCCAACTCCAGCTCTCAAGCTAAATATCAGTCCTTCTCAAGAGGGCTTCCCTGCCCCCTCCGGTTTAGTCCCCTTGTGCCAAACTCCCACATCACTCTCATCATTAACTGTCTAAAATCCAAATTCCCTAACAGAATATAAATCCCATGGAGGTGGGACAAGGTCTGTTTGGTTCTCCAGGTCCCCACGCATCTGGCCCAGAGCCTGGCTCATCAGATGAGGAACCATCCTGGTTTGAACGCTAAATGTCCTGTGTCCTGGAAAACCCCTCTGTTCTGAATAAATGAGGATGGTGGGTCACCATAAATTGTGCACTCAAAGAATATCTACTGCATGACAAGCACACATTCCCTCAAGAACGTCCCAGGAATGCTAGAATGAAAAAGGCACACAGACATACACACACAATTAGGAGAGGCCAACAATTATATATAAAATTACTTAACAAGATTGTCTTCAACGTGAATCACCAGACTGTTATTTCAGAAAGGATTCAAGAAGCAAAGTTAATTCCCTTTAGAATGTGAGGTGGAGAGGACAATCTTCTTGGAGACTAGTGCCCTACCCTTCTATCTAAAAGGTGTTGCTTAATATTCCTCCAAATGATTTGAAATCTCATAAACAACAATATGCTGAAAATAAATCCGGCTGCTGGTCAATTTAACTTTACATTTCTGTTACTAACATAAAGAAGTTCAAATCATATTTTTCTCCAGGTGTCTGTAAGATTTTGAATCTTTGTGGAGCATTTATAGGTCTTTAGAAGTCAAATTGAATAGGCCTGAGGAATGCTGCTGAGCATCCCTGCTAATATTTAATGAGATGTCTTGTAATACTACATATACACGTAAAACATTTATATATTTATATTTATAGATGAAATCCTGACTTTTGAGAATTCGGAATGCAGGTAAGTCTATATTTCTTTACTGTTACACATATTTACACTTATTTACATATATTTGTTTAATGTGTTCTTCTTTGCAAATAAGTGTATTTTCTGAATTATTTACACACACAGAGCCTCACACACCTTACCATCTTTCCCTTGAATATAATCCATCAAACATAAATAATTTTTCTCATGATACCCTCACTCTCAGTGAGTCCTTGTGCTGACAACCTGAGCCCAGGAAAGCCCACTGGCAGGTCTTCTGCACAGCGGAGGCTGCTGGAACCTGTTGGTACCAGGTCCACAGGGTACTCACCTGGTCACACAGAAATCCACGGATCAGCGAGGACAGGTGGACCCTGAGCCTGGTTTCAACTCAAACTTGAGCCCCACAGACACTTTTCTTTTCTAACGGAAAAAAAAAGCAAAGACTGCTTTTGAGGCCTTTTACAGGGAGTAATACAGGTGATGGAAGGAAAGCCCACCCCACTTACTTTTCTTTTTCGTATTTACTGATTTAACTGTAACTATTGGCTGAGACTGGATTTTCCCGATTCCTGTCCAGCCACCTGCTCCCCAAGATGGGAGAAGCAGCTCCATGCTGTGTGCACTTGACTCGCTCAACTCACTTTGGTGACTCCGGACCCTTTAAACAAGCTTGTCATTTATGGCCCCTGTAAGTGGCTCGCTGACTGGGAAACAATTCCCACACTTCATTCAGGGCTCGGGAGATTTTCAGGCCCTGGAGCAGGTCTCCCAACCTCCGCACCATTGACATCTGGGGCCGGATGATTCTCTGTCGGGCCGTCCTGGGCCCTGGAGGACGCTGAGCAGCATCCCTGCCTCCCCCTCTAGATGCCAGGAGCGCCCCCATTTGTAACAACCCAAACACCGCCTCCAGACGCGGATAAGCCCCCTGGGGACAAAATCACACGGAGGACGGTGACGGGGACTCTGAGGAGGGGCCGGCGGCGCCCGGAGCCGGGAGGAACAGCAGCCTCGGGCGCCCTGATGAACAGCCCGGGGTACACGGGGCTCCGGGGGGACGGAGGGACGCCGGGCCGTGACGGGGCTGCCCGCGGCCCAGGCCCCTCCCTGGACCGCGACCGGAGCCGGGACCGCCCGCCGCTTACCGCGCGTCGCCCCTTCGGCCGAAGGTCCACGGGAATCCCGTCCGCGCCGAGAAGACTGGACACACCGCGCAGACCTCCCGCTCCATCCACGGCGCCGCCCGCGCTTCCGCTTCCGGTCTCGGGCGGGCGTTCGGGGAGGACGGACGTTTGGGGGCTCCGGGTTGAGGCGGCGGGTGGGGCGGGGCCGCGCACCCCAGCCTCGGGGGAGGTCTCCCGTGTCTAGAGTGAGTGCGAAGCTGGGACGCGGGCTGGGTCAGCACCAGGGACAGGGACGGAATCTAGGGGCGGGAACCAGTTCTAGGGGCGGGCTGTGGGCGGGGACAAGGGTGTGAGTGACACCAGGCCCGGGGGTGGGGGGGACAAGGGTGCGGGCGGGGCAATGAGCCGGGACCAGGCTGCGGGCGGAACCAGGCCAGGAGGTTGTCCGCGGAGACCAGTTCCAGGGGCGGGAAGAGGCGGGGGTGGGGCTGGAATAAGTCTGGCCGACTTCACAGTGGGAGGAAATCAGCTCCAGGGGCGGGGCTGGAGGCGATGCTTTCCGTGCACCCCTAGACTGTACAGGTAGCTGGATGTTGAATAGCTTTTCTTCATTCCTTTCCCTAAACCTGGAGTCATTCTATCATGGCCTTTTTTTTAATTCTTTCACTATTTTTTTGTAAAAAGTGATATCTATGACATCATTCATCAAGTAAATAACAAATGGAATGAAACCTATTTCCTTCTCCATCTTTATAATGCAACAATTGTGCTTTTATTTTTTCTGGCACAAAGAATCATCGTAGTAAATTACTCTGGTCTTTTTTATGGAATCTAATAAATAATTTTTAAAAGACACTTTTAGATTTTTTTCTTTTTAATTTATGGCCAGATGCATTCTAACAACAAACATAATTTGTAAACATGCTCTCTCCTCCAGCCCATTATTATTTCTGTAATATGTTATTTCATGAATTATCTTACTGGACAGAACATTTAGCAATGTAGAGACAACTTTGGTAATAAGTATATATGAATTGTTTGCTGTTTTGTTTGGTAAGACTGGAATATTGTACTTTAAATATGATGGGATTTTTTTTCATTATTTACCTATTCCATCATCATCCATGATCAGTCTTTTATCATCTCATTCCAGTCATATTAGTCATATTCTGAATGTCTGAATATGCCACATGAAAACATTTTTAAAAAACTTTATTGAGGTATGACTGACATACAAAAAGCTGTACATATTTAATGTATACAACTTAATGTGTTCGGAGATAATATACACCCGTGAAACCATCACTACTCAAGTCCCTAACCTATTCATCACCCCCAAATGTTTCCTCCTGTCCTCTTTAATTTTTTTATTTAACTTCCTTTTTTAAAATACTTTTTTTCTTTTGAGGTAGGAATACTTAACATAAATCTACCCTCCTAGTAAATTTTTAAGTCTACAGTACAGTATTGTGAACTATCGGCCCATGTTGGATGGTAGGTCTCCAGAACTTATTAATCTTGCATAACTTTTGTTGCTCAAACATCTATTGCCAAGAGGCCCTCTTCATCTTTAACTGAAAAATCCCCCCATATTTTTAAAAGCTCAACTCAAACATAAGCTTTCCATGAAGAATTATCTGATTTATCCAAGTAACACTATCTACTCTTGTTGACTCTGCTAACCTCTAACTACCTTTATTTTGGCACTTTTCAAATTGCCCTGCTATTCTTTTTCACATGTACCTCACTATGATTTCTTGGAAAGCAGAGCCTTTATCTTATCAAGTTTGCATGCTCAGTTCATTGTTTATGTCTTCTACTAGAGTAATAATAATATAATATGTCCATTCATTTATTGAATCTTTAGTTCTGGTTTTTGCACACCTACTATGTGTAAGGCATAGTGCTCGCCACCTTGGGTGTAAAGATATGAATAGGAGGCATGTGCTAAAGACACCCACGCTTACTTCCATCGTAATTCCATGTGTGTTATTCTGTGATCAAGATGAGTATACGGTGCTACGGAATCTCTAAGTGTTTGCCTAACACATCATGTGGTTTAAGGGTTGTATTCCCTTGAGAAGAGCTGCTTCAGCAGAACCTAACAATGTGAGTATAAGGAAGCCAGATCAAGGTAACTCCCAACATGGAAACGATGTATTGATTTCCTAAATGAATGTATTGAATGAGTGAATGAAATAATAGAAAATAATGAAGAAATGTGATGCTATTGGTTACTCTCAGATCTTTTACATTTTATTTGGAGACAAAGAAGAGGTGAGAGAAAGTGATTGTGTAATTTTGCCAGTTCATACCTGTCTGATTACATATTTCTCTCTCTGGGCACAATACACAGACAAAGCAGCAGGTAGCTCTCTCTTCCTGAGGGATGTTCCTGAATCCTGGCTGACAGAACGTCCTACACCCAGAGTGGGGAGTTTGAAAGAAGAGAATTATTGATGATACTGAACAATACTATATAATTGGATAATATTTTTTTATTTAATAATATTGAATAATTGATAATATTGTTTAAATTACCTCAAAACTTATCTTAGAGATCACCTATAAGATTTGACATGATTGATGCACCCAGAGAAAGCAAAATAAAATCAAGGTCAATCTGCAGAAAAGAGTTCCCAACACGAAAATACGTACTGATTTAAAAAATTTTCCATCTCAATGACTAGGACACTTGTTTGTTTTATGGAATGGGGCATCTGGCAATAACAAATGTGATTCTGAATATGGTATTCCAGGATTACTTTTTTGAACTATAAGCAGATTTTACCTTAATAAAAAATAATATTTTAATTCATACAATGCATTTATATGAGAATTGTTTGATTAGTACAAATTGTAATTATTGAATTTATTTAGTAATGTATTTAATGTCAGGTAGATTATACACCAAAGACACAGGGACAGGCTTGAATGATATAATATAGCATCTTGAGGGATGGCTTACAAGACTGAGTTCTAAAGGGAAATCTGAAGAAGAGGAAGAATGCAGTTCCTTGGGAGCCAAAAGAATCTTTTTTTCTGATGGTGAATTTTTCTACAAGAATGTATAAAGTTGGGATGAAGAGATGGAAATATAAGGAAAATTAATAAAATATTGAAATATTAAAAAAACCCCTCAATGTCAATTCTTTTGATTTTCGTTAAAGAGAATAAAATTTGTTTTCTGGAAGAAAAGCGTATGGCAAAAGACAATTTGAATTGTATCTTTAAATCATCAAAAGTCTAGGTCATCAGCATCTGTTATATCTTCAGGGCACAATGTATGCAGAGCAATAAATTTGCAAGCACGTGAGATTGACACTTTTTCAGCTTAAATGGGAATTCAATCAATTTTTTATCAGCTCATCCTATTAAATTGGTAGCCTCACTGTCCTGCTGTAATGTATAAAGCATTTCAAAATTCCGGAATATCTCTTTAATTACAAGTGTCCTTTCAATATCTCTTGGACAGTAAGAAAAATTATATCAACAAATGAGAATTTTGTTATGAGTTAAATGATTTCACCATTATTTTCATATATGCTCTCTATCTTGTGATGTAGATGATTAATCCAAGATTGACTTGTCTGCAACCTTTTTGAATCCCATGGCCCAGTCTATCAGCTCCTCATGTATGATGAAACCTTGACCACGTGGTTCCTGGGGAACAAACTCCCTTACTTTCACCTGAAGTCCAAGACCTTTAGGAAAATCATATAGTTCAGAATTACATGCTGTGACACAGAGTTTCTTTTCTCATCCAGTGACACGTGAGCTCCAGTGCTTTTTTTAAATTGGGTGTTTCTTAGGAATGGGTGGAGCTAAAAGGGAGACATAATTGGGAAATGAAATGAGCATGGAAATTGAAGGCAGAAAACCCAGATTCGAACTGGTGGGGATACTGAGTTGCCCAGCAATTAGATTTTTTCCCCTCTATATTAGTCATCCTCTGAATAAGTTCAATTTGGGGAGTGTTTACTATTCTGCACGCTTAAGGAAGCAGGCATTCTTGTCTGCCCTCAGAGAGCACATGGTGAGGTTTAAACCATTCCTGAAGATTCCACGTCCAGGGAGTGCTGTGGGGCTAAACCTGAGCTGCACCTTGAGCAATGAGGTTTGCTTTAGGGGTGCTAGGGAGTTTCCTCGAGCTCAAGAAGAGACAAAGAAAGACAGCCTGCTTCTTCCTACCTTTGAACAAAATATTTTATTAAATGAGAGAGAAGAGATGAAAGCTCCTAGTACAGAATCTTCACGCATTAATTGATATAATTTCTATATAAATGTACAACTGATATTTGTATAATACATAACTATATATATGGTTGTATATATACATGAACAAATATATATTCACAACAAATGTGTGTATTTAGATCTGACATGACATTCACTTCCTCATACCTGAAAGCAAGAGTTTCATGACACATTATTCATAGGTTTTGGATTTATAAAAGTCTAGGTTCATGTACAAATTCATCTAAATAGAATTGATAAGGACTTGGGGAATTAAAATATATTTCATAGTATTGGAGTTCTGATCTGTAAAAAGGGGATCAAACTCCTTGCTTCCAAAAGTCATTTTAAATTTCAATGGGGAAATATTTATTTAGCTATCAGTAGCCTTTCTAGAAAAATGCAGGAAGTTCAAATAAATTGTCCTTTCCCCCGAAGCATTTAAGATATCAAGGGATAGGGCCAGAACTAGATTTTGGAAATCCCTGAATTTTTTAATTCCCTGGGATGAATTGTCATTGTTTTCTCTTGAACACTTACCTCTCACAGTGAAAGTTTTTAATCAATTATTTCTAGTTAAAAGAGTTGACACTGTTGCTAATTAGACCCTACAATCATTAGAGGTTTACTTGCAACCTGTAAGAAAGAACAGTAATTCATTATGCACAAGTCACTGCTGATCTGTGACAATGTGACAATCACAATTCGATATCCAAATAAAATAACTCTCGGATCCTAAAAGAACAATAATGAGAATCCTATTTAAGGGAGAATTTTACCTGCTAAGGGAAAAACATGAGCTGGCCTGCATCCATTATGGACCCCTGTTCTGCTTTTATAAAAAGTATTTCATGGAGGGCTCAGGCCACCACATCCACAGCATCATAGATGTAGTAGCTGGATCCAGACAGAGTCGTGTCTAATGTTTCCTTTGGCAGAGACTCCAGGGAGGCATTGAATGGACACTCCAAAAATTTCCACATTCAGTTCCTGCAAATGAGCAGTTGAAATGTTTAAGGCATCATTTGGTAAAGAAAAAGTCTTCTTGGTATTTAGAGGGGCTAACTGTCCATAGAGAGTGTTTAAATCCAGATATCTCAAAGTTCTGGTGTGCAAAGGAAAGACTCCCATGGTAGGTATCGAAAAAGTGGTGACGTGGAATAAAAGAAGCATCCCACTGTGGTGTAGTGATCCACACCTTCTGAGTGGTTAAATAATGGTTTCCTGCAATGCTCACATTTATTAATCTACTTGTGTCACCATAAATGATAAACACGTTGGCTGATGAGTCTGTGCTTCTGGCTATGCATGTCCAATCTTTTGACGTGTACGTCCTCTTGCTCACAGGTATCTTAGTCACAGGCAGGCACCGTTCATAGTCATCTCTCTTCTAAGTTCCCAGAGGAACTGCTCACCTTTTTTATCAACTGATACTAAGATTCCTACCCAGGTCCAGCCAAAATGTGTCAACAATGAGACCATTCTGAAGACTAGAGATGTGTCCTTGTGAGCTATCTGATAGAGAGAGGAAAACTAGTCCTTACCTTTCAGTACAGGATCAAAATCTCCATAGGTTGTCTGAATCAAAAGAGAAAAAGTGTTCCATATTGAGTTCTCTGGAAGAAAAATCAACAGAATTTCAACAAAATTCATATGATCAGTTAGCTAAACTTACATTCTTGGTGCTAACACTGTGAGTATGAAGCAATATTATCTGATGGTAGAAGTGATTGAGGGGAAGCTTGGCTTTGAAGCCAGACTGCCTGGGTTCAAATCCTGACTCTAATGTGACTAGCTTAACGCACTTGAGAAGGTTAAATAACCTCTATCCATCTTAGTTTCTATATCTCTAAAAATTCCCATAATAACGTTACCTATTCATTGTCTTATATTAGGATTAAATTTGTGACTATTTGTAAAGCATTTGAAGAGTGTAAAGTGGTTTTAAGTACATGTTTACATATAAAATTTTATTAACTATTCGATAAATAACTAGGGTATGATTATTTCAGAATATCTAGCTTCCACTCCTTTGAGAGAATTTGGGCAACCACACTTCCAGAAGCTCCTGTGGTCTGCTTTAGACAGTGATGCTAGCCTCTGGCTACTTCATCCCTCTCTCAGATTCACACGCCAAAATAATGAATCCACCATTTCAAGAACTATCTGTGGTAGGTTTTTTCCTATTAGGGAGACATGCAAAACCACTTTCTTCTTTTCCACATGAGTGGCCACAGAATATCACCAAGGAGGAAAACTTCAGTCCCTCCAGATCCATCCCTCCACCATGCTCATACCTGTGGTATTTTGTAGAGCTCCAACAGTGTCCCAATGTGGGCAGAGAATGCTGGTGTGGTTCCTGCAGTGACAGCCACATTCTTGTTCTGTGCCTGGCAGGTGTAATTAGGGATCATCTGACCCCATCCCGATAACCACCTCAGGGTGCTCACCAAGGTGCTGACATCACTGTGGAAGGAAGTGTAGACATGGAAACCCAGAGACAGGTTGGGCAGCCGCTGGGGGCTCCTGTTGATCTCCTCGATGGCAAAAACAAAGACCAGGACATAACGATAGTTTTTGAAGTTCAACCTGTACCAAGGCCATAGTATTAAAAATAAAGATCAAGTCATGCACTTCAGGCATAACTCAAGTGGGGAAAAAAAAGAGTAAAGGGTGGCATTTTGACTTAAGCAAATTGTTCATTCCAGAGCAATGGCTGTCTCTTCATGACTTTGGAACCTGGAGCACACGCACAAGATGTTCCCAAAGCCTTGGAAGATCAAGCCCTACAACTCTGGACTCAAAAGAGATAGATCAATATCCTAAAATGAATTAGTGGAAAGAAGAGGCACAAAGGATGCTTAAGGGGAAAGAATCCATTTGCATATTTGTTTACAAGTCAAACACTATTTCACACAGTGGCACCAACATGAGGTTGGTCATGGGCATGTGCAGGTATAGTGAGATGAAGCAAAAGTTTATAATCCATTAAAGAAACTAGGTAGGACAGGGAAGTGCATAAGAAAAACTTGAAGGAAGGGCAAGTCGAATATAGAATGGTATCATCAAAACTTTTGCAATATACCTTTCTAAAACTGCCTGCCTCACAGACTTAGGAAACACATACTACCAGAAGCAGGGAAATTGCACCATAATAAATAAGGAGATAGTCTTAGGGAGAAAATAAAGAGGAAGAAGCAATTTATGACTCTATGTTTTTCTAAAAGAGTAAAAACAATTCAGAGTCCGAGGAGCAGTGTAAACTTGCAGCTTTTCATCTATTTCTTTACAGATTAGAAAACCATCATAAGCAGTGAGCTTTACAGCTTATCTTTGGGTTGATTCCTCTCTTACACATCTAAGTTCAGTCCAACGTTAATTTTCAAACAATTTAATTGACGAGGTACAACATGCAATTCCAGAAGATTGCACAGCAGAACATAGGCTTTTGGTGCTCTAACATTAAAATATTATTTTCATTGGTGAATACAGCTTTAAAAACCAAAATGTTGGGATGCTGTAATTCTGAGTCACACAGAAACACTCAGATTGGATTACAAATAAGACTTGTATTCATTTCCTATTGCTACTCTGAGAAACTACCACAGATTTAGAGGCCTAAAATAACACAAAATTTATTATCTTATACTTTGGGAGGAGAGAAATCTAAAATGAGTCTCACTGGCTAAAATACAGGTGTCAGCAGGAATGCATTCCTTCTGGAGGCTCTAGAGAAGAGTCCATTTCCTTGCATTTTCTAGCTTCTAGAGGCTGCTCACATTCCTAGGTAACAGCCTCATATCACTTCAATCTCTGTTTCCATTGTCATAACTCCTTCTCTGACTCTGACTTTCTTGACTTATTCTTTCACTTGTAAGGACCTTTGTGATTATATTGGACCCATCCAGATAATTCAGGATTATCTCCTCATCTCAAGATCCTTGACTTCTTCACACTTGCAAAGTCTCCTTTCTATGTGAGGTAACATATTCACAGATTCGAAGGATTAGGAATTGGTCACCTTTGGGGGCACATTTCACCTACCACAGGACCCAACTACATGCTTTCCAATACTTGAAGCAAAACACAGAAGAGGTTAAAATAGGTAGAAATGATATTCCATTTAAATATGAACCAAAAGAAAGCATGGGTATCCTTGTTAATATCTGATACAATCCAAGTTGAAAGCAAAAAGCATGTGAAATATCAAAGGTGGTGACCATATGTCATATGTGACATATGTGGTGACCATATGTGGTGAAAGGAAGAGAAGATCGAGTACTAACAGTCATTATATATATCCCCCCAAAGTGAAAAAAAGCTATTATTTATAGACCCATGTGCATAAGTACATATATGAACAACCAGATTTGGAGATTTAACATATCCTCTTAGAAATGGTCAAATTAAAGACAAAAAAAATATGCAAAGTTATGGAAGACTTAAGCTTAACAGATATTTACATATAAATGTAAATAACGCTGGTATATTATGAACCCCAAAGAATATACATACATTTGACCAGACACTGGGCCATCAAGTAAGCCTTTGAACATTGAAATTATACACAATGCATTCTCTGACCACAGTATCATTAGGCTAGCAATTAATAAAAAGATCTAGAAAATTCCATTTTATATATATATATGTATATATATGTTAAACACTTGATCTTTGATCCAGTACTAGGGATCAAATGTACAACACGACTATAGTTAACACCGCTGTATGATACATATGAATGTTAAGATACTAAATCCTGAGTTCTCATCAAGAGGAAAAAAATATTCTTTTCTTTTTTCGCTTTTTCTGTTTTATTATATTTATATGAGATGATAGATGCTAACTAAATTTATTGTGGTAATCATTTTACCAAATATATAAGTCAAACCATTATGCAGTACACCTTAAATTTATACAGTGGTGAACGTCAATAATATCTCAATAAAACTGGAAAAAAACACATCTTTTTCAGAGAATACACCACATTATTTTAGACCATAAAGGATACTGAGTAAATGCATTTTGAAGAAAAATAAATATCATCTCAATAAATAGTTCATTTTTGAATAATCTATACATTATGATGAGACTTTCTCTTAGTACTAACTTCTAGCCAAGGTATGGTTTGCCCAAAGATTCCCTCCCCTCCCACAATATGGGTCAGGAGCAGGATGGCTTGTGGATCACTGCAGTAGGATCTTGGTGTTTTTTTCCCTACAATTTGCATCCTTTAGGCTTTCAGAAAATAATCACTAATGGAGATTATTCCAAGGCAGGGGAAAATAAAAGATGCTTATTTCTGTCTTCTGTTTGGAAGGAAAATATTCCAGAAGGGAAAAAGAAAGGAAGCCACAAATAATTATTGAAGGAAAAGAAAGGAGCTGATGATTCATAGTTTACGGGAGAATCTCAACACAGCTTTTATATTCAACTTTCATAACTGTCAGAGGGATTCACACACACACACAGGAACTTACACGTAAAATGTGACATCTTTGCTTGGACGAGTCACAAAGAAATTTCCATTGCATTTCTGAATCCTGGGTCAATGTATAGAAGGGGGAAATCCCACTGACCACCAAGTCACCTTCCTTGTAGACACTGGGCCTTATGTAATCAAAGCCGCTCGAATAACTCATCAGGCACATGGAATGTGGACATTTCCCAAGGAGAGGCAGAAGAAGCAGAAAGAACATCTCAGCTGACTCAACAGTTTGAGGCAAGGCCTCTAGTCAGTGGTGACTGAGGGAGCAGAGATGGAAAGAGACCTGCAGTGCAGCCTTCTGCAGGGAAATTTTACTCCTGTGCATGGTACACGTGTCTAAAAGTGCTCTGCCATTCAAGACCATGGAAAGAAAATTTGTTATTAATCAGAACTAGGGCATTTCCAAGAGCAATATATACTGGCTCAGATCTTCCCTCAATGTCACTGTGGGTCAGAGTTGCTTCCGGTGTCCTCTTCCTGTCACTCCCCCAGTCCAGGCCTAACTGCTCACTGCTCTCAGTAAGGAGCTCTGGGGTCCTCCCTGCCCTGGGGCTCTGCACCTGGCACGCTGTGCCCTGGTAAATACAAAGGTGAAAAATACGTTTGGGCAACATCTTCCACTGAAGGTGGCAGAGATGTCATCAGGGATGGGGGTCAGCAAGGCTCTGGGAACTACCCCATCCCGAGATTGGATTTTTTCTTTCCCAGGCAAACATTCTGTTTCTTGCAATTGACTGAGTGGTGTTGCATCCATCAAAACACAACATCAGAAAGGGCTGGTATTGCAATCGGCAAAACCAGCCCAGCATGATTCCTGTGATACCCAAGGATGAGGTCATTGATCATGCCTTGGGTAAGCCTCAATGGTACTTACAGTCTATATCGCCAACCTCACCCTTAGGTCTATTTGACCAATGTCTGAAGAACTGGTCTCATGCACAGTTCAGGAAATGGATATCCATTATCCAGTTCATATCAGTTTCCCACGAAATGAAGTCTAAATTCACATATATTTACACCTAACCTCTTCCTTAGACCTATGTGCTGTGCTAGGACTCCAGCACTTAGTTACTACATGTTCCAGTACATTCCATTTAAAGTCTGTCTCTCCTAAACCCAAAGTCTCTCTCAACAACTCTTTTGCCATTTCTCTGCTAATCTTCAAGGCAAACATTTGCAAGGGTTGTTAGTATTCAAATATTCCTCTTCCTCAATTCCCATTCTTTTCAACCCACTTCAATCAGGTCTGTCCACGTATGTCACTCAATCTGTTCTCGTCAAGAACATCAGCAGCTTCTACGAGGCCCAATCCAGTGGTCATTTTTTACTTTTTTTTTTACTTCACCACGCAGCATCATTTGACCCGGCTGACTGCTCTAGCCTTAGGACACTACTTTCTCATGAACTCAAGCTAATTTTGTTTTTGAATATAGTATTACATTCAGATTATTTTCTCAAACTTATCTAGTGATAGAGGTGTACTGAAGTCTTCTACTACGGTTATAGAGAAACAGATTCTTATTTGTTATTCTGTCATTTTTTCGTTATATATTTGGGTGTAATGTAAATAAGTATATACAGGATTAGGTCTTTTCTTGTGAATTGTTCCTTTTCATGAAGGGGTCTTATTTTTTCATAGCGAAGTATTTCACTACATTAATAAATGATCAAACATTTCTTCTGATAGACCAGGCACGCTTCTAAACACTTTATGAATATTAACTTACAGAGTATTAAATATAAACTTAAGAAGTGTGCATTAGTATGATTCCGACTTCAGATGTGAGAAAACTGGCATGTTACTTGCCTGAGCTCTTTGGCTAGAAAATGGTAGAGCCTGAATTTGAGCCCAGACAGTAGACACTCTTAACCACCAGCATATTCCTTGAGTACATTCTATATGCCAAGCACTTTTGGAGACACTGGTGTCTGTAGCAATGAATGAAACTCCACTTTTGCCATTGGAGCACTTAGGTTCTAATAGGGGAAGGACAGACTATAGAAAAATCAAGAAAACATGTTATTATAAGTGTCATATAGAAAATGTAGAAAGCATTTTAAGATAGTTAAGAGGGATTGAGATCTTGCTAATTTACATAGAATAGGAAGAGATAAACTCTTAGTTAAGGAGCACTTGAACAGATAGCATAACAAGTTGGGATAGTGAGTCATACGAATTTGTGTGACTAAAGCAATATATTCATGCAAAGGTCTGGAAGACAGAGGCTAGTGTGACTGGAGTAGATCAAGTTGGAGACAGTGAGGGAGGGGTAGAAGGTGATGTGGTCAGAGACTTGGTCGGTCCTGATGTTGTTGGGTTTTATGGTTCACTATTAGGTCTTTTCCTTATGCTATCAATGAGTTGGCATATCAGTTGGAGTCTCAGCAGGAAACAGAGGACACACTGAGACTAGGATGATTCAAGTAGAGTTTTCATAAAGGGGCTTCTCGGAGTTGCAGACAGGATGTAAGAACACCACAAAAGGTGGTTGGTACCCAGTGAGATGGTAAGTGCAGGGCTCTACCAAAACCCCTAAGCCTGAAGGGGTAAGGATAGTGAAAAATTATCGAATTCTAGAAACAAGAGATGAGGGAAATGCATTCCAGGAGCTGAAAGGAGGTCAGGGGTAGAATCCAGCCCCAGGTTCTCCTGCAAGAAATTGCCAGGACTAGATGTCACTCTCTTTCATCCTTCTGATTTCATGTCTAGGCTCCCCATTGACCAAACCCAGCCAAAAGCCATAAGGCAAGAAAGCCCGCTGACGTAGTTCATCTTCACTAACCTTCCTGGGTGAAGCAAGATAGAGAAGGTGGATCTACTGGGGCAAATGGAAGATATTCTGAACTGTGCAGCCCTTTTTTGCCTGAGAATGTACTCTTGTCAATCACCTGGGTGGAAAGTTCATATCCCTGCCCAGGAATCCCATCAGCTACTGTCCTGTCTTAGGTGCAATCCAAGCATTGATACTCCCATGTGTAGTCTAAAATAGTTGCCATTGCAGGTGTTCTTCATGTAAGATGGGTTATGGGGTTCTTGGGAAGAATTGCAAACAATAATTAACCAACAGGTCCTGGTTCCCAGAGGTGGACACTTCTACCAGGAGACCAAGTCAGAGTCCCATTGAACTTTACTACTGCTTATGAGGCAAACAGAATGAAAGAAGTCACTATGGCCTCTGGCACAAGTAACTCATCCAGAGGACAAGGGGCTTCTGTTATACAGTGAGGGCAAAGAAGACATTTGGCCTTCAAGTAATCCATTGGGCTGTCTTTTGATATTCTTTCCCCAACAATTAAGTGTAGCAGCTGTATCCTGTGAAGGGTGTGGTGATCAGGTGTTCAGATGACTCAGGGATGAGGAACTGGATCCTCTCTCCAGGTAAGCCACCCAGACCACCAGAAGTGCTTGTCAAGGGTGAGGGGAATCTAAATGGGACAGTAGGAGAAGTGGGATTGTAAGTATCAATTGTAGCATGAATAAAAGGTGCAGTCAAGAGCTGTCTGTAATTTGTCCCACTGATCTTCCTGTTCTAAGTTTCCCCGGTCAAGAAGACCAACCAGAATCCTAGTGCACTGACTGTAAGAAGCAAGTGCATCTGAGTGGCATAAGTGGTGGACCATAATGGAGGCAGTGGTATATTTTCTAGATTCTTATTTCAGGACTAAGTCACTCGCTCTTGTAGCTGCAGAAATTCTTCTAAGGGCTCATACTGCCAACCTCTCTGGGGA
The DNA here is from genome assembly GCF_020826845.1 of Diceros bicornis minor. Classification (NCBI taxonomy): domain Eukaryota; kingdom Metazoa; phylum Chordata; class Mammalia; order Perissodactyla; family Rhinocerotidae; genus Diceros; species Diceros bicornis. The sequence goes on along the minus strand of NW_026690865.1, from coordinate 251,220 downwards.
TTTCCTTGGGCCAAAGGAAAGTGCCACACCTAAGATTGTGACCACTCCCAATAGCAGCCCACTTCCAATCACCGGTTCATGGGGAGAGGGGGGCGGATACAAAGGCCCAATTCCTTTGCCTCAATTTGAGAGACCCCAGAAGGGCCACCTCAGCTCCAGTGCTCCCATTGGGATCAACTGTGGTCTCCGTTTTTAACTTATCACAGTTCAATGTCTTCTGCCTAATCTCAGTTCTCTTCTTTAGAGATGGTTACCTCAAGCAAGTAACAAACTTTTTATGCCAAAGTTTCTTCATCTGTATAATGAGAACAATGAGATTGACTACTTCACAGACTTGTATGAAGGATTCAATCAGCTAATATATGTAAAACATTTATGAGACACCCAGTATATAGGAAACATTATATATTTCATCTTTTATTGTGAATTAATTAAAATCCATGGCAGGATTATACTGAGCAAAATGAGCCACACACAAAAAAGAGTAAATATTGTATGATTCTATTTGTATGAACTCCAAGAACAGTCAAAAAATAATCTGTGGTAGGAAAAGTAATCAGAACAGTGGTTGCATCTAACCTCAGATTGTGAAGCAGGAGCAAGGATTGACTGAGAAGGGACATGGAGGAACTTTATGGGGTGAGGAGAATGTTCTATATCTTGACAGGAGTATAGGTTACATAGGTGTATGCATTTGTCAAAATGCATTCAGTTCTACACCTAAGATCTATGCATTGTGCTATGTGTAACATATGCCTCCACTAAAATCAGATTCATTTTCCTAAGTGAAAGAAGCCAGAGATGAAAAGCCATTTATTGTAGATTCCATTGTATGCCATTTGGGGAAAGGCAAAACTGTAGGGAAGGACAAGAAATCAATGGTTTCCGGGGCAAAGAGTAAGAGAGGGGGATGACTACAAAGGGACAGCACAAAGGAATTTGGGAGTGATGGAATTGTCCTATCAAGACTGTTCATGTGTGTATCATGTTAGATCATGACTGTGTTGATGGATACACAACTCTATGCATTTGCCAAGACCCATAGAACAGTACATCCCAGAGTGGATATTACTGTAGGTTAAAAAAATCAATCCACCAGGTAGTGAAGGGAACATAAAATGGAAAACAAGCTATAACAAATGAATCTAAATGTATTGCAAATGAATAACATAGCCACAATGAAGGTTATGAAAAGGAAACCAAAATTACTTTGGAAACTTATGTTTTACCAGATCCTGTAAGCCTGGATCAAAAGAACTGATCAGAAATCCTAGTTCATAAAAAATGTTTCTCAGAAGGGTATTGGTTAGCAATTCTGAAACTAATTTATGCATACACTAGACATGAACAACTAAGTAAACATATTGTAGATGATGAGAGCCAGTGTATCACAGTCAAAGAAAGATGTTATAAACAAGAAAAGAGAGAAGGCTGGCTCTTATTCCAATCCAACTGAGGCATTGGATTGGAATAAGAGCTACCATTATCAATTCATGCTTTTCACGGATGGATGGATAGATAGATAGATACATAGATAGATAGATAGAGACACAGATAGTTAATGTGTGTATGTAGAGGACAGTATAGATTCATATCTTTCCAAGGCCTGACAGCTCAGAAGGCCTAGAAGAACGACACACCAGTAATAATGAGAATACCTATCAACCACCCAGAAATTGGTTACTAAGATACTATTCTAAAGAAAAAGGAAGGAACCAGGGCTCTCTTGAGGACTACTGGATTCCAGGGCTACGGTAGAGGAAATACAACCTGACCATGAAATATCTCTGAAGGATATTCTAGTGTAAAATAAAGATTCACAAAAGGAAACCCCCAAAATCTGACTAAAAATCCCCCTTCAGGTCCTTGAATAACACCTAACTTGTGCACGTGCAGGGAATGAATCTAGGAGACTTAGAAGAGAAAAGCCACTGAAAACGGAATATTGTGCAGAAATTTCGGAGATCACACATGCCAGGAGTGGGAGGTTGGCTTTTGGATTCATCTGGAGTGGAACGACCTTGATAAAAGAAAAACAAGTCCTAGCTTTCAATTATGACCCTAGAAATGTCACAGCCTGAGAGTCAGTGCCACACACTAAGAGTAAGGACTACATCTTGGGAGTCAGTGCAAAACTGAAATATATATGTCCTTTTAGGGTCTAAAACCTAGCCTTCAGAGGCTCAGGGTGATCCATTCGTACTACAAACCTAATCTTTAGAGGAAGGCAACATGATTAAGACCTTCTACGAGGTATTGTTCACAAGATCCAGCACACAATAAAAGCTTAATAGACATGCAGAGCAGCAGGAAAATGCTCTCAATTATGTATATATAAATCAGTAGAAGCAGACCCAGAGACAATCCAGATACTGGAGTTAGCAGACAAGGACTTCAAAACAACTATGAATAAAAGGAAAGAAACATGGACAATTGTAGAAAATGAAAGACAAACTAGAAATCTTTACAGCAACCAAAGAAAAAGGACATGTTTCTTTCAAAAGAGCAATAGTAAGTCTGGAAACTTTTCAAAAGAAACTTTGGAAGCAGAAGACATGAATGACATCTGACAGATAAGGGTTGAATGGGAGGGGAGAAAAAGCTGCCAATTTAAAATTCTCTGACTTAAGAAAAATATTCTTCAAAAATGCAGACAAATTAAAGATATTTTTCAAATGGGGTTTAAAAAAAACAAGCTAGAACAATTAAACAGCAGCAGAACTGAAATTCAAGAAACTCTAAAGAGAATTTTCAGGCTGAAGGAAAAGAATTCCACACAAAGACACATACTGTTAGGAATGATCATCAGCAGGAAAGAAAATGTACGTAAATATAATGAATATTGACTGAATAAAACAACCCTGTATACTTTTACATCTTTTATGTAAGTTGAAACATTTTCAAAATATAATGCTTTTAAAAACATGTTGAACTGATACCCGAAAAATAGCGATGATGGAAGCACCTCCAAGGAAATCTTCACTCCACCCCGCAAGACTAGAGATTATGGAGCCCCAGCAAATGGTGCTCACAATCTGCATCCAACAGCAGATGTGACAGAAGCCCTAGAGAGACATCACCAGTTCCTTCCAAAACTAGAGGCAACCAGACCTCAGATCACAACTGTCATCCACAAACACAAATGCTGGGGTCTGAGCATCAAGACCTCCATTCCCCCAAAACTAGAAATTATGGGACTCCAGCAAGCACCCCCTAGTCACTTCTAATTCTAGAAATGACAGCAGTCCCATGAGTAACACCCTTAGCTGCTCCTCAACACTAGACAATGGGAAGCCCCAGCCCAGTGACCCACCCAGTCTATGCCAACAATACAGACAAGGGCAGACCCAGAAAGTGAGACTTCCAATCTCCCCCAACACTAGAAAAAAGGAGCTCTATAAAGACCCCTCCAGAGCCCCCTGACTAAAGATACATGGAATCTCATGCAATTAACCCAATCCTCTCCCTGAATTAGAGACAATGGCCCTCCATGAAGTGACCCCTCCCTGTCACCCCAACACTTGAAAGGTGGGATCCCCGTACAAGCAGTGGTCCTCCAGTCTCCAAGCACCAGATACAACAGGAACCTCAGTCTCATGCCTCCCAGTTATCCCCAAAATAATGAGGGCTCCATCAAATCATGGAAGCTTCAGGAAGTGCTCCCCCATATTCCTGCAAGATTAGAGATGTTGGAAACCCCAAAAACCAACTTACAACCCCCTATACACCAAGAAGAAAGGAGCCCCAACCAATACCACACCATTTTCACCCAACACAAAGCCCAGCTCGCCTCCTGACTACTAAGACTAGATATGAGTATCCCCAGCAATGAGTAACCCAGTCTCCCCCCAGAAAAGCAATGACCAGGGTTTCACTAGGCAACACGCCAGGTTCTCCAGCGTAAGTGTCAAACAGATCCTCAGAAAACTCCCTCTCTTCCCATTATCAAAAGATAAGAGTCTATAGAAGCATCAGCAAGCAGTACTCAACACAAATGAGAGGAGACCACAACGCAAGTCCCTCAAGTCCCTCCCAACAGGAGACGACTGCCCCTGTGGGGAATCCTCCCTAATCCCAAACACAAGGAACATTCTGAGCCCCAGCTGGCAACTCGTCAGCTTCCTCTTGCTGTGTAGATGTCTCTGTCCCCAACTGTAGTGGATAGATAGAGCCCCGTTCAACCTAAAATCCCCTGCCCTGGGGAATGTTGAGGACCCAGTCTCAGAATAAGGAACATAGCAGTTGTCCTGACAAGCCACCAACAACCCCCAAGCTCCCCTTCTACAGAAGGTGACAGGAGCCCAGGACGCAAACTTTCCCCCAACATTTCCTGCTTCACCAAACCCCTCTTATCTGTTGCACATCCTGCTGACCTTCAGAATGACCTCTACTGCTAAAAGAGTCACTAGGAGCCAAGAAAGGCTGGAGCTGGGGGAGAGGCTGAGAAGGATAGAGAGGGGAGAGGAGTAAGAGTAAAGGGAAAGATGAGACCTTCCATGTTGTCCCAAACACAGCCATGAATTCCAGAGGCCCCAAACAGCTCCAATCAAACCAGGTTCTCAGGGGTGAGCAGGAGCAGAAGAAAAGGAATTCTGGGCTTATGAGGAGAGGCGGCCTGGAGGAAAGGGGGGTGTGTAGGCTAGCAGCCAAGATAGCCACCAATGGTATCTTCCACCTGTGTTTATGCCCTGTGCAACCCCCTCCTACATTCGATTAGCCGTGAATTGTCATGAACCCAAGTGGTCAATACAGCGCTGCAGAAATGACAGTGTCTGACATCTGAGGCTACATCATAAATCACACTGAAGCTGCCTCCTTGGTCTCTTAGATTGCTCCCTCTCTAGGGGAAGCCATCCACCATGCCATGAGGATGCTCCAGTAGCCCTGTGGAGAGGTCCACGCGGAGAGGAACCAACTTGCCAGCACCAAGTGCTCACCATTCAGTGAGCCACCTGGGAAGATCTTCCAGCCTCAGCCAAATTTTGAACTTTAATGACTATGTATGCTAACATGTTTAGGAGTGAAGTCTACTGTTGTTTGCAACGTACTTCAAAATGCATTAAACAGAGATGGATTCTTGGGTGATAAATGGATGGAGGTGGCAAAGTAAACATAGTAAATTGTAACTGATGGAATCTAGGTGGTGGACTGTCTTCATTAGGGCTGCCGTAGTAAAGTACCACAGACAGGGTGGCTTAAACAGCAGAAATTTACTTTCTCATAATTCTGGAGGCTGGAAGTCCAAGATCAAGGTGCCTGCAGGATTGGTTTCCCCTGAGTCCTCTCTCCCTGGCTTCCAGATTACCATCGTCTAGCTGCCTCTTCACGTTGTCATCCCTCTGTGCATGCGTGCCCCTGGCGTCTCTTGGTCTGTGTGTCCTAATCTCATCTTATAAGGACACTGATCAAATTGGATTAGGGTCCACCCTAATGGCCCTATTTTATCTCAGTTACTTTCTTTTAAGTCACAAACTCCAAATAAAGTTACAATAAGAGGTACTAGGGATTTGGGCTTCAACACATGACTGTTGAGGGGACAGAATTCTGTCCATAACGTGACTGTTCACTGCAAAACTCTTTCAAATTATCTCCCTGCCTGAACATTTTTCCTAATAAAGTGGGTGCAGGTGGTGTGCTAAGGCAGGAAAGAAAAAACGAATTGTTAACAAAAAAATCATGTTGGAACCCCCAGTTGTTCTGTGGAATAGGGATTATCATAGATTTAAAGGTACAGATTAAAGCTGTGAAAGTCCTATAAAAAACCAAAGGATAAATATTTTATATATAATCTCAGAGAAGAGATGGTCTTTTAAAACTATAACAAAACAAGAACCGAAATTAACACTTTGATTTCCTTTCAAAAAATCTGCATGGCAGCAACAACTAGAGGCAAAGACAAAAAAAGGAAAAGAGGAGGATGTTGGCAACTCATCACAAAAAGCTAGTTTTTTAATATTAAGGAACTCCTACCAACCAAAAAAGACCAAGAATCCGTTGGAGAAATGGACAAATGGCGAAGAACAGTTCACAGAAAATAGAGAATGCTCTCAGTATAAGAGATGATTCTCAACTTCGCCCACCAAAGGAAAAATAAGTAAAACACCAAGATTCTTGTTTTTATTTATCAGATTAGGAACACTTACTGTTTGTTTAATATGTTGATCTATTAGGATGTAGAGAAAGTGACACTCCGACAGCACAGTGAAGAGGGGGTGAACTTGAACAACCAGCGAAGCCCGGGACTTGGCGGGGAGAGACGGAAAGAGCCGAACTGTGGCAGTGAAATCGGAGAAAGCCGAAACCAGCCGGAGAGAGACGAACCCGAACCACTGAGCCGAGGAGCGGCGGGGACAGGCGGAGGGAGCCGAAACCAGGCGGAGAGAGACGAAGATAAACGGAAAGAGCTGAAGATGTGAGGACACAGCGGAGACCAGGCGGAAGGGCCCGACGCCTGGTTAGAGGAGCCGAGCCCAGCCGAAAAGCGGCGAGAGGCGGCGGAGACAGCCGAGCCCCGGGCCGCGGGGAAGGGCTGACAGGTCGTGGGCGGTGAAGCGAGAACAGGAGGTTGGCGCCTCAGAAGGAAGCGGAGGCGAGGCCGGCGACGATGAAGGGGACCGCGCTGCATGGGGCCCTGGATGTAAAGTCCGGAGCCTTCCACGCGCACGAGCCGCCCCGAGCGCCCCCCCGGAGGGTCGTGGACGCGGTCCCCGCTGCCCTCCTCCCCGCTCCCCCGGCCCCGCCGCTGCCCACGGCGCGGGGCGCTGTGGCCGGACAGCGGCGTGTCCTCCGCCCACGACGAGGACGCGCGTGTCCCCGCGGCTGCATCCTCCGGACGTGTTGGCCGCGTGGAGTCTGGCGCCGGTGTCCGCTGCAGGGACTGACCCCGGGGGTGCAGCCTCTGACCCGCGCTGAGCCCGCGGACCCAGCCCGTGGGGAAGCCGCTGGGGGGCAGTGACCACGCCGGATGACCAGGGGTCTGGGAAGAGGCCCCCATCCTAGACGGAGACTGGAATGCGAACTGTGGGCCCCTCCTGACCGTCTCCCCACTTCCAACACAAATGCCAAGCTCTCATTCAGGGCTCTTGATTGTGTGCAACACGATTGTTAGAGTGATCGCTCAGGGAGCCTCTGGGAGGACAGGAATGGGCTGGAGCCTGGCTGAGGCCGCTTCTATTAGCTGCTGTCCAAATCCATCGTCATCAGAGCGTAGGTCCCTCTCCTGGGTCAGAGTCTGCGTGGGTGCGTCTGATCCACAGAACTGTGCCCTGGCTACAGTGGGGAGGCTACAATTGGACGTGTCTGGCACTTTCTGCTGTTAAATCTGGAAGCTGGTGTTATCTCCCCCCAGGATCATAAAGTGAGGGAAGCCCTCAAACATAGGATAGGGGTTCAGTGGCTGAGAAACCAAGAAGGATGACAAATTCTACTAGGAGGCCCTACTTTAAGTTTTTTAAGAGGAACCCCTGGAGACCACTTATGTCAGCAACCTTGGGAATTTCCACTCTAATTATTTATGTTAAAGTTGCAGCAGCCAAAAAGCATGTGTTGGACTTGGCAGTCTTCAGCGAGGTGGCCACTACCTGTCCCAACCTCTGCCTTTTAGGGCCCTTGTTATGGGCTCCACCAGTGTTTACATTGACAAGACCTGGTGCCTAAGCAGAGCTGAGCTGACTGGATGGCAGTGAATACGAAGGGTGATGGGAGACATTGATGTTGGGCCACTGAAGGTGAGAGTGGGACCAGCAAAAGCTGGACCAGAGCAACCCAAATATCCATCATCTGATGAATGTATAAACACAATGTGATCCGTGTTTCTGTACATTATATGTTCTTCAGCCATAAAGATATGAAGGACACGTGCTAGACCATGGATGCACCTTGAAGACCTGCGAAGTGAAAGCATCTAGTCAAAGAAGACCACTTATTATATGATTCGATTTACATGGAATGTCAAATACAGGCAAGTAAATTCGTGGTTGTTTAAGGTTGGAGGTGGGAGAAGTGCAGGGGTAATACTCAATTATTTCTATTTGGTTCTTTTTACTATTTCTATCTCTTTACTGATATTCTCTCTGAATTGAGACATCATTCTCTTTATTTTCCTTGGTCCTTTATCCCTACTTTCCATTAGCCCTTTGAGCATATATAAGAGAGTTGTTTTAAAGTCCTTGTCTCATGAGTCTGATGCCTGGGCTTCCTCAGGAAAAACTTCTGTCAATTTCCTTCTATTCCATATGAACCAGCTATACTTTCCTGTAGCTTCATATAATTTGTAATTTTGTAGTGGTAACTGGACATTTTCCGTATTACAATGTTGTTGTTGTGAGAATCAGATTCTCCTCGCTCTCCAGGTTTTGCTGTTGTGGCTTTTTATGAGCTGCAATCATCCTTTTGTTTAGTGACTCTTCAAACTATTTTTACAAAGACTATGTTTTTTGATGTGTGTGGTCACTGAAATCTCTTTTCAGTTATCTTAACAATCAGCAAGTGAACTGACAGAGATGTCTTTAAATGCAAGTATCCAAAAGAACACATTTTAAAAAAAGAAAAAATTAAAATTTCTCCAGTGTTTGCAGCTGGTCCCCTGTAGCTCTACCTTAGACTTCACCCCCTACCTGCATGGAGCCCACAAATCTGCCAGAGATGCAAGCCCAGGTCTTCTCAGGTCTTGTCTGAGCACACGTCCAATCCTGGGCATGCACATTGCACTCCAGCTCCCCTGGTAGATGCGGTGGCCCTTCTAACCTTTCATTCCCCAAAAAACTTCCTCCTCAGATACCTCCTTTCCAGATTTTTATGTCTGTCTCCTCCCCCAGCCATTGGCCCAGGCATCTACCAGTAGCATAGATCTTTAAGTCTTTCATCAGACAATGACACCACTTGGAAAGTCCCTCCACCCTGAGAGGGAGAAATACCTGTCAACGTCTGTGCTGGTCCCTCAGGGACCCAAAAGACAGATCACTACCACCCAGTCACAGAATCACCCTATTTGAAGAAGCAGGTTAGTATTTGTCTGCTGGCATGAGGGAGCCGTGCAAGGATTCTGGCTCCCATCCTCACGACCTCTGCTGTACCAGAGAATGTCAGCGGGTAGGCATTAACCAAAAACACCACAGTGCTTTCTTACCCAAATTCAGCCCCATTTTCCTTCATTAATCACTCCTCTGGATGCTGTAAGTTTTTTATTATATTTCCTATTTCTGAAACACTTGATTCTGTCAAGTTTTGTTCAACTGAATGGTTGCTTCAGTGGAGAGACTGGTTCTGTGAGTACGTTAATTTGCCGATTTTCTTAAGGGAACTAGGGAAATGTTTTGATATGTCACTTTGTCCTTTTTCTCAATCTTGTTTATTTTGTTTGGTGGTTGGTTCTCAAAAATTCTTCTTTCATTTTGTAAACCTTCTCTTCCATATGATTTAAGAATCACCATCACGATTTCAAATAATTATGATTTTTAAGTTTATTACATTGAATCAAGTACTTTTGAGGAAAACAACTCCAATATTGTTGGTGAAAACAACTCCTCTAATACTGTTAATATTCAGATCTGCCTGAGCCAGCTCCCAACCTCAACTTGAGGGTAGGTGATGTAGTCGGTTGAATAACGTCTCCCAAAGATTCAAGTTCACCCGGAACCTTAGAATGTGACCTTATTTGGAAACAGGGTCTTTGCAGATGTGATTAAAGATCCGCAGATGAACTCATCCTGGATTTAGGGTGGGCCCTCAATTCAATGACTGGTGTCTTTATAAGAAGAGGAGAGGACCCAGAGACGTGGAGGGAAGAAGATCACGTGAAAGACGTAGGCAGAGATTGGAGATCTGCTGCCACCAGACAGGGAAGCAGGAACCCCCAGGAGCTGGAAGAGGTGAGGGAGGATTCTCTGCTGTTGATAAACTCTGAAGCAATTGTAGGGCTCCCCTTTGTTCTCATTCAAACCATCAAAACCTAATAGTACCTTGTCTTAAAAATTCTGATTATCACGTGGCTTATATGGATGTCCTGAAGATCATGGACCACGCCCGATGCCATCATTTAAATTTCTCAGGTCTGCAATTATCACATGTGAACACCTTCATTTTTCAATGTAACTCACTGAAATCATGGTCTACATCTATGAAATCGTCAGGAACAATTTAAAGGTATGGGAGCAAAAACCCAACTGATGTTAACCTAAAGCAATTTAACAGAATGTGCGAGGGAAGAAAAGATGCAATGAGGGAAGAAATCAGCTCTTGGTAATGAGACTTGAGGAGTAGTAGATTGTGACCAAGCACAGAGATGCAGCATACAAATGAGGGGGCACATCTTGTCCTGACCATCCCCCTCAGCCACTCTTACTCTGTTCTCCTCCCAGGTGGACTCAGACCCTGTCAGCGGCTCCTACGCTGTGACCTCACTCAGCTCCACTCCCCATAACTCCAGGTCTGGCAGGTAAGAACCCCGTGTATACCCGGATCCTCTTCCTGTCCCATAAAGGGTCCTGTGCCTGGATCCTGTAGGGTCAGAGAGGGCCATTTGACACCCCCTGTCCCAGGACATCGGGGGGTTTGGAATATGCAGAGTAGCTCACACTGAGGAATTAGAACACCCTAGTCCTAGTGAGGAGTCAGCCCCACACCAAGCTGTGGGCTCTGGGAGGGAGCCATCACTGTGCTAAATCCAGAGGCCATTGTCAGGAGGCACAAGGCACAGCTGTGCACCTCCACTCCCTCTCTGCCCTTCTGTTTCTCAGTCACTCTTTGACCCTCTGAAATAGGCTTCCTTGCCCATGACTGCTAAGACTGCTCTATCAAAGTTCTTCAAGAAAGTCCAGAAAATCCCAGATCCTTCCAAAACCACATCAGTCCTTTTCCCTCCTGACCCAGTAAGAGTCCTACCATCTCACTTCTGTAACTTGACCCTTTTTTCCACCAAATATTGTTCATCACATATTTGTTGAATAATTACGACGTGCCCGACTCTGTGGGCAGGTGGACAAGCTTCGTTGACTCAGGACCTAGTGTCAAGGCGAAGGCAGCAAGCCTGCTGCCAAGAATCTCTCAGCGCTAAATGCTCCCAGACAGCATTGTCCTTGTTAGGAATCTAAGGTGAACTCTATTTTAAAAAATCACCGAGGTAATTTTAGGTAACAGATAAGGCTGTAACAGGTAGTCTAAGGACTACTTAAATTATATAAAAATGTCTTATATTTGGGTTAGCATTTGGGAAAAAAAAGGATAGAACTTATGTTAGAATGAGATATAAAATCAAGCTTAGTAAAGTAAGACTTTTATGGAATCAAATTAATTTAACGTTAAAAAATAAGCTCTTTACAATAGGTATCATCTTTTCCTGAGTACAAGTATTCTAAACAAATATAACTAAAAACACTAAATGATCCCTTAGGCCAAATTACCTTTAATATAGAAGTGAATAAAAATCATGGTAAGCAGAAATTGCAGTAAACCAGGACAAGTAAAGATCTTCTTTCCTGTCACATGAAACACGATCTCTCACCCACACAACAGTCTACTCTTCACATTTATGTCTCTCAAAAGAGTTTAATAAAGTACAATTATAAAATGACAAAGCATCACAGTCCAGAGCAAGAAGAGAGAGTGACATTAAACGAGGTGAGTGAAACTGGGGGCTGTTCATGGGGAACCACTTCCCCAGGGCCACACTTCTTGGCTTCTTCAGCATGACCTTCTCCTATTTTCCATCAGGTCTCAGAACATCATTCTTGGCTCCTTGCTCTCTCTACCTCCCTGGCAAAACTGTCTGCCCTCAGGGCCTCAGCCAGTCTCTCCCTTGCTTTTTTCACTTTCTGACTCTGTCTGCGGATGTCTCCATAAGTTACGGGCTGTCTGTAGAGTGGGTGGGGGAGACCGAGACCCACTCCTGGGATCGCCTCTGCCCAGTCTGAAGACTGTGTGGACGTTGGCTTGAGGCTGGGGTTTAGAGACCCAGCACCAGCACAGCCCAGGGATTCACCTGGACCACCTGGTGCAATTATATTTAAGGTATTTGTGATATCAAAAGTACTTAAAAGTTTTCCTTCACTGCTGCAGGCCTGGAGTCCCTGCAGTCTCCTGTATGCCCAGACTTGCTGGGGCTTCTGCAAGGTCTGCTCCCGTTGACTGTACCTGACCTCATTGCCAGGGTGGGAAGTTATCCTTGTAACTGGCCTCTTGAAAATGCAGCTGGTGAGTCTTATAGGAAGTGTAGACCTTTCCCGATGTCTCCACTTGGTCTTGGCTAAATGGACCTGTCTTTTCTTCTCTGCAGTCTGGGGAATCATATTTCTTTTGTGCTTTCCCTTTGAAAACAAAATGAAATGTGAAATTTGAATAAAATGTGGGATGCAGACTGCCAGTCATGGAGAATTTTCGCACCTCATTTGGATCTTCCACCCTCCTGTATCCTGGAGAAATATCTCTCAAACTGCCCTGTGCATCACAATCATCTGGAGGATTGTTAAAACACAGATTGCTGGACCTCAACCCAAGTAGGCCTGCGGATGGCCAAGAATTTGCACTTCTAAGTGTTCCCGCATGATGCTGATGCTGCTGGCACAGGCACCACACACTGAGAACTAGATTCTGGGACGGCAAACTGATATGAGTCACGGACAGAAAGGACTATTTTTAGATGCTTGTGTGCCCAGAGCATAGTAATTTAGTGCCTCATCTCTAATGAAATCACGTTCCTCTCAACAATTTGATGCTCACTTCACTTGCACACCCATGTCCCATCTTCACTCAAATATTCTCCTGTACATACGTAAATAGCTCACACACGCCATATTCCCATCACATAGTTCTATCCACTGTAAGTAACCATTTTTCCTCCCCTGACTCTTCCTCTCTCCTCCTACTCCTCCCTGTTAATCTGGGCTCCACCATCTGACTTAACACAATTGATGCTTCTTAGAAGTCAATCCTGCTCTCACATTTGTTACACATCCACACCCTCTTCTAGGCCAGCCCATCAATTTCCCTGGCTTCACATACCATTAATGAACTCGAAATGCCCATAGAATCAGACAGATCTGGCTTGAACCCTGAGACCCAAATACCCATCTGCCCACTCACCACATCAGTGATAACTCGATGACCAGCTTGCAATGAGCAGGTACCAAGTTGATCCAACCAGTACTCCAAATAATCACCCATATCTCAGGGTCCCCTAATCTCACTTGTTGGTGCTAATATCCTGTCTACACCTGAGCGTCATTCTGGACACCCTGCCACCCAACACTCGTACATCAATGAACCATCCATCCACCCTCCTAAATCCAGCTAAATATTCTCCCCTTTTGAATAATTCCTGAGCACCTTTCAGATTCCTACAAAATACATTTTCACAGAGTGACCTTTCCTGATCCAGCCATCAAAATTAATGTCACATTTTCTCTGTGTTAATTTTTAAATTTTTTAATTGTATGTGTATTATCATCTATTTCTCTCATAGTGTTTTTCTCACTAAATTGGATACTCCATGAACTGAAGACTAATGTGGACTGTAATGTGTTACACTGCCATATTCACTCATTGCTTTGCCCTTAGAAGACGCTCAATATATTTATCGAAAGAAATTATTCAAACTCCAAAAGATACTTTCTAAAGTTTTCAAACAAATTCCCTCAACTACAATTATACAAGCATATAATCTCTTTTGTGATATACTGCAATAAATTATCACTACGATTGCAAATCCTTTCTCTCTGTAATCCATTATAAAACTCTAGTCACAATAATCTATTTGAAATGTAAACCTAATCAGTGCACCTTTCCTTTACAATCACTCATTTCTGTCTTCAGATCCTTTTTAAAAGTGAAGTCATAAATCTCACTTCATTCCTATTGTCCTACCATAATTATTAATACGATCCCTTTCATTCTCCAACATGTCCCAGTTTGGAGGGAAAATTATTTGATCCTCCCATTTATAGAGCACCTATTATAAGCCAAGTTATGTACTAAAACCCATGATCCAGAATTTAACTTAAAAACATGACTGCCTCTGTTTATTTTAATCTTGGTGAGAGGAATGAGTTAATAAAGAGACTAATGAATGTCTAATAGAGTGTTAGGTATAATTAGATCCTGTGATAAACAGTAAGGGCTACGCAGAGATAGAGAGACAGAGGGAGAGATGGAGGAAGAACGGTAAGGAGGGATAAAGGGGAAGGAAATTATCTACAATTATTTTATTAATTTATTTTTTTGTGAGGAAGATCAGCCCTGGGCTAACATCCATGCCAATCCTTCTCTCTCTCTCTTTTTTTTTTTTTTTTTTGCTGAGGAAGACTAGCCCTGTGCCGTCATCTGTGCCCATCTTCCTCAACTTTATATGGGACGCCGCCACAGCATGGCCTGGCAAGTGGGGCCTTGGTGCGCGCCCGGGATCCAAACCCATGCCACCAGCAGCAGAGTGCGCGAACTTAACCCCTACACCGCGGGCCCGGCCCACCTACAATTATTGATGATGAAGAGGTTAGGGAAGGACTAACTGATGAGGTGATATTTGAGCACAGAACTGAATATTTTTTAAAAAAGACCAATCACATTGTGGGTAAAAATTTTTCCAGAGAAGGGAACAATGTAAACAGTGCAGAGCCGAATACTACTTCCACTTCCCAGTGATGTTGTTGGGTAAAAACAAAACAAAACAAAGGTCTGGCCTATTATCCCAAGAAAGCTCTCTATACAAATAAGTACAATACCTTGAACATTACTTAACAAACATTGACACCTGGGAAACAACTTTCAATAAGGTATCTTCTTGTTTTAACAGCTACTGCCTGCTCACTTAAAGAGGTTTCACAGAAGGACCAAATGTACAAATGGACACTCTTGCTGTCCGTATGGATTCCACACTCACCAGAATAGGCTGGCTTGTAAAATAGGCTGATGCAGGTTCCTCCATGGCTGCAGAGTTGTCCTGCTGACCCCACTCCTGATGTGCAGACAGCCTGTGGATTGCTGGAAAATGCAGTGAGTTCTGCCTCTGATTCCCCTTTTATGTAGGGAATGGATAATCCAATCAGTGGATAATCCAGAGGAGACTTCCTGTCTCTTATCAATGGGATTTGAGCGATTCCTAAAGCTTTATACATAAACAGAGAAATGTGGGGTTATTGACACTGTCAGATACTGTTGGTAGATGAAAAAATTTAATACAGTTGTGTGGGGAGGTGGTATTTGCAGTTTCTATCAACATTTTAATATTTCCTTTGTCTTCCACTATTGATATTTTCTGTAAAAATAGGAATGGAAGTTTATATGTACAAAAATGTCCATACAACATATGTTTTAATAGGGAAAAATAGAGAATGTGTAAACATTTATCAATAAAATAATGTCCAAAATATTTATTAATAAGTCTCTGGAATAGATCACACAGCCATTAAAAATAAATTAGTACTTTGTGCATTTACACCTCAGGTAATTACCAGTAAACTTGTAATTATTTCAACCGTCTTACTCTTTCCCTTCCCTTTGACCTGAATAATTAACGTTCCTTTACTCTCTTTACTTCACTGATGTTGACTTAACTCTTTTATTATTCTGTTATTTTGTCTATAAACTTATTAGTTGAAATCATATAGAAATCTTTGTTTAATTGCACTAATGGCTAAATCCTGAATCCTTAATACAGTCTAATATGAATAATTACTTTTACCCCCTCCCCCAAATGCTAATAACTTAAACACTTTCAATTCTATTTTTAACCTTCCTGACATTTGTATTACTGTTTTCATGCATTTTATTCTACATATATTTTAATCTCCATGAGAGATTTCTAGAATTACTTCACAAAATAAAATTCATTTATATTTATCTATAAATTATCCTTTCCTTTCCTCTTCAGTCCTTCCTCCGTTCCTGGTTTTCTACCTGAGATTATGTTCCTTTGGGTGTGATAACTCACTCCAGTATTTTGTCTAATTCAAGGCTGCTGACAATCAAAAGTTTCACTTTAAGTTTTTCTAGGACATCTTTATTTGGGGCACTGTTGCTGCTGGGTGTAGAATTCTGGTTTGACATGAGATTTCTTTTAGCATTTAAAAAATACTGCTCTGTTGATGTCTATCTTATTTTATTTATGGTTAGAAATCACCAGTTGGCCTTTTTCTTGCTTATTTGGCATCTATAGTCCCTAAAATCCTTTACGTTAACTTTGGTTTTTAGACCATAGTTCAGTTCATTAATATTTCCTGTGTAGTCACTCTGCTTAGGGAATGTTGAATTAATTGAATCTGTAGATTGATGTCTTTCATCAACTTGGAACATGCTTGTGTATTTTCACTTCTGATATCAATTCCTCTCCACATTCTCACTACTCCCCTTTTAATCACATCCCATGTGTATTCTAATTTTACCCTGAATTTTCCAATGTCATTGACCCTGTGGTTTTCTTGGAAGATTTGCTCTTAAACAGTCTTCCGTTTTAGTAAACCAGTCTTTTGCTGGAATCAAATCCTTCTTAATTACTTAATTTTTTAATTTCATTTCTAACATAAACACAATATACAGCTTTAATTTTTTAAAAAAGAGATAGCAGAGCAGTTTGACAATAAGGAGAAAATGATTTCCTTTTGATACAATAAAGCTAATATAGGTAGGAGAAAATTATAAATTGGATCATATTAAGTTATATGAGGAGCCAGTATTCATTGAAATTCAACAGTAAGACAGAGGGAGCATAAAACCTGAGTATCTTGTTCTTTGTACTGATGTGGACTAGCTTTTGAAATGATAATATTTAGATTTCTTGCGTTAAATAAAAATGTTATAAAATCCAGTTTCATCTGTTTGTATTTACTTTCTTTAACATGTGTTCTGGAAAATTGAAATGACATAGGTCACATTGTGATATCTCTGTTGGTCTTGGTTGGATAAAGCCATGATGTGATGGTTAATTTTAGGTGTCAGCTTGACTGGCTGCAGGGGTGCCCAGCTGGACTGTGAAGCGTTATTTCTGGGTGTGTCTGTGAGGAGGTTTCTGGAAGAGATTAGCATTTGATTCCATGGTCTACATAAACAAACCCACCCTCACTAGTGTGGGTGGGCATCATCTAATCTGTTGAGGGCTCAAGAGAACAAAAAGCAAAGAAAGGCTGAGTCCACTGTCTCTTCCTGACCTGGGATATCCATCTTTTCCTGCACTTGGACATCAGAGGTCCTGGTTGTCAGGCCTTCAGACTTTGACTGAATTATATCACTGGTTTTTCCTGTTCTCCAGCTTGCAGATGGCAGATTGTGGGACTTCTCAACTCCATAACCTTGTGAGCCAATTCCTACAATAAATCTCCACTTCTATATATTTATATATATTCTATGGTTCTATTTCTCTAGAGAATCCTGACTAATACACATGGATAACAAAGTGCATATTAAGTGCACATGGAGGACATTTCCCAAGGCATAGGAGGCTCCTCCAACCCCGCGGGAGGAAGCAACTCTTCCCATCCAGGCAACACACATGAGCGCTCACACACACACACACACAAACACAAGTAATTTGAAAATGTGCTCAAGCTCAAACTTTCACTCTCTGCCTTATTGTTCATCACAGCAGTGATTTCTACATGGCATGCTATACATCCTTTGCCATTTATTATCTCTTTCCTCCCACTAAGACTAAATCAAACAGGGGCAGTCTGTCTGTTTAGTTATTTTGTAGATCACAGGTTTCATACCAGAGCTTTGCATGTAGTAAGTGCTCTAAAAATAGAATGACCAAATAGTTTTCCCTCCAAACTGAAACATATCAGGGAATGAAAAGGGTAGTATTAATAATTATGATAAGACAACAGGAGAAATATGTGCTGAAGACAGAAACGGGGGATTTAAAAGTTAAGATGGGGGCCGGCCCGGTGGCGCAAGCGGTTAAGTGCGCGCGCTCCGCTGCGGCGGCCCGGGGTTCGCTGGTTCGGATCCCGGGCGCGCACCGACGCACTGCTTGGTAAGCCGTGCTGTGGCGGCGTCCCATATGAAGTGGAGGAAGATGGGCACCGATGTTAGCCCAGGGCCGTCTTCCTCAGCAAAAAAGGAGGAGGATTGGCGGATGTTAGCTCAGGGCTGATCTCCTCACAAAAAAAAAAAAAAAAAAAAAAAAAAAGTTAAGATGAACTGATCACTTTTGCATTTTAAACAGATCACTGTGACTAGAATCTCATGATTTTATTACGAGGAGAAAGGATTTGGAATCTTAAACTATTCTTGCTAATTTACTGCAGTGTACCACTCTAAAGGTGGTGTCTTTGCATAAGAGTAGTTAAGTGGATGGATTTAAAATATTTCAGGAAGTGAATTTTTAATGTTTCAATTTTATATGTATATAAATATAAAATATATATTGTACACATAATATATGTGAGCCCTTTATGTGTGCAAAGCCATATGTGAACACTATTGTGGGAAAATTTGGAAAATCCATATTGGTCTTGTCTTCATGGAGTATCCAGTTTAGTGAGAAAGAACTAAATCTTGAAAGAAATAGATAATAATGCACATATAACTAAAATAGAAAAAAAAAATCAACAAAGAGGGAAAATGGAGTTTTATAAATTGGCTTACTAGAGTAGGAGAGTTCACTGTGTGGAAATGATATTTTGTATGAGATCTGAAAGATGATTAGAAATAATTCAAAAGTGGAAAACCTGTAGGTAGATTCAGGAGGGTGGATGGGTGGTTTATTGATATCTGAGTGTGGGGTACCAGGGTGTCCAGAGTGACACCCAGGGCTAGACGCATTATTAGCACAAACAAGTGAGTTTGGGAACACTGAGAGAGAAGCAAATTATTTTGGGGAAGTGGTTTGCTCAACTTGGGACCTGGTCATTGTGAGTTGAGTCATCACTGATGCCGTGAGTGTGCAGGTAGATAAATGGGTCTGGGGGTCAGAGTTAGGTCTCTGCTGATTCTTTGGACATATTTGGCTCATTAGTGGTATTTGAAGCAAGGGAAATGTATGGTGTTGCCCCAGGAGGGTGCAGATGGGCAACAGGTGTCTGAGCAGGGCTGACTTCCGGGAAGGATCAGTCATTGTGGGGT
Organism: Diceros bicornis minor; assembly: GCF_020826845.1. Lineage (NCBI taxonomy): Eukaryota > Metazoa > Chordata > Mammalia > Perissodactyla > Rhinocerotidae > Diceros > Diceros bicornis. The sequence goes on along the minus strand of NW_026690865.1, from coordinate 232,173 downwards.
GGTCATAAAGAGAAGCCAAAAAGTGCCTCAGGAAGTTCAGACAGGCAAGAGCAGGACACTGTAGGGTGGTGGATCCCAAGGACAAATAGGCTTTTAAAATGACATTGAAGTCCACAAGGTCACATGCTACTGCAGAGCATGTCAGACAAATCATGAAAAGTCCCCAGTGGATTGGTAAGAGACATGGCTTGTGAGGTTAGCAAGAGAAAAATCCACAGAATGGGGATGGGCTTGAGTGTGCACTGTGCAAACAGAGGCATTTGGATATATGTGAACTTTTCACAGCGGATCCCTGGCAGGAGGACAAGAGGAGGGGCATGGGGGGTGAGGACTGTTAGGAATGCTGGATGAGGGATTGGTTTGTAGATGGTAGAGATTTGTGCATATTTGAAACCTGAGGGATGATTGCAGTAGGGAAGTGATGGAAAGTGCAACAAATGTGGAGGGCATAATGTCACTGAAATTGAAGAATGAGATAAAAATCAGAGTGGTTTCCGCAAGAAAGAAATTTCTTTGGATGTAGCAACAGAAAACGTGTGATAAATCAATTCCTTATGAGGAATATTTGTAGATCTGATGACTAGAGAGTGAAATAGTTCTTGTTTGATGGTTAACAAGTTATGTGTGAAATATAGAGTAGGTCAGGAGAAAATAGAGATTTATGGAACTTGAGAAATGGAAAGAAATTGACAGAGCATTCAGGAAGCATTAGAGAAATGCATATAGGTCCATTGGTCTGTTGGGATCCACAGGCTCCTGGTGCATTCTCTCTTCAGTGCAAGTGTCAACATGGCATGGCAGGTATTTGGAATCATCTGAAGTGGGCGGCTTGCAATGCAGATATAATGGCAATAAGGAATCTGCGAGTATGGTCAGTGGATGATTGAAATGATGGACTGTGGAATGCAGGATTAATAGAGAGGAGTAGGAGAAGAGAAGCAAGAGGGTTGTGAAGATATGCTTACTGGAGTAATATACTTTCTCGAAGAATGGTTACTTAGAGGGGAGTTCTTTGTGTCAAAAGTGGAAATGTGGAAATTTGTGGTGGGAATATGGTGTTTCTGAGTTACTGATTTGGGAGCAGGAGAATTTTGGGTGAAGATAGGATCAGGGTGTGGAAGTGAATGACTAAGGATGGAATAGTGAATAATTTCATTAGAGATGAGGCCGTAAAGGAGCTGTGGAGTCCTTGGAACTCTGTGTCCCAATAACAGTGGGCTGTGGGGCACCGGCATGTGTGTATTTGACCATGACAGAGAGAGGAGGAGAGGAACGTGCTGAAGCAAGATGGCGGAGGGAAGTTGGTCTGGATTTGACACTGGGTAGTGACCTTGAGCTTTCTGTCCTTGTCTCACATCAGCTTGATGGTGTCACTGAAGCCTGTTCTCCACGTGTGGTCCCTGTACCAGCAGCATCAACATCACCTCTTAGAAATGACAATTCTCCGTTTCTTCCCCAGTCCTACTTGGGTTGAAGTCCAGCACTCTGAGTTTTAAAAACCCCCCAATGATTGTGATGCACAGTGCGATTTGAGACACATGTGTCCAGGGAGAGAAGGAGGGTGGAATATCCACGTGAGCTGAGAACGTTCTCCGTGGATGGTAGTCTTCATCCTCCATTTTGTTCAAATTTCACATTTTATTTTGTTCTGAAAGAGAAAGCTCAAAAAATATGCCCAGACTTCATAGTGGAAACAGTAAGACCAAGAAAATAAACCCAATCAGAAAACTAAAGTTCTACGCACCCTGAATCCTAAGTAGCTGCATATTCCAGAGGCCAGTTACTGGACTAACTTCCCATCCTGGCAGTGAGGTCAGATGCAGTCAGTGGGAGGAGACCTTGGAGAAGCCCCAGCAAGTCTGTGGATACAGTCGACTGCAGGGACTCCAGGCCTGCAGCAGTGAAGGAGAACTCTTAAGTTCTTTGGAGTCGCAAATACCTTTGAAACAGTGGCACAGGCTGGTCCATGTGAATCTCTGGACCATGCTGGGGCCGAGGGATCTGCACACCAGCCCTGAGCCCACCCGGGCCACTGTCCATATCGGGCAGAGATGAGTCCAGGAATGGGTCTGGGCCACTCACAGCCCCTCTGCAGGCAATGGGCATCTTCTAGAGATATCAGGAGACAGACACAGAAAGTGAAGAAAAGCATGGGAGAGACTGACTGTGGCCTCGAGGACAGAAGAGATTGCCGGGGAGCCAGAGAGAGCAAGGAGCCAAGAAAGGCATCCTGCAAACACAGTGAGGAAGGCAACATCGGTGCTGAAGAAAAGGAGAGTGGTGGCGTTGAGAAATTCCCCATGAGACAGGCTTGACTCTCACAGCATCTCTTTGTAACATCCATCGTGAACTTGACGTTTCATGTTAAACCTCAATTTTTATTTACCATGAGTTTTCTCCTTTTTATATTAAAATTGATAGGATAATTGTAGCTGAGGAATTAGTGTTTTGAACTTAGATTTGTTTTTTCTAGAACCGACACTCAATGAAGAGATGATACCTACTTGAATGAGATTTGTCTTTTAATGTATACTAAACCCGACGCCATAAATGTTTATTATGATTTTGCATCTAATTAGTTTTTTTTTGTTTTTTTTTGTTTTTTTTTTTTTGCTGAGAAAGATTCACCGTGAGCTAACATTTGTTGCCAATCTTCCTCTACTTTGTGTGTGGGTCACCGTCACGGCATGGCTGCTAATGAGTACTGTAGGTCCGTGCCTGGTAACTGAACCTGGGCCACCAAAGCAGAACATGCCAAAACTAACCACTCGGCCAGGGGCCAGCACTATGAATTTGCATCTAATTATAACATAAAATCCATCAATCTTTCTCTTCACTGTCACATGGTAATTCAGACATAGGTGATTTCTATATCATGAATTAAGTATCTCTTATCTGTTACCTGGCAAACTTGTGTAGCTTTGATTTTGGAATCTCCAGAATGAGCATACCCCCTGGGGGCATTATTTTCCCCGTAGAGAACCTTGGCAGCAGACTCATTGCCTTCCTTCCCACACGAGATCCAGAGTCGTGGAAATGGGTTCGCCTTGCACACAACACAGAGCACATAGGAATTACTCCACAAACATGTGATAAGTGAATAATTGGTGGCATCATCAGGTCATTCACAGAAGCCAGACTGAGAGAGAGCTTCCTCAGGTCAGGAAGGAGAAGCATTCCTTTATATTTGTGAGGTTTTAATTTGTAACATTGTAATGTGAACAGCAAGTATACTATTTTTATCAAAATTGTGTTCTGAAGGTTTTCAAAAATCTCTAAATCTCAGAGTAGAGAAAAATCAATCTCTGTGACTCTGTTACTTGCTTCAAAGATTGTCAACTCGTATACCATCTGGCTTTGTTTATCCTCACACCAAGACCCCAAGAATTAACCAGCTGAGATGGCTGAGAGCGCATCATTTCAGCTGTAAATATTTCCGTTTCTGGTACAGATGAGGGAATTTTGGAACACAAACAAAATAACATGATCACACACAAAAATAAAAATGTCATTCGGATAATCAACTATCTAGTCAGTATCCAAAGTCTCCCAGTTTTGTCAAGGTTATTTCCTGGTTTTACATTTTCTTTGAGTCAGGATCTTAATGAAACCCTTCTTTTGCAATTGGTTGATCTGTTTCTGAAGTCACTTTTAATCTCTTGTTGGTTCATGCATCTTGGGATTTGGGTGGAATATGAGTGTGTGTGTTTGTGTGTCTACACCGATGTGTGAATTCTTTCTTTCCTGGATGGGAGTGCCCTGAAAGGAAGGACCTGGGCTGTGGGAACAAGGATTTCTACTCTGCTTCTGGCTGAACTGAAAAGGCCTCCCTGGGTGACACTTGCAGGCTTCAGAAAGGAGGGGGAAGAAGTACCAAGGAGTTCAAGACAATGGCCCTTGTCTTACAGGGTGTTTCCAGGGCATGATGTTCAAAATGCCGGGTGCTAACCCTTTAGGTGCAGGTCGTCGGGTGGGTTCTCGGCATGAGCTCTGAGCAGTGTCTGTTCACCACCCACGTGGGGAGCATTTCAGTATTTTAATTGGTAAGGTTATGTCTGTGGTGTCTGTGGTGTCTAAGATTGGTGGAATTCCCCTGCTGGACCCACTTCTATACCTGCCCCTCTCCTGCCTCATCTTTCAAAACTCCCAACAGGAAAGTTTCACATCCCTGTAACACAAATCCATATAACCACAGCACAGACTGGGGAAAAGAACACAGCAGTCCCAGGGGCTACGTGCTCTATGCCCTCAGGCCAAGCTGCCCCTTTGGAAGTCAGTAACAACACGACTGAGTGTGTAAACTAGTGATTGTCTGAGACCATGGACCTGAGAACCTGATGGGCCCAGATGTCACCCAGGGCAGCAAGGGCTGGTGTGGGTCATTCCGTGGACAGGATTAAGGTCTATTGTCCTGGCAAACCAGAGCTTACCCCTGATCCCTCAGGCCCAGCCGGGGAGGAATGGCCAAGATGTGCCTGACAGAGAGGCTGGGGGCCTTCTAGGGAATTTTTACCCTAAAAGAATCCTACAGTGAAGTGCAGGGATGCTGGAAATCCTAGTTCACAGGGAGCAGTGAGGTTCATAGAACAAAGTCCTGTTGTAGGTTTAAAAGCTGCATCATGAATCTTTCCCTCTAGACATGAACCAAGCGGGAAAAGGACTTCCACGGGCATGGGCCAGGATCCCAGGAGGATTCCAGTCTAGGCGAAGGGTGAACAGGGAGCCCTAGAGGCGGCCTGATGGGGATGTCCTGTCGGCCCTTAGTCCATCTGCACATGGTCTTCCTCTGTCCTTGTCCGTTCCACATGCAAACTTTTATCTTTTTACATTTTTTCCTCATTTAGTGTTGATGCAAATCCAGACACTGATTAGAAAACGGCAAGTTCCAATGTCTGATCAAAGAAACCTCAACAAGAGAAGCAAAAAACATTCCTTCTTCCTGGAAAGCTCTAGAAAGACAGCACCGTCCTGGGGAAGGACATGGTCCTGGTAAGTGCTATTTGAAAGACACCCACAATTCAGTGGTTATTGCTCTGCCTGGGAAAGTCCCTCCAACCTCTACATCCAGGGAGATCTGAGGGGCTGTCTCTGCTCCTGGCCCAGGTGAACCACACTGAAATCCACCCGTCCTCTGAGGAACAGGGACTTGAGGGTTTCATTCAGTAGCCAGGGAGGAGGCTGGCCCTCCTCCCTTCTCCCACATACAATAAGCTGTGACCATACACAAGTTCTTAATTTAGGAGGAACGTGAGATTCTGTGTCTCGTTTACATGAGCATAAGAAGTGAAAGAACCACACCACAACACCCAGGCTGTGACAGAAACAGGATATAACGTAAGAGTCAAATCTACCATTTACTATTAAAGAAATAATATCACTCCTCCCCAGTGGGTTAACAGTGGCTGGCGTGGAGATGTCAGGGAGTTGGAGGGGGTGGTGCCCTCCCTCTGGGGCTTTAGGGGACACCAGGGAAAGTCTTAGGATGTCCTCGTTCACTCAGGGTGGGAAGACCTGGCCCAGTGCACCCCGAGGGCGCCAGTGTCCCTGCTGGTCAGGAGGAGCTGCACTTGTGGTCTCCAGAGTGTGACGGCTCATCGCCAAGGGCCTGGCGGCTGAAGAGAAGAAACAGACTATTTTGGGGAACCTCCCTGAGATTCATGGCACACCTCCCTGCTCCCCTGCACTCTGATCCAAACCCTGTACTGAGTGCTCAGTCCATCAACAACACCCCGTTTTTCCCTGATGCAGGAGGCATCATTTAGCATCACCCACTTCAGAGGATGCAACTGAATCCCAGAGAGGAGAGGGGAGCGGCCTGTCCCAGGCCTGCTTAGCATTGGAGCTGTGATCCAGTCCCATGCTTAGCCCGAAGCTGTACTGAGCCCCTGGATTCAGTCACTCCTGGTCCCAACACTCACTCGGCCCTGAACTGGAGAATGTCTGGTTCCTCTTTCTCCTGAAGAGCCGCATTTTGCTTGCCTTCTGGTGTGCGGGCTCCAGCCGGCAGGAGACCCAGTAGCTACAGGACAGAGTGGCCTGTGAGCTACCAGGAGCCACACCTCAGGTGCCCCTCCCAGAGCCTGCCAGCAGCTGAGTCCTGGTGCCCCATGGGTCACCACGCTACGAGTTCTGTGGCTGATCAGGGAGCCAGGCCACAGGCTCTGGAGCTGGCCATCAGAGAGAGTCTGGCCTGCCCTCACCCAACTCCTGTCCCCCTCACCTCTCATGGATACTGATGGGCTCCATGGCCTGGAACCAGGCCCCAAATCGCTCATCAGGCTCCAGGTCATAGGCATTTGCAGCCTGCTGGAGCAGCTGGATCCTCCTGATGAGTTTGAATTTCTGGGAGGAAGGACAGGATGCAGACAGGGCTTGGGTGGGGAACGCTGTCAGGGACTTGTGCGGAGTGAGGATCTGGTCTGGGGTCTGTGCTCACTCGGGACCCCTCCTTCCTTCCCTCTCCATTCAGGACTTGCCTGTCCTCACAGTTGGCTTGAATTAGTTCCTCATCCAGGAAGGTGTCCTTGATGCCAGCCCCTCCCGTACCCGCCAACGTGATGGGATGCCCAGCTTTGTGGATCTGACTCTCCCAATAAATGTAAGACCCAAGGGATGAGGACAGAGAAAGTCTTGCCAGGCGAGGTCTCTGATTTCCACATGCCCACCCTCCCCATAGCTGCTCACGTCACACCATTTCTGAAAGTTGACCCGATTTCCCTGGAAGGGAGACAGCCAATGTCCATCAGAAACAGCCCCCTAAGCCCATAACCAAGCCCCATCCCACCCCTTCTCAGGCTGCAGGAATGTCAGGGCCCAGCAGAGGGCAGACCTTCCACAAAGAGAACTTGACACTGGGCCAGGCTCTGGGCTCCAGGGCTGGAGGGACAGGGGAGCTGAGGCCAGAGACCTTATGTAGCACACCCTCTCTGATGACAGACGGGGAGACTGAGGCCTCAGGGAGGAAGGGACAGCTGGAACACAGAAGTGCTTCCTCACTTGCAGGGGCTGATGGCACTCCCCCAGGGGCAGGGCCCGAGGGGGAGGCTGAATCCATCTCAGACACAGCCTCCTGCAGCTCTGCAGGCAGGCAGCTATGAGCTTCACCAGCCCAGGTAGACTGGTGGGGGGCTTATGAGGAGCATCTATTCACGCATTGCTAAGATGGGCCTGACTCCCCAACTCCCAGGGGTGGCCATGGGGCTCTCATGAGAGGAGGTTTGCCAGGTACTGAGAGCTCAGGTCCCAGGGCAGGGCTCTCGCCTCCCAAACCTCAGGATCCTGCTCTCTGGCCCCACGTCTGGGCTCACTCACTTCCAGATCATCCTCCATCCCAATGTCCAGCAGCTTCGGGTGATAGAGGAACATGCCCAGGAAGGGGACAACACCCTGTGAACTCAGGGTGGGAGTGGTGAGATGAGTCTCACCTCTCAGGTGCCCCCATGGACCCTCCCCCAAATCCCTTCACCCCAGCCTCCTGCCCACCACAGACTCCCACAGAGAACAGCCTAGGACCCTCAGCGGCCTCCCCCCAGTTGCCCCCTCCAGGACCACCCAACTTCCCCAGTCACCTCCCAGGGGTGGCTTTTGGCAAATCCCAGGGTATGTGGTCCCTGCCCCTCCCCTCCCTAACCCATCCTGGGCCCAGCCCTTCCAGGCCTCCTCCTGGTCACTTCCAGGGCAGGCCTTTCAGGCTCTTGGGCTCCTGGAGCTGGGCTGGAGGAGGAGGGACCCCTCTCTTAGGGAGGCCTCCAGCCGTGAGGTGAGTGACCCCTCCTCTGACACCTAGACCCTCCCCCTCAGGCCACCTCACCTGCTGCTGTCTCTCCTGGGCTCCCTGGGGGTCCATCTGCGGGGTGGCCCTCACAGATGACACCTCCTGCAGGGTCAAGGACAGGCTCAGGGAGGCCATGTTCCCTTCCCCATGTCTCCCAGGCCCCTGATCTTGGACCCTGGACATCTGGTGTCTATGGCTGCTCCCATTCCAGGGTGCCCTGATTCTAGATCGCTCCCAGCTCCAACACTCCCTTCTCCGTGCCCTCAGGCCTGCCCAGGCCCCTAAGCCTCTCTCCTCATCAGGAAAGTGTGAGGAGGACTCCCCATGCATCCCAGGGTCCCCTGAGGACTCAGTATCATCTGACTGTCACCAGTGCTGTCCCCTCCCCCCTCAAGGAGGAGGAGCACAAAGCTCCTGCACATTCCTCTCCCCCTTGTACCTCATCACCCCTGTGAGGCCTGCACCAGAGATCATCTCCCTCCATTTCCCAGATGAGGAGACCGAGGCCCACAGAGGGGCAGTGACTTGCTCAGGAGCCCACAGAGGAGACCGCTCCCCCTCCCAGCCAGAGGCCCTGGCCCCCGGCCTTCACTCCTCCTCCAGACACACCTCGGACCAATGTCCTGTCCTCTGGACTCTCGGGGTGTGTTGAGGCCCTCGGTCAACCTGAGCCATGGATGGAGACGCACAAGGTGTCTTGGGGTCCCAGGCAAGTGGCTGCTGTGTTTTCTAGCCCCCTGGGATTCTCTGATACCAGGCTGGACCTGAGGCCATGCCAAAGTCCTCAGCTCCCTAGGATCCCCTCAGGATTGTCCCTGTACAGAACTCCTCCTTCACTCACTCAGGAAGGGAACCCCCGTGTGCCACATCTGAGTGACAGTGTAGGAGTTGACCACGGCACTGTGTAATGGTGACATTTGCATCCTTTTTCACTTGGAAACTTCTAATGTCCCTTCTCTTTTCTCAGGTCTCATGTTTGAAGTCTGTGGTCTGAGCCTTTGCACAATCCTTAGGCCCCTCCTGCCAGGGCCTCGATGGAGGCCATTAAGTATCTGTCAGGAAGGTCCATTAAGAATCTGTAGGTTCCTCGATAATTCTCATTGCCATCTGGGGCGTATCCTTGTCGACAAGGCACCGGGGGAGACTCACTGGTTTGTCAGCAGTGACCACTATCGGGCTAGAGTGCACAGTCCCAGAGAGCACACAGTTCTGTCCCAGATCCACCATTTGGCCCAAGGCTGTGCAGCCCCTGTGTCCACAAGCTCTGTGTGACCTCACAGTGCCCATCCCTGGGACAGGCAGAATGTCCTCCCCTGTGAGGTGCAGTGAAGACAGAAGGAGCAGCAGAGGCCTGGCTTCCTGAGGACAGACTGGGCTGCTTTATGAAGAAAGGAACCCCCACCCACTCCATCCACCCGCCAGCCTGGAGGATGATGAGGGCCAGCTGATGGGTCCACATGGAAGCCAGAAACCTGCTCATTCTGCCAGCTCCTCACCTCTTGGAACAGTCCAGGCGACACCACTGTATCCCGTGACCAAGGCCTCCTGCCCCAAACAGTCCCCACCTGCCCCTGCAGCTCACACCCCCCGCTTCCTGTCCAGCTGGACAAGACAGACCGTTATTTCTCGGGGAACCTTAAGTGAAAAACTTACCAAAGCACATCCTGCCTGGTCCCTCCTCACCTCACCTCCCGTCCTTCCAGTTCTCCAGCCTCCACTCACCTCCTTGAGAAGCTTCCTGCTCTTCTGGTGGCATGTTTCGATTATGTTTTTCAGTATTTGCCAGTTCTTCCTGAGGAGGGAAAAAAGGAAAGAAACACTGTGGAGTGGTTTGAGGGTAAATTCCTTTTGTTTGAAAACCCAGAAGATCCAGACAGCCTGGATGAGCATTTTCACTGTGTCCTCTGAGCCCTGATGTGTCTGGGACTGGGGAGGGGGCTCTCCTATTGTCACCTGGGGCCTCCATTCTCTTATTTTCTCAGCAGATGTGTTTTAAACAGTCTTAATTTCACGTGGACAGAGAGTTCTGTTGCTGAAAACACTTGAAAATCTTCAATTTGGTTCAAGCCATGATCTGTCACTTAGGGAAACTGATCCCTGAAGCAGAACCACTGGCCTAAGTTGTCAGAAAGACTTCAAGCCTGCCAACCAGGTCAGACCCTAACCCCAGGCTTTGCTGTCTCCCAGGAGGTCCCAACTGACTGAAGGGCAATGCCAGCCCTGTGGGGGGTGTCTGGTCCACCCAGGTGGTGCTCGCATGGAGAGAGGCCTACCCACCTGGACACCTGTCTCCACGTCTCTTTTAAACGTTGAATGGAGGGGCCCTCCAGAGCCCAGAGGATCGCATGGAGAGAGGAAAGGTTCCTCAGGCCGTGGCTTTCCTGGGGAAGGGAAGAGAATGAGCTGTGAGGGGGAGCTGGTGCCCTGCTTCCTCCGGCTTCTGTCGCCTCATTGACGTCTCCTGTCCTGGATGAGACAGCAGCTCAGGGAACCCGGGAAAGGCACAGCTGGAACCTGATGAGGAATACTTCCAGGTAGGAGGATTTCAGCTCAAGCCAAGAAAGGAGCCCAGGAAGGGGTGAGCTTCCCACCACTGGGACCAGGAGTCAGGTCATCGAGGCCTGGCAGGAGGGGCCTAAGGATTGTGCAAAGGCTCAGACCACGGACTTCAAACATGAGAGCTGAGAAAGGAGAAGGGGCAGTTCCCCCGACTCCAGAGAGGGGCTCCCAGGGCCTCCCACATCTTACCTTGGCCACCTGGATCCAGAGCTCCACCACCCTGGCCCTGACCTGGGCCGTCATGCTCGGGTCCCCAATGCAGGTGGTGACGATACATTCGACCACTCTGTTAAAGTGGGTCATGGTGGCATGGATGGTCGGTGCCAGGTGCTCATTGCCCCTGTTGTCACACTGGGACCAGATGGAGTCCAGGAATTCGTGGGGCCTCACTGTCTTGAAGAGCTCCTGGGGAGGACAGGGATTGTCACCCAGCCCTGCCACAGCCCAGCTCAGCATCCGCAGCCCCCAGTCCCAGGCCAGGTCAGTGGTGAGAGCTGGAGCTCAGGAATCGGAGAATGCGACCTGAGGCTTGTGGGAGTCCCTGGGTGTTGCTTGTGTCCCCTGAGGGCACCCAGCACAGGATGACCCAGGAACGCATACTGTGGCGCAGGGAAGTGGCATTTGCTCGTCGCCCAGTCTCACTTCCTCCAAGCACCAGAACTCAGCTCCTGCATGACCATCTCTAGGGGCATCTTCCACCCATTCTGACCATCCTGGGGTCTGACTCCTCTTTCAGATGCACATTCCCCCAAGGCAGCAACAACCACGGGCTTTGTTTGTCTGCCTTGTAGTCATGTACACATTAAGTGCCTAATTAGTGTTGAGGCTGTTGAGGCCTCCTGGGCAAATGAGTGAACTACCCAAGGACGAGACAGCACTTCAGTGTGCTCCCCTCCCCCACCAAAGCGCAGACTCTGCCCAACTTCCTCTCTGCTCCACCTCATCCATCTGCACAGCCACTCTGCATGGCAGCTGCTCTCAAAGTCCATCCCTACTGTCCACATGAGGACAGCAAAGGCTTGGGAGTTAAGAAGGCTGCTCAGGTCACATGAGGGTAAGTGGGGAAGCAAGAGGTTGGACCGAGATCATGGGATTCTGGATCAGGAAATGGCAGGTCTGGGGCAGCTCACGGCACAGGGAAGGCCGGCCCCAACTGTCCTGAGAGCCCCGCTGCTCACCACATCCATCAGTGTCAACTGCTCTGCCACCAGCCGGGGAGGGAACTCCAAGAAGTCAGGCTTCTCCTCCCTCAGCAGGTTCTTGGTGGTCACGTCCCAGGGGCAGGTGGGCTCTGGGACTGGATCTGGCTCTGCTGTTATCTCTCCAGGTGGAGGGAGGATTCTCCCTGGAGCCAATGGTCCAGCTGGCTCCAGCTCAGGAGCTGGCACTGGGGCTGGAGCTGATGGTGGTGGTGGCTCTGGCCCTGGAGGGACTGATGGAGGTGACACTGGCTCCAGCTTTAGCACAAGTGGTGGAACTAGAGCTGGAGCTGGATCTAGCCAGGGAGCTGGCCCTTGCTCTGGTGCTGGAGCTGGAGGGAGCTCTGGAGATGGTACTGTAGCAGGAGAAAGAAACAGTGTCACTCAAGTAGCTGACTTCCCCTGTGCCTGTCAAAGCCAGGAAAGACCCCACTGCCTTGAAGTGAACCAAGCCTCCGAACACTCTGCAAATTGTCATCCCAGACTGCAGTTGCCTCACCTTCCAGCTCTGCCTCAATGGGCCGTGGATGCTCCAGCTGGACCTGGAGAAGGTAGGCGTGGCCCTGCAGCCCCGAGCCAGGCAAGCTGAGATGCAGAGAGGCCAGCTTCATGCTGAAGCAGGGATGGTGCAGGAGCTCCCAGAAATCCTGCCCTGGGTCCAGGCAGGTTCCCACCACAGAAGAGATGGCACTGGGGGAGGCAATTGGGCAACAGAGTCAGAGGCCTGGCCTTTCCCTCCACGCTTCTCACCCAAGACACCCTGGCTTGGGACTGAACCCTATGCCTGTCCCTCTCCATCCAGGTGAGAGCCACATGGCAGCCCTGACCCCTGTGAGGCTGTCCTGGCAGTGGCAGGCCTGCTTATCCAGCAGGTTGACACAGAGTCTCTTGTGACTCTCTTCCCACTGACACTCTTCTCCTGAAGGTCTGGGACACAGCCCACCCCAGCCCTCCATGCACTTGTGCAACTGGACTGAGCACTGAGACAGATTTGTGACCAGGTTGCTCACACACCTCCTGTTCTGGGCCTGGAGGCGGTGGTGAGAAGAGGTAGATGTGGAGAAGGGGAGGCAGATTCAAATGGGTCTGTGGTGGGAATGGGTTTCTAGGGGAGAACTCAGCCCAGCCACCCCTCTGGTTCCCAGGGGTCCTGGCACCCATCCATAGCTCTTTGACTCCTGTCCTCCTGGAGTGGAAGCCACCGGGCCTCTGCCTTCCCATGGGAATCAAAAGATGCGTGAGATGCGGCTTCTGACAGGCTCCCCTCAACCACAGCCTCCATCTCTCCCCCCACAGCTTGTTCTTTAGAGACAGGAGGCCATCCTTCTGGACCCAAAGACCACTCACTTTTTTAGGTGGTCCTGCGCTCTGCCCTCCTGGCTGGAATAAGGGGAGATGCCTCCAGATGTAAAGGAGGCTATGAGGGCATCCCTTGGGATGGACGGTGGATGACAAGACCTGCGAATGATGTCGAATGTCAATGTCTGACTCTCAGACGTAAATTGAGGCCACGCATTGTGTCTCCTTCATTCACTGAGTTTACTGTCTCCAAATGTCCTGCATGCAGTAGGTGCTTAATCTACATGGTTCAATGAATGTAGTCCACCCAGAACCATCCCAGACACCTGAGTGGGCCTAGGGCCTCTCTGCTGCCCCAGAGATCCTTGACTGGCTACCCCAAGGAAAAGGACCAGGACCAGCTGGATGGACTCTCCAACTCCTTGACAGGGTGGTTTCCATGTGCTTTTCCAAATTCAGAAAGGCCGCATCTCAGAGATGGGTGAGGCAGACTACTTTTCACGGGGAAGAGAGAAATAAACACCATGAACAACCACAGCACGTCCACAGCCCTCTCTGCAGAGCCAGGCACCAGGTAAGCACCCGCCATGGCTGATCCCATTAGTTCCTACAAGATCCCCATGAAATTTATCCTCTCCCACCCTACTTTTCAGAGGAGCAAACTGAGGCTCAGAGAGATTTGGTGACACTCCCAGGACACACAGCTGGCAGGGGGCAGAGTCACCACTGTGCTGAGGAGGGAGTGGCCACTCACCTAGTAAACAGCTGGTCCAGGACCTGGTGGGATGTGTCTAAGGCCGAGTAGTTGACCATGAAGGTGGTGAAGCTAGAGATGTTCCTCCTCAGGAAAGCTGGTGCGATGGACTCTGTCAGCTTCTCCATCATGCCTGTCTGGAGGGCCCGCATCCTGCAGGCCTCATTGAAATTCACGGTGGACTCATCCTCACACTGAGGGAGAGGAGGAGGTACATACACTCAATGACATCATGGTGAACCAGCGGGAGGATTGAGGTGAATTTCTACCCTCCTGTGTAGCTGGTGGGAAGGAGTGGAGGTCCAGATTCCTTTGGGAGTGGGACTGTGGAGCACTCTAATGAGAAAACCCTGGGGGGTTCCAGGGGAGACTCAGATTTGAGTCTGCATTCTAGTAGTGCCTTGGTTATCTCAGAGTCCTGGGTATGAAGACCCCTCTGCACCCACTCTCACCTCAGACCAGCCCTCTTCATTGATGGACTGGTGCACCTGTGTCCTCTCCAGGGAGATGGTGAACTGGAAACCATCTACCAGCTCCTCAACCATCACTTGGGTGCAGCTCTGCAGTGACAGTGCCCAGAAGTCAGGCCAGGAGGCATCAGGGGCCTGCCTGGACTTTGCCACAGAGGGAAACCCCACCACAGTTCAGGCACAGAGGGGCATCTGCATAGTCTCCATCAGGGAAGGAATGTGATGACACCTCGATGGCCTGGGATTCACATGTGGGTAGAAGAGCTTGGTCCCCAGCACTCACCATCCTCTCCTGCAGCCAAATCTTCAGTATGAACATGACACACAACCAGATCTCCACCATTTAGCTACCTGCTCCTGCTCAGGGTGGTTCCTCCTCATACTACCTTCTCTAACTCCACCTCCCACATACATACACACACACACACACACACACACACACACACAATGAGGGTCAAGGGGTGTGGGGCTGTCCATTTGGGATCACAGTTGTGGCCTGACCTAGAGTGGCCTGCCCTGGGCTACGCTGTTACCTGATGGTTCCTCCTGCCAAAAGGCCACAGACATTCGACGTGAGGGCTGAGCCAATGTCTAAAACGACTTAACATGCTCTCATTCTTGGCTTTCCGGGGGCCACAGCCTCGGAAAGTCACAGGACAACACGAGAACATCCTGCTGTGTCGAGTGTCTCCACTCAAATGAACTGGACAGGAGGCTGTGGTTACAGTGTGGGTGCCTGGTAACCAGAGTTCTAAGTTCTGTTGGGGGCTGTCACCAAGGAAGTGAGGTCACTTCTTCAAGGTTCTATTACTTGGCCCCTTCCTTCAATCAGACCCACCCAAAGCCCCCGCTATGCTGTTGGCTACTCTCCCTCCTTGCCCATGTCATCTCCGTCACTGTACACAAATATCCATCACCACCCTCCCCACAGCTCCTTGGGAGTGGAACCAGTGGCCAGCTTTGAGGAGACAGAGCTGAAGTCACACCTCTTTTATCCTACCAGTTCTGTGTCCTGGAAAAGCCACTGTGCCTCTCCAGATCTCCCCAGTCTCCCAACCTGCACAATGGGGATGGTGCTAAAAACAGCTTTCTAGGAACATCGTCAGGTGTATATGAGATAATACCTACAACACCTGTGGATTGGTGTCACATGTGTCTAATGCTGAACCTCCCATCTATGTCAGTTCCATCTGTGCAGCCTCCACAAACCCCCACTCCATACTTCTTGTCACACATCATTGGCCTGAATTTGGTCTGGTCACTCTTATCTGCAAGAGCGGTTAGGAATTTTATCTTTTAGTTTGTTGAATTGCCACCCAAAATAAAACTGATTATTTGTTCTGAATATTAAGGGAGAAGGTGAACAGTGGAAACTACCCGTGCTCTCGCCCTACACTAACCTTCAAGTTGAAGGGGAGGAGATGAGCTTTTCAGATGAATCAAGCATGTATTTATCTACCACAGGCTCTCTTTTCTTGTTGTTTATTCATCCACAGAGAACAAGAAGTCTTGCTTCCAAACCAGAATGTATGAGACGTCCACTGCCCTCTGTTCCCAGCAGAGTGACCAAAACCAATTTGTTGGCTTTTATTTGCCTGGCCCTTGTAAGTAGATCTGAGAACATTCTTTCTATGTCCTTCATAGAGTGGGTCTGGGAGGGTCTGAGGTTGTAGAGAATTGTAGGCAAATAGCAGGCTCCTGAAAAACTGAGTCAAATTTGAATCTCTGTAATTCGAAGAAGGAAAGTGACATCAGCATCATCGTGGAATAAGACACCTCCTGTTTTTCTACTCCTGCACTTACAATGCTTTGGCATCCATCCATAGACAAAAGTGCCTTTGTGGGAGAAGTGGGATCCAGCACCATATGGCAAGGGACCCAGAGGGCGTCTCACCCAGCCATGCATCTGGTAATAGGCAGACAGACCTCGGTCCCAGCTCTGGACCCTGCAGTGGCCCGTGAACCAGCTCAAGCTCCTTTCAGCTGCTGCATGGAAACCCCTGAAAACACTGTCTTAGATCATGACACACAGAGGAGAGGGCCTTTGTGGAAGTCCAGGTTTCAAGAAGAGAAGTTCCAGCCCTCTGTTGGACCACAAAAATATGAGTGTGGATGGGTTGAAGAGTTTGGGGGCATTGGCAGATAGGTACTCTTAGAGGGCTTTAAAGGATGTGGATCCTGTAACTGCACTGAGCACTCCATCAAGAAGTCTCCCACGACTTGTGGGGTATGCCTCACCCATGGATCTCCCCAGCTGGCCCTTAGGCACCCCCAGTGCTCTGCGTGCCTCACATACACACACCTCCACCCTAGGGCTTGTTCCTTGTGTATGCTCCCAACAGTGGTGGTTAGAGTGAATTTTGGAGGACAGCTAGTGAGCACGTGCAGAAACTTGGTCCAAATCTGCAGGCCAGAGAGAGACCACAAACTTGAGGTTTCACACAACCTCTGGAATACAAAAGGGAGGCTGTCAGCGCCCAGCCTATTACATCACAGCATCAAGAGAATGCATACAAGCTGGAGAATTCTGCCATTAATGAACAAATTAAAAATGCTAAGGTTATACTGGTATAACACATTAAAATACAAATGTATTATTGAAACATATATTAAGTTTAAAAAAATGACATTTCAAATGTTGGAAAAATTAAGTTTGAGAAACCTTGTAGGTGGTCAGTAAACATCTGTCCCTCCCTCCCTCTCCAGAGCAGCCGTATGTATATGTATAGATACACACACACACACACATATATACCCCCCATAAGTTCTATATATAGAGAGAAGCATATGTGCGTGTGTGTCCACAAACACTCATACATATATATAATGCATGTACCTATGTATATCACATACATGTATGTATACATGATAGAATACTCACATGCACATGTGTATATCTCTACAATTTCACCTTCAATAAGGTAAATTTCCGGTTTGTATTGACTCTAAATATCTCTGCTTTTTAACTTGTTAGGTCTGTTTCGGTTTGTTTTCCCCAAACTTTCTGGTTAGTCCTCTGGGCACTTCTCAATTGGATAACTGTTGTGTTTTTCATTCGTTGTTGTGCTTTCATTTTCTCTTTTTAATAAACATATTTGTTGAAATATGACATACAATCAGAATAGAGCACAAACCCAAGTGTAAAGATTGATAAGTTATCAAAAAGTGTACACATGTGTTAACACCACCCAGGCCAACAAACAGAACATGACCAGTTCTGTTTATAGTAGATTATACATGATATATATAATAGATAATAACCGCAGTTACCCAGATTATGATTTCTCCTTTTTCAGGAAGTAGCACACTGAATGGCAATGCTTAAAGCAAATTTGGTCATGTTGTGGCCTGCTTCAAATATGTAGCTGGATTTGGAAGGTTAATTTTTTTTAGGAATACATGAGTTTAGTTCCAGAAAAAAAGAGGCTTGTAAATTTCCTTTCCTGTAATGACCTTGTAAGATTTTTGTAGCAAAGTTAAGCTATTCTCATAAAATGAATCAAAAAGGTTTTCCCATTTTTCCTGTTCTGTGGAAGAGCTAGAGTCAATGTGTATTATTTCTCTCCTGAATGTTTGGTGGAATTTGCCACCAGCGGTGTTGGCCACGATGAAATGTGGGAATGTTTTAAACTATGGATTCAGTTTCTTCTTTAGATATGGGACTATTCAGATTTCTCATTTCTTCTTGAGACAGTTTTGGTAACTTTCATTTTCCTGGCAATTTGTGAATTTCATCTAAATGTTCAAATGTATTGACATGTTATTTATAATGACACGTGTGTTGTCAGGGAAGGTCTGGGGTGAGTCTCCTGGGGGCAGAAGTCAAGCTCAACTCATATGTCCCCGCAGCTTCAGGCACCTGGATGCTGGAGGGAGAGCTTGTTCCACATTGCAGGACGAGAGGCTGAATGCTTTTCTTTTCGCCCTCTGCTCTCCATTCACACCAGCTCAGGAGACCTTGTTCCTGGTCAAGTTGGTGTGCAGGCAATGCCCCATGTAAATTCTTCCAGGCCTGGTGGATATTTGGAATTTTTTTCTCAAATGTTCTCTTGAAACCACATGGTCACATTTGTATAATGTTCTCTCTTTATTTTCTATTTGAGTCAGTTTTGGTAATCACATTTTCAATTTTTAAACTGTACAAGGCTGTGTCTCTTAGACTCCTAAGTGTTTTCAGTTTTAACTCCTTCAAACTTCTCCCAGATGTTCCTGCCTTACGGTGATTCCTTCTTCATGGGAGCTCTGAAGCTCTTCCTAGCTGCCTGGTTGTTGACAGTGGCAGATACACGAGTTTCATGGGGCAGAAGTTTAGGCAGTTTGATTGCCAGCCTTCTGCTGCCCCATTCTCAACCCACAGATGCCGTGCTTCTCTGCTTGACCCAGAGCCTTCAGTTGTAATTACTCTTCCTCCCCAGGACTATCTCCAATCGCATGTTGATATTATTGCTGTTCTCTGAAGCATTTGATGATGTGTTCAAATGAACAAGCATTTTGGATCCTGAACCAAAGTAGCATTTACAAAACGCACTCTGAATGTGATCTGCTTTTCCATTCATTAAACTTTTCTCATAAACTTCATCACTTTTCTCCATGTGTGTGGAATTCAGTAAGGATGTTCCAGAGCCCAGGTGATGTTACTTGATTTAGCTATAAATTTTAAGGCTTCAGGAGAGCTGTTGCCACAGATGGAATGAGTTGGCTTGGCATTCTTCCTTAATTAAGTGATTACATAGGATTTGAAGATAATTGTGGTTTGAGTCTTTTCCCTAAGGAGCCCCATCCGTCTCAGCAGGTTTCAGTACAAGAACTATAAGTATGTTGTGGCCTTGGTTTTTGCCATTGAGGAAATCAACAGAAACCACCATTTTTTACCCAACATATCTTTGGGAGTTGATCTCTATAATGTCCTGCACTATGAACAGAGGACACTGGAGACTTCACTCACTTGGCTCTCAGGGCTGGGCAACGACATCCCAAATTACACCTGTAGGAGAGAGAGCAAGTCTCTAGCAGCCCTTACTGGAACAACATGTGCAATTTCTGCCCAGATTGGAACACTGCTGGAACTGTACAAATTTCCACAGGTAAGGCTGTGTGGGATGGGGAGACATGAAACCATGTCTACTTTGATGCCATTCTCAGGTGCCTGAAAAGGAAGAAAGGAGGAGACTGTGTTTATGCATCTCTTACAGGATGTAATCTCCAAGGACGAGTGTATAGAGTCTTAGTGAGGTATGCACATTTCCTTTATTTGGTATCCCTAAACTCTATGATTTCATCCATGTCCATTGATAACAAGGTTCCAGGGACCATCTGCTCTTGGCTAGATTGGGTCCCAAGCCTGAGTCAACAAGCCATTTGCATGAACAACCTCTGTAGTGATGCAAATGAACTGCATCAGAGGAGGCGATGTCAGGTGTAAGGTGAAGGTGACAGACAGGGCCCATGTCACTCAGGGCTCAGACAAGAACAATCCAGCATCAATGCCTCCAAAGTGCAAGATAGGGAGGGACAGACTCACACACCCAGGGCCCAGGGCAGCCACAGAACATTCTGTGTGTGACCCATGCATGGCTGCACACCAATCATGAGTGTAGAAACACCACAAACCCATGAGTCCCTGCCTGGGGAATCAATAGTCATGCTGAATTTATAAGATTCCAAATCAGTAACTCAAGATCAATGCAGAAATAAAGTTGCATTTTGATTTTCTAAAAATTGACCTCCTTTCCTTTTCCTCAGTTCTTTTAACCATGTTAATTCCGGGATCAATATGTTGTGATGATCCACTTCTGCACCCTCAACATTGGTTTCCTCCATTATTAATGCTGTTGTGAGAAAATCCTCCCTTTCCTCACCCTAAAGCAGAGGATACTAGCTGGAAGGAGCCCCTGTATTCCCCATCACCCCAAACATCTATGACTAAGACAAAGGTAACACTTACACACCTCTATGGCCCTGGAGCAAAGGGGATTTTAGGGCAGTGAAACCATAGTTCTATATGATTCTGTAATGGCGGATACATATTACTATGCATTTGTCAAAACCCGTAGAATGTACAACACAAAGAGTGACCCTAATTCCAACTATGGACTTTCATTAATTATAAGCTATCTGGACTGGTTCAGGAATGATAACAAATGTACCACACTCAAGTTAATAATTTGTAGTTAATAATGTTACAGTAATAATGTTATATAAGTTATATAGATTACTAATGAGATGTTAATAATAGGGAAACTATGTTGGGGGGGATTAGGGTATATATAGGAACTCTCTATAATTTCCACTTAATTTTTCTGTAAACCTAAAACGATAAACCTATAACTGTAAAACGTTATAAGAAATAAAATCTATTTTTTTAAACCATATTTTCCTATCTGGTAGCCTCTAGCTGCATGTCACCATTGAGCATTTAAAATGGGGCTAGTCCAAATTGAGATGTGCTGTAAGTGTAAAATACACAATGGGTTTCAAAGCTTTTATATAAAAATATGAATGTATAATACCTCAATGATAATTATATATTAACTACATGTTGAGATGATAATTCTTTGGAGATGTTGGGTTAAATAAAATATATTAAGATAAAAAAATGAAAGGCTTACATGGCTACTGACTTGGGAATTGCAAGATGCACAACTACACACACACACAAGACTCTGGCTGAGGCAGAGTCTTCTAGGTTTTGCAACCACCTCATAAACTTATGGTCTCCCACACTCAAACCCACCTCTCCTGACTTGGAACAAGGCTATTGCTATGGGTTGAATTGTGTCTCCCAAAAGATATGTTGATGTTCTAATCTCTGGAAGCTGTGAATGTGACCTTATTTGGAAAGAGGGTCTTTGCAGATGTGATCAAGTTAAGATGAGGTCATTAGTGTGGACTCTAATCCAATATGACTGGTTGGAGAGGAAACAGCATTTGATGACAGAGGCAGAGATTGGACTGTTGCAGCTGCAGCCAATGAACACCAATGATTAGCGGCCACCACCGCAAGCTGGGGGAGTCAAGGAAGGGCCTGCTGCTACTTTGATATCAGATTTCTAGGCCTCAGAACTGGGAGAGATTGAATGTCTTTTGTTTTAAGTCACCCACTTTGTGCTATTTTCTTACAGCAGCCCTGGAAAGTCATACAAGTATAAATGGCAGAGCTCATGTCACACAGGAAACATAAAACAGAGGCAGAAAAAGGGGAATTTATTCTCTTCCTTCCAGGTTGGAGTGGTTTCCAGAAAAACTGGTTGCTGTAGCAGAGGTCCCTGGTGTCACTGTGGTTTTTCTGGGGCCACAGGAGCTGGTGAAGATGTTGGGCTGTTTGAGGAGACAGAGATAGTGGTATGCGGAGCTCTAACTATTATGCTGGAAATTTTGGAGATATTTGTGATTCAAGAGTCCTTAACTGGGGAAAAGGCCGTCACAAGGTTATTGGAATCAGGTCCGACTTGCCCTTCCCCACTGATGTCTGAGAAAAATGGGACCTTGTCCAATTCATGATGAACCAAAGAAGACCTTCCATGTAAGCTGATTTATAATATTGAAAATTTTCCCAACTCTTAAGTGTCTGTTGATAGGATGCTGGTTAAAGCTATTATAATAAATTCAAATTAAGTACTCTAGACATTAAAAATCAAATCGGAGTCTATTTTTTGAGCAAAAACTAAGTTTAGCTATTATAGGATACCAACGTTGTGAAATGAAATTTTTATGTTTATCTACATAAGAGGAAAATTGGCTGGAAGACAAAGCACCAAAATATTAATAGGGAATATCTTTGAAAGATGAACTTACAGTTGACTCAGTTTTCATTTTTTTTTCTCTTTGCTTACCTGATTTTCTGTTAAAATGATCATGCAATTTTGGTAATAAGGAAAATTGTGTATTGTTTTACATGACTAGACCATCATCGCTGAAGATTCTATGAAACAGGTGGGAGAAATAAGGGATCAGGTGTGTCTCTGACTTTTGTCAGGAAACAGCGCTCAAATCTCTGGCAACAAGAGGAGTGCTGCTTTTCTGGAGTAAGGGCTTAAACAGCTTATTCCCTCTCCAAGGAGAAAATGATCTAACGTGCAGTTCAAGCCTGCAGATAAACTGCTGAACCTAAAAGACAGTTGTCTTCAGATCACTGTTATCATCTCATCTTCTTTTAGTCTGCTAAGCTGCAGCATCGCCTTATCCATCCTGTGTCATCCATGCGCCCCTGTTGTTGATGGTGGTGGTGGTTGTGTGTGTGTGTATTTGTTTGTGTCGAGGTAAAGGTGAGGGGAGGGAAAAGGTCAAGGAAATAATAATGGCAAAGATGGCATCATAAAATTGAGCCTTCACAAGTACTAGCCACCAGACTTAATCTGACATGCACCTTAAAATCCTGTGTCATTAAAATGTGACATTGGTGACAATCCCAACTAAATAAGAATACACCTCTAATTGTTGACTCTGTTTCACTCTTGAGTTTCTGTCCAACTTTCGTGTTTTGCTTTTTTTTTTGGCAATACTTTATTTTCTAAAGAATGAAACTCCTAGGAAACAGTCCCTTAATAAACATCGAATCTGATTCCCAAGGGCCAATTATCCACTCTTATAATGGTCTCTCCACGATCAAAAATGTGAAAGGCCGTTGGCTAGAGTGGAAATCTTGGAGTTATGCCAGTGGCACACTGTATTTCCCTACTTGAACTTCTGCACCTGGTTTGGCCGAAACTAAGAGACAGTACTGAACTCTGCAATGTGCAGGATGGCAAAAAAGGTCAGCCCCAGGCCGACTCGAAGACCCAGAAGGCATTTGTGGATGCCAGCTATTAACCTAAATTATCTTTGTTCTCTCTCAGGACTCTACTGCTTTCTTGCTTTCATTGAGATTCAAAAGTGTTCAACCCAAGGTTTGTTGATGGTGAAGGAAGTGGTTAGTACCTCTTGCAGTTCTACAGCACTGGGTTTTCAACACAGTCCCTGTGTGTGATTTTATATTATCCTACAACCATTTGGAGGTAAGAAAGACAAACATTGTCCTCAACCTGTTTCCGATGGAGAAAGTGTGGCATAGAGATGGTAAGTGAGCTTCTTAAGTAATGAAGGGAATATCACACAGAGAATGGAGGCCAACGCTATTTGATCTACAGGTAGACAATCGTGAGTTTGAACCTCTGCTCCCATAGATACCAAGAGATGACCTGGGGAGAATATAGAACCTCTCTAGGTTGCTTCTTCCTCAACTTGATATGGGAATGATAATATTTACATGCTATGGCTATTTTGAGGAAATGCAATAAAATAAATAGAACATCTGAATGTCATTTTGTGGGATGCCTTATGTGTGATAAATGCTTAGTAGTGATAGGCGTTATTTTAATCAAAGCTTCATTTAACTAAATTCTTAATGGCAAAATGAGAGAAGGCACATTGCTTCACTCCTTTATTAATAAATAACTTTATTACAAAATAATGCAAAATGGCATTTTGTCCATTGTTTCCATTATGTAAAAATCATGACCCTTCAAATGCTTCTGATACTCACTCTTTATAACCAGAAGAGAGGAATCTCACTGTTTCCTCACTTCCTGCGGCCATAGAGGGGCAGCTACAATAGGTAAAATTTTTGCAATATTTTGCAGAATATATATGGCTCTTTTGTCTACTTGAATATACTTCTTTTTTTCCCTAAAAATAACACCTTAATCAAATGGCATGTATAGATTTTCATTGGAAAGTAAATCTACGGTATTTGCATTTGAGTATTCCATTACTCGCTAAAATGGAAGCTGATTTAGATTCAGAAAGGATATGGATTTATAGCTGTTAAGGAAGATATGAGGGTGCAAAATATTTGTACATAATTTGAAAATTACATGGAATCTAAAGACCAGAATTATCCATCAGTAGTTTCTCCTGGGAAAACCTAAAATGAGACCCCATTACAACTGCTGTTGTGTGTCCACAATCATGCGCGTGCACATTGAAACATGGTGCTGTAATAGCCTCCATGAAGGTTTTTCCCTAGTATGCCAGACTCTATCCGTCCTGCAATCTACCAGCTGGGAGACCAGGGGCAAGTGACTTCACTTCTTTGAACCTCATTTTCCTGGTCACTAAAATGGCTTTAAGAGTTACTGTATGAAGAGGCCTGCTTCAATGATTAAGTAAGATAACTCCAGTAAACTGCCTATTTCAGTACTCGTCAGAATAAGTGCACAATAAGTGTTGTTTCTATTTCCTCCGACTCAAACACTGATCATAATGTTGGAAATAAGATGACTTCTCTATTGCACACCAGCAATGAAGAACACTTCTTCAGAGGCCTGCAGAAGCAATGCATTAGTGAGTTCAGGACTCAGGGCTTACATAGGGGCTCAATGGATTCAGATCATTTCATCCTTTCCCCAGGTGGTTGGTCAAAGTGAAATGTCAGAAATCATACAAAATGGTATTCAAAGTGTTGTTTCTTCTTCAGTTGAAGATGGTATGTCTTTTATGTCTTTTCAAAAATACTATTTGGAAGAAAAAGTGAAAATGAGGTGAATTTTCTTGTCTTTCTCAGTAATAAAGTCCAAGGACAAATTGTATAGGTGTGAAGAGGGAGGAAAAAAGGAAGAAGACCAGAAAAATAAAAAGGAAAATGAAAGGAAGAGAAAAGAATTAAAAGATATTATATGGAGTGATTTTATTTAAATGAATACATAATCTCCCAGGTGAACAATTTAGATGCATGTTTTGGCACACATTTTTAAAAATTTTTATTTATCATATGTTAGAGGATGAATCTCTTTCTTTATAATTTTATCTCATTTTGATTAAATACAAAAGTTTCAATATCACAACTAATGAAATTAAAAGTAATTTAAAAATTAAATCTTATACAAATAAATCTACCCCCTGAATCATAGCCATCTGCTTCCAGAGATGATGGAGAAAGGGTGTGAGATAGGACAATGGATAAGAAGATATGAAAGGGACTTGGATCTTGGGAAAAGGAGAGGAGATGGAGGGGATTAGAGAGAAAGCTTCATGAGGAGAGAGAAAATGAGTCATAGGTTTGGTGAGGTGATAAAGAAGGAAGAACTAGAAATAGAACTGGCATTGAAAACAATCTGAGGTTTAAGAAGTCCAATATGAACCTGGGAATTTTGGCTGATGGAAAACCATGGCTTTAAATAGTGACAGGGTGACTCATGACACCTCACTGAGTTGATGTAAAAGAATGAAATAAAGGTCAAGAAATTCTAAATCAAGTCTTATTAAAAATTCTTAGGGTTTTCATGAGAGAACTCTTTTATTCTAGAAGCAGCTGAGATGCAGAGGTTCTCAAGCCTGAGCATCATCGTCATCCCCTGGGGAACTTGTTCAAACAGATTCCTAGCCCAGGACCCAGACTTAGATTCAGTAGGGCTGAGGTGGAGCCAGGAAATTTGCATTTTTAACAAGCTCCCGGGTGATGCTGATGCTGCTGGTCCAGAGACCACACCTTGAGTAGGATAGTTCAAGAGGATTGCTCCAATGTTTTCCAAAAGAGTTTGAGTCCCTGCTGAAAGAAAAATTTTTTTTCTAATAACATAAGCTGGCAACACCAATCATGTTCATTGATCATCCATTGAACAAATGTTTACAAAGTGAGTACCACTTGCCGAGTGTCACACTCAGCACATAAAAGGATTCAAGTAACCAAGACTCAAGTTGACTTGAGGCAGCCCAGGGTCTAAACAGAGTTCCTATCCTCTCCTCCACTCTAACGGTTGTTGTGACTGTGAAAATGTCTCCACTACTTGTCCCCCAAATGCAACGTGCAATAACATCACAAAGGGTTATGAATCTACCACTGACACAGGATTTATATCATGTCCTGGAAGGGAGAATTTTACAAATGGCACAGAAGATTGCAACGGTAAGTCCAAATAGAGTAACAGCCTTCAAAAATCAGAACAGAGTTAGTTGCAGCAAAATTGAACCAGTTCCTTAGAACATGACGTGAAATTCTGGAGAAAACCTACCGAAGTGAGCAAAGATGCCAGGAAGAAAACAGGTCATAGAACCGAAATGTGACACCAGGCCTACAATTGATTTTTCTCTTTTATTGGTTGCTTTAAAAAAATAAGAGTGAATGTTGAAAGTAGTCCACACCTTAGAGTCTTAACTCATTCTGCAATAACAGCCTAATAGACCAGGGTTTTCAATCAAAGCCCAAGGCCATCCGTAGTTGGAAACGTTACTAAGCAGATAGAGAAGGCTGTGCACATTATCAAATTAAAACCCAGGAAACAAATGGGAATCGTAACAGCATAACAGTTGACTTTTCCCATTTATCCAGTCCCTGTCCTAGATGTGGACATTGTATGAACAGGTTAGTCTTCTATTCCCATTTTGATTCTCTCTATGATACTGGAGAATTATTGCCTCTGTGCACAGCAGGCTGTTACTGCTAAGAATTCTCCCAAAGAACATACACTCGGATAATTTTTAAGCTCTTAATATCTTAGGAAAATCTCTTATCTCTTCAGTCCAGCTGTCCTTATCAGTGGCTCCCAAACCTGTATGCTGAATGAAATCACCCAGCGTTTTTCTGAAAACATCAGATTCTGAGTCCCAACTTCTCTGAAATTCGTTTTACTGGGTCTGAGATTTACTTTGGGATTTATATTTTCAACAATTATCTCTAAATATTTCTGATGCTGTCAGTCCACAGAAACGTCTTGGGCAGCACTGCCAATGGATAGGTGGAGCGTATACATTCAGCTGGTTTGATTATGAACTGTTTGCTCCATTCCACAGATGAGGATGAATGCCACTGACTGACCACCCCAAAATTATTGGACCTATCCAATTGGAAGCTACCTTCGTACCCCTCAACCTGGTTTGGCTCCAAGTAAGAGAAAGTCAAACTTCACACATGAAGAGGAAGAACGCACGGGTAAGTATTGATAAATCCCAGTGCCTGCAGACCACCAGGAATGCATATGATGTACAAAGTGTTAGGTTTATTAATGTGCTGCAGCAAAGTGCACCTCCCATTGGGAAGCTTCGGTGTCTCAGTAAGAAGATGCTAGAAGGGGCTTATTAAAGTGTCTGGCCTTATGCCACGTGGCTTTGAGGAAAGCTAAGGAAGCAAGGGTTTCTTCTGTAAATGGTCCTGTCAGGAAATGAGTGCAAGTTGATAACTGGATGTTTTCACTTTCAGGTAGGAGAAGAGACTAATGAAGTTGGGTAAGAGTTGTCTTTGCTTCAGAAGCAGAAGCATCCGTGTCAGCCAGGAGAGTGGAATGTTTGGGAATTTGTCAGGAATGCAAATTTTCAGGCCCCAGCCCAGACCTACCGAATTGAAATCTGTGGGGATGGGACCCAGCAGCGTGTTTGAACAAGCCCTCCAGGCAGTGCTGATGCACACCAGAGTTTGAGAACCACTGCCTTAGCCCAACCTACAACAGTAGTCAAAAAAGGTGGCAGGGGACACGCCATAAAAATCATGTCAAGAATTCTTGCCCACCAATGCTGGTGATAGGTTACACTGTTTTATATAATAAAACAGGGACCGTGGCTAGTATAGGGAATAGTCTATAGAGATGGTATAAGGAGTTTGAGAGAAATATTCAGGAACATTTAAAGGTAAACATTCTTCATTAATGTTACTCTGTTTCCCTGGGTCTCCAAAACATTTTTTTTTTTTTTTTAGAAAACTTGATCCTGTCTCACGTTTAGATACTTGATGCTACAGGAATGTGAGAAGAAAAATGGGGAGACGTTTTTTCATCTTGTAAGGTCAAATAGTTCCTGACATTGAGGAAGTAACTCTCTCCAGCTTCTCTTCTATTTTTCATTCTTAGAAATCAACCCTAATTCTTCTCAACTTGGCAAAAATAAATTTTCCAGAGACTGTGAAGTCCCGGTGAGTTTCATACCGTCATCATCTTGTGAACTGGGCATGAGAAGGGGCAGACATAGAATATACTTAAGACTCTTGCAACATTTTTCAATATGTTGTGTGGTAGATATTTTTCCAAATACGAATCTAAATGTACCAGCTCTATTTATTCGTTAGATACCCGCTAATTTAAAATGCTACTTTTCAAAATGCAATGTGATAACTAAAACATGGTGCGGTGTGTATAGAAATTCTGTGTACTGTTTTGCAATTTTTTTGTGAATTGGGTGGGGAAGTGACCATTAGCCCTATTGCAGCCCTGGAGCTGGGCATCCCACACACATGAATTTAGTTCTTACACTCTCTGCTCTCTTCGTTTCACCTATTTTCTTATTTCCCTAACAGGAACAACATTTTTAATTAATGCAGCTTTATATCTTTTAATAACTCATAGGTCATGGCATTAAAAATTTTCCTTTTTTTCTGAATCTCAGTTGAGCATGCCTTTCTTTAATACTAAATGTGTTGAATGCCAGAAAATATCCCTCAAGTGGTCAATTCAGATACTAAATCTCTTATAACTGATTTTGATTTTTACATATTGACTTGTTCTGAGAAAACTACTGGCAAATTGTACTAACCATCTATAAATGCATAATTAGCTTTAAGTCAACATCATGGTCACATGAACTATCAGCCACTCAAAGTCTTGGCTGCCCAAGTTAAATACACATATTTCTATGAAGCCCAGATCTCTGTGGTATAAAGAAAATGTCCAAATTGCCATTCTAGTGTGTGTTTTACTAGCTGACTTTCACAAATTATCAGAATAACAATAAATGGATTTGCTCTGACTTAGTGAGGCTCTCAAATAGGTGTGGAAATGGGAATGCAACACTCTCTTTAAAGGTTTGAAATCCTTTCTAATATTTTAATATCTTTTCATGCTTGGTGATTCTCAAACTTGACCATACATTAGAAACACGTGGAAGGCTGTACAAAATGTACTTATACCTGGGTCTCTGATGAATCAGAATCTCTGAGGTTAGAGCCCTATTGTCTATATAGTTTAACTTGTCAAATGATTCTAATATACAAGGGTGGTTGAGAACCATCACAAATGGCTCCCAGGGTTTCCTCTCAATCATCTGGCTGGCAGGCCAGATCACTGGAATCCTAGTTCATTTTCGAAGGAAAAGGGAGCACATACAGAATAAGTATCCAAATCACTAGGAGAACGGGAGGTTCGGAGAGATTTTAATAGTTAAAACTATTTCCAAAAGAGGGCCTGTGAGTCTGCACTGAGGATCCTATGCTTCTCTCTCCTTCCACCCACCCCCTAAAAGTTCCTCAGTCTAGAAGCCCACAGACGTATATGTATTTGGCTTAATTCAGTAGGTAAACAGGTGAAAACAGATGTTCTTTTCTGGCCCAATACATGAAGTCTCTGATAGTTCACCAGATTCTTTTACCATATTGATTAACTCTATTCATTTTACTAGTTTTTAATATAGTTGTTGTTTTACTCAATTGGTTAACAATGAATATTTACGGTAAGAGAATAGCAGACAGCAGAACAGGGAGACCGTGAACAAGAAAAGCAACACATACATGAAAAATAATGACCGAAAGGACAGAATGTGGGACAGGAAGGCAGAGCTGTATTCATCCATAGTTTTTCGAGAAGCGACCCGATAACAGGAGAACAGTTACTTCCTACTAGGTTTGAACAATTGCGTTGATTTTCCAAGCATTCTGTTGCAATGCACCCATCATCTCGATATGTAGGAAGACAAGCATCCCCAAGGAAGGTGTTTCTTTAGTTCCAAATCTCTAGAGAAAGGTCTTGGGCACAGAATATTCAGTTTCAGGCATCTCTTTCCATTTTCCTTAGTGACATTTTCTATATTTTATGGCAGGGGATAGCTAATTCTTTTGATCTCCTCGCAAACGTTACTGCCTATGGAACTGCTGGAGACAAAGAAGAAACGGCTGTGGTGCTAACTCTGCGTCTTCAGGGTGTTCAATCAGCAGCATACGGTGCAGCTCAGAAAGAAACCACAGAGCGGAAACGGAGGGTAGAGACACAGTTTATGGGTAAGCCCACACCGGTCACTCTTCCTCACAAGGCATCTGCTTGGATGAATGTGTTTCAAAATGGGTTGTCTCTGCAAAAAAAATTCATGGACCACAATGAAAATAAGACCCTTTCAGAACCTACACAGGCCAGGAGTCATGAAGTTTCCACAGAGTGTTATTGAATAAAGTAACTTGTGTCCTAGAATAATGAAATCATGGGTGGAAAGATTGCGACTGGTCACTCTCAGTCTAACCACATATTTAACATTCTTTTTGGGTATTTTCCAGGTTTGTATTTCAATGGGCACTTGTCCTTCAGCTGCTAAGCTGGAGGACTTATAACTTATCTAGTGCATGGTTTCTTGACTTTGGCAATATTGATATTTGGGGCTGGTTCATTCTTTGTTGTGGGGACTGCCTTGTCTATTATAAAATGATTAGCAGCAAACCTGGTATCCAGATGCCAGAACCTCACCCTGCCATCATGACAAACCAAAATATCACCAGATATTACCAAATGTCCCCTGGCGGGTACAAATCACCCCTGGTTCAGAACCACTGATGTGGAGAAATAAGATGTAAGTACATGAAATAGTAACCATACATGGCAGACATAATCAGTGTAAAATGACTATATTTCCCAGAGATTGGAAATCTTACTTTCAGGCAGGGTTGCCAAAGAAACGCTTCAAAGAGGTAAGAATCAAGGATGTGGTCAAGAAGGGAGAAGAGAAGGAAATACCATAAAAAATAAACTGACCCATTATGCAGTGATTGATGGAAGGGTATCTGCATAAATAAGTGATGAAAGCAATATAGCAAAATGTTAGCAATTGTAGAATGTGGGTGGTGGGTATTTGGGTGTTTAGTGTGCAATCTGCTTGACCATTTGTGATAAATTGTTGGGAACATATTTTTTTAAATAAGGCAAAATACCAGTGAAAGAAAGCCAATTGTAAAAGTTACTGCCCTCAAAGCATGATGACATGTGACTGTAAGATAAGTGCACAAATAACAACTCCTTGACTGCAAGTCTAAAGCATTCTAGAACTAGGACTATACCACTGTACCATATTTCCAAGGTGAAGCACATAGTTCAAGAGCTTTCACCAACTTTAACCAATTTGGTCCTCATGACAGTCCTGTAGAGTGAGCAAGGAAGGTGATGCATTTTATGGATGAGGGAATGGATTCAAAGAGGTTGAGATTTAATCACTATGTGATATATGAATAAAAAGGCAAATTATGATTATTAGTAATTCAATCCATTTTATTGCAAAGTAGTTTTCTGTTATATGAGCATACCACAGTTTATCTCTTCTATTGATGGACGCCTGAGCTGTTTTCAATTTTGGCGCTATTGTGAATGAAACTCCTACAAGCATTCTTGTACAAGGCTTTTTGTGGACCTAAATTTTTGTTGCTCTTGGATGTATACCTAGGAGTGGAATTGCTGGGTTTCAGTTAAGAAACTGCCTAACAGTTTTTTAAAGTGATTGTACCATTTTACACACCAAAATATGAGAGTTCCAGTTGTTTCTCATCTTCACCAACACTTGGTGTTGTCGGTCTTTTTCATTTTAACCATCCTAATGGGTGTGTGGAAGTATCTCATGGGGTTAATTTGCATTTTACTGATGACTTATGATGTTGAGAACTTTTTCATGTGTTCACTGGTCATTTCTTCTTTGTTCACTGTCTACTCAAGTTTTTTGTCCTTTTAAAAAAGTTGGATTGTCTGTTTATGATTGAGTTGTAGAAGTTCTTTATATATTCATGACACAAGTCTTTTGTCAGATACATGTGTTGAGAATATTTTCCCCAATCTGTAGCTTGCCTATTCATTTTCTTGATGAGTAAGTGTTGAATCTTGGATCCTAGGAAAGAGCTTGCAAATGGATCAACTCTCCCTTATTCAACTTATGTTCCAGTCCTCTTGATCAAGCACCCTAGACTCCAATCTCACACACGCTCTCCTGACTTATGCTGGTCCATGCTGGGTAGGTTTTGTAGCTCCCTGGGGCATAGTCCCTTTGCTCCCTTGTCAGCCTCAATGTGTCAGCAGCTTGGTTATGTTGTGACTTAATCCTAATTTTGAGATTAAATCACAGTTGTAGGGATTAAAGTCCTGGTGGCCAGGAAGGGCAGATCCTGAATATCCACACCCCACTGAGATGGAGGTGGGTGGGTGAACATTGTCTTGTGGGGAAGCAGCCTCTGCATCATCTCCAAGCAAGTGGGAGACAGGAGGTTAGTGCATAATGGAAATGAGTGGGCTACCTTTGGAGGCTCAGAGGGTTCAGGGGAATCTGGGGATTCAGGATCTTCAGGGACATCAATCTAGATAACTCCATCCATCTTTTTCCCAACCTGGCCCTGACCTTGGTACAGCAGACCTACCTTTGTTGGGAATTTATCCTTCTTTGGAGTTTGGCTGTTCTGACCATTGAGTCTTGGGCCTGGTCCCCAGTTTCTCTGCCTTCCCCCAGAGGAGATGAGAGCCTGTTTGTATACTGCCAAGGTGGCTATGGTGGTTTGAAGATATGTCCACAAATTCTTTGATATTCTTCCCTTCAAAAGGTGGAGCCTAATTCCCCTCTCCTTGAGTGTGGGCAAAACTTGACTACTCACTCCTAACAAATAGAAGAAAGTACAAGTGATGTTGTACATTTCAGAAACTGGGTCAGAAAAGGCACTGAGGTGTCTTCCTTGCTCTCTCTTGGATTTCTTGCTCAGGAGGAAGTCAGCTGACATGTCATGAGGAAATTCAGGCAACAGATGGAGAAATCCTTGAGGTGAAGAACCGAGGCCTCGTGCCAACAGCCACACGAGTGATTTTAGAAGCAGATCCTTCAGCCTCAATCAAGTCTTCAGATGACTGTAGCCTCAGCTGATATCTTTTATTGTTGTTGTTGTGTGTGTTGATTGTGGAGTGTTGGTTAGAAGTAAGCTTGTTTTACTAATAGAGGCAATTCTCACTTTAAAGAACATTTTTTTGATGCACAGATAAAAGGAGGGCATGTTGGGAGAATAAAAAAATAGTAGATTAAAGATAGACTTTGAAATACTGGACACCAGAGATGTTCTAGAATGATAAACTCAAAGATGATGGTACATTGTACAATAAAACAGGGGTCAGCAAACCATGGCCTTTGGGTTGACAACCTGTTTTTTTTAAAATAAACTCCAGATGTTACAATGTTATTACGGTGGTAGAGTTTTTATTTTATAACTTTTTTGAGATATATGTCACATACCATACGATTCACCCACTTAAAGTACACAGTGCAGTAGTTTTCAGTATATTTACAGTTTTATAACCATCACTACAGTCTAATTTTAGAACATTTTCAACACCGCAAAATGAAACCCCGAGCACATTAGCGTCTCTCCCCATTCCTGCTCCATCACTTGACCCAGCCCCAAGCAACCACTGTTCCGTCTCTAAGGATTTACTATTCTAGACCTCTGCTCATTGAGTTCTGCAGATCTTCCAAGTGTTGACACATTTCATTATACGAAAACAAAACAAAACAAAATACCATACAGTGCTTAACACTACCCCCGACCTATCAGAAAAGTCTTACATAGTGGAAAGCTGTCAAGCTCTTTGTATCAAGTGTAAGTTTTCCATAATTTTGGCTGAGAGCTTGAATTTTGTCATTGTCAACAAATACTGTCAGTTGTTTTCCTTGAAGTGATAGGCTCTTGGAGGTAATTTTTGAGAAAATGTGTGCCAAATACCCAAAACTGAATAACCTCAGTTTGTCAGTCGTTCTTTTAAGTAAAAATGACGTTCTATCAAGAGTGGCTAGGTCAGCTCAGATTGTCACACAAGTGCTTCTCCTCAAGACAGCCATTGTCCTTCAGTGCGTAACAGAAGTGCTTCCCGCCTACTTCCCATTTCATCACATACTACGTATTATATCAAAATATTAAAAAGAGGTATATTCAAGGTCAAGATTTAATAAAGTTAATAACATACAGGCCGGCCCCGTAGCATAGCGGTTAAGTGCGCGCGCTCCGCTGCTGGCGGCCCGGGTTCAGATCCCGGGCGCGCACTGAGGCACCGCTTCTCCGGCCATGCTGAGGCCGCGTCCCACATACAGCAACTAGAAGGATGTGCAACTACGACATACAACTATCTCCTGGGGCTTTGGGGGAAAAATAAATAAAATTTAAAAAAAAATAATATTACTGCTCCATCAAGAACATTCTTTAGGGGCCGGCCCCAGGCGCAAGCGGTTAAGTGAGCGCGCTCCGCTGCGGCGGCCCGGGGTTCGCCAGTTTGGATCCTGGCACGCACCGACGCACTGCTTGTCGAGCCATGCTGTGGCAGCATCCCATATAAAGCAGAGGAAGATGGGCACGGATGTTAGCCCGGGGCTGATCTTCCTCACAACAAAAAAAGAATGTTCTTTAGTAAAACTGGCTTTTTTTTTTTTTCTTCCAGCGTGAGGTCATGCCTGTGAAGACTATGATGACGCTAATATAGTTTGGTGCAACCACCTTGATTTGTGCTGAGGCGTCATCTCTCTTCAGTCATATCTGCTCCCCTCCACCTGGGGGCAGATGACCTCTGTCGCAGCTTCCAGTGGGACAGATAAGTTTTGCCTGTTTCTGAACTTAATATAAATGGAATCATAGAGCATATACTTTTTCGTGCCCGGCTTCTTTCACACAGCATTATGTTTGTGAGATTCATACGTGTGTATGGCTACGGTTTGTTCTCATTGCTATTTGTATTTTCCTTGTAGAAATATCTGTCCCTTCTGTTGTAGATAGATATTTGGGTTATGCCCCTGTTTTTGTTTTTGACTCGTGTGAGTAGTGCTGCTCTGAGTACTGTACCTGTCTTTGATGAACATATGTGCATGTTTCTCTTGGTATTTACCTAGGAGTAGAATTGCTAGGTTGTAAAGTATGTGTATTTCAGCTTAGCAACTGCTGCTGGTTGGTTTTCTATGACGTTATGTTTTTGAAATCATGAAATTAGATTGGACAAACAACTGTGATTTATATATAACAAAATAAAAGATGGGAAAATGTGTACTAGATTGGAGAGGCAGTTTGGGGCCACACTCTTCGGAGCCTGAATGCCATGTGAAGGCAGAGTGGGCCGGGTGGTACAGTGAAGATGGGGCTAGGTTGAATCCACTCCTTACATTCTGTGTTACCTTGGCCAAATTACTTAACCTTCTTCAACATTAGTTTCCTCCTCAGTAAAACGGGGATAGTACCCACCTAAAAGTGTTGTTTAGAAGATGAAATAAATAATGTATGAAAACTGCTTAGAAGAGGGCCTGGTACTTAAGACATCCCCCAAAGTATTAGTTTCTTTCCTCCCAAAGGATTTTATTTGGAAATATTAGGAGATATTGATAATATTTGAGCAGGAAGATACATCATTAACTGTTCTATCCTTTAAAGTGTTTAATAAACTAAAGGTAAGTCTGAGACTGAAGTGTTGGAGTTGCAATCCCCTAGTTTTCTGCTGGCGGGTATATTTTATGCCTGGCACAGAATGGGAGTGAGTGCATTTTGAGCTTCATTCTCAAGATATTGTTCTACGGAATGCACAGACCTGCCCATAGATCTACAGGGCTTTGAAGAGTAGAAATAACTTATTGTCATCACACAGCAAAAGCATTTGGGCATTCTTCTTTCTGTAGCATCTGCCCCAGAGGATGAAGCCCTAAAAGGTAAAGAGGAGAGAACAAGATGCAAATAATTGGTCTTTGTCTCAGCTGTAAAGAGATGACCATTGCTGTCATAACCAAAGAAAGGCAAGGCCAAAGGAGCTGAAGTCCCAAAGTCTTAGGACCTAATAGCATGAGCGGTGACGTCAGATATAAGGAGAAGGTAAGGAACAGCATCAGATGAACCTGACTGGAACAAAGGGAGGTGGCCTGGAGATGCTGGTGTTTTGTCTGGATGTAAGGGAGGAGGGAGCAGAGTGGAGGGCACCTCCTGCTTTCCCAGTGGACACAGGCTGAGTAAAGACTTGTCTTCTTCAGTCTCATCATAAATGTGTCAGCCTGTGATTTAGTTATCTGTGGTCTCTTCCAATTAAACAAGATATGTGCAGCCATGACCATCCTGGAGATGCTCATCCAGAAACTGTTGTTGGAGGATAACTGTTCACAAAGCTTATGTAAAAAAAAATGAGAGCTCCCTATAGGGAGGCTGAGTGGATGAGTGACAGCTTCCTCTCATCCTTCAGTCTCACACCATGCCAGAATAATCTTCCTAAAGTACCACATTGATCATGGGAAGCCCTACATCGAATGCTTAAGTGGCTCTCATTGCCTATAAAATCAGTCAGACTTCTCACCCTGGCATTCGTGGTCCTCGCTGAGCTGACCTCATTCTGTTGTGAGCCTTCTTTCTGATGACTCAGTAAACCATACTTTCTTCTTTAGCAAAACTAGTTTACTTGAGCTTTTATGACTTTTTAATTCTTTGTGCTTTTATAAATCCTCCTCATTCTTCAGGGGCCAATTCAAATTTATTTTCTGTCTTCCCTGAAGTTTTTTCTTTCCAGTCCAGCTTCCAGTATTTTCCTTCCTGTGAATTTCTGTAGCAAATAATTTGTTCATATCTAATTTGGCAAGTAATCTTGTGCCATCTTGTGATGATATTTTATGGTGGCTGTTGTTTACACCTTTTTCTCTTTGCTTACATTTTCATTGTTTTATTTTTTTCTCCAACCAATTCATGAGCTCCTTAAGCCAGAGTCCCTGTTATCAAGTTACTTTTTAAAAGAATGAGGTTACTTTTTATGTCTCACTGTATCAAGCTAATGATTTACAAGTAATAGGCCCTTAATGAGAGTTTCTGTGTGTGTGTGTGATTATATGTGTCTTTTGACAGTAAAAATGAAGATAAATAAAACTATATGCCAGAAAACATCAAGGATATCTTACAAAACCAAAGATTTTCATAAGAAAAACAGAACTGAATTTTCCTGGAGCCAGACATGATGAGATGTTGCACAGAACTGAGGATGCCACGTCTACTGTGCAGAGACTGGATTGTTGGAGGCAAGTGTGGAAGCAGAGAGATGAGTGAAGAGGCTGTTTCACTCATCCAGGGGAGAGAGAATTGTAGCATATGCCACTGTGTTAGCAGCGGAAGTGCAGAGAAGTGGATAGACTTGATGTGTAATTTTTGACAATACAATTGATAGAACTTGTTGATAGATTAAATGTTTGGGGAGAGGTAAAATCAAGGAGATGAGAGAAAAATCAGGGATGACTTTTGGAGGTGGTCAACGTTGTAGAAAGAAAAGTAGGAAAGTGTCGGGTCATGAAAGTTGAATATAGCCAGGAAATCAGCTAAGATGAAGAGAAGAGCATCTATTGGATTTAGCAACGTGGAGCCCAGTGGCGATCTTAGCAGAACATTTTGGGTGTGTTGTAGGAACAGAATACACATCACTGTGTGTTGAATAGTGAATGAAGACTGGGAGGGGAAGAAGTGTAGACATGGTGATGAGAGTCTTTGGAGAAGCTTGTCAGTGAAGGAGAGCAGAGAGAGAGCCATCACTGAAGGAAGCCAGAAGGTCAAGGAAGCAGGAGATAAGACAGGCTTAGTAAGCAAGTCGGTATTCTGTGTCAAGGACCCCTTGTGGGCAGTGTCAGCAGAAACATGTGGACTGATGATGAGTAACGATGGTTTCTCCACCTTTGTCCTCCATGCAGATACATACCATGGCTCCACAGAAGCCCCCAGTTGAGGACACGGTCCCAGGGCCAGGGTGGACTCAGCCTCTGAATTGAAGGAGATTATTTCTGACACCTAGAGAATGGGGGATCCTAATGGACTTTAAGGTCCCAAAGAAAAAAGGCAATGGCATGGTTTGCCACCTGAGCATGTGCACTGAAATTTGAAACCGTTACACTTCTGTGGTGTTCCCAGTGGTATTCTTCTGTTATTTCTGCTGCCTGGACTCCTCCCCAACTTACATCACCCCACCTCCACTTTCTGTCATTCAAGAGTCAGCTCAGTGGCCCCAACTTCTGGGGTGAGAGTACCCCTCCATGCTCTGATGGCACCTGGGTGCCCACTTCCATCTGACTTACTGTGTTGGGTTGGGATGGCACCCACCTGTCTCCCGGTGTGCATTCTCTTTCTCTCTATGCCCCATCACGAGCCTGAAACCTGGAAGCAGAGCAGCTGAAACACAGTTGACATCTGGCAGTTAGGAAGGAGCCCAAACTCCCGAGTCATATTTGAGCGCCACCATTTCTTGACTGTGTGGCCTCAAGCACATTATTTAACTTCTCTGTGTTTTGTTCTTCATCTGTAAAATGGGGGATACTAAAAGCACTTACCTCATAACACTGTTGTGAGGATTAAATGAAATAATACCTATAAAGCAGTAACAGTACCAGGCATATAGTAAGCGCTCAATAAATGTTGCTATCATTATTAAGGCATGGTAGATATTGATACATTTTTTATTGAAAGAATAAGTGAGTAAAGGGAAGAATAAAATCTGATGTGAAAGGAACCAGAACATGTGTCAGCCTGTTTTTCAATGCCTCTTCTGCCAGGCCAACTTGAATATATCTCTGGTGAATTGCATAAGTTCTCTGAGCCAATTTTCAGGCCATGTACAAGGAGGAGTGAGGACAGACAAGCAGTGGTTTCCTGGGGGTGCCTGGAACCTGACAGAGCCGTCTGGCCAGTCTGATCAATGAGGATCAAAGGAAGGCTGCCTCTCCATGAGAAGGACAGTATTACTCATGACCTCTCCCTGCTCTCTCACTCCTGGTACCTCCCAAATTAAGTATCTATGTACAAGACCTTGTCTCCAGCTCTGCCTTTACTGATAAAGCTGAGACACAGATGGATAAAGGAGAAGTATGTAAATATGATTGTGTTAATCAGCGTTCTCCAGAGAAACAGAACCACTAGGAGACATAGGAGTGCCATGATCTTCCGTCTGCAAGCTGGAGACTCAGGAAG
Organism: Diceros bicornis minor; assembly: GCF_020826845.1. Classification (NCBI taxonomy): domain Eukaryota; kingdom Metazoa; phylum Chordata; class Mammalia; order Perissodactyla; family Rhinocerotidae; genus Diceros; species Diceros bicornis. The sequence goes on along the minus strand of NW_026690865.1, from coordinate 193,214 downwards.
GCTGGCGGTGTAGTTCCAGTCTGAGTCCACAGGCCTGAGAATCAGGAACAACAATGGTATAAGTTCCAGTTCAAGGGCGGGAGAAGACTGATGTCCCAGCTCAAACCTTCAGGCAGAGAGAGAGAGAGAGAGAGACAGAGAATTCAACTTTCCTCGGCATTTTTGTTCTATTCAGGCCCTCAGTGGGTTGGATGAGGCCCACACACAACAGGGAGGGCAATCTGCTTTACTCAGCCCACTAGTTCAACTGCTCATCTCTTCCAGAAACACTTTTACAGACACCCTCAGAAATAACGTTTAGCCAGCGATCTGGGCACCTCATGACCTGGTCAAGTTGACCTATTTAACAGTCTAACTAATGATCACAATTATTAATATAGTTATGGGATATTTACATATTTATGAAATGTGTATACCACTTTCAACTGTTCTTTGATAAGCAGGACTGTCTTCTGATATGAGTTTATGGCCTTTCTGATTTCTTGGTTTTAAATAGCTGTTCTTTTACAAACTGGCAATGATGATAGATAGTAGTCTCTTAAAAAATCTTGACTTGTCAAAATTAAAAAATCCATAACCCTACTTGGGTCTCTTGTATTTCTAAAACATTTAACTTTGAAGGGATATCCAAAAGACAGAACTCTTGGTTTGAGATTTGGGGGCCAAAGGGTATGGTGATGGACCCTGTGATGAGAAGCAGAGCCATGAGGTGGTGATGCTGGCCCGTCAATTTTGTGGCTCTTGTTCATGGAGAACCAGGCTAAAACAGCTTCAAAGCTGGTTTTGGCCAATGAAGAGGTAGATTTAGAGTGACAACTGGGCTTTTCCGTTTTATTTTCAAGACCTGGTTGGTTTTATATCTTGGCTGTATCCTGGCAAATACTTGCAATTTTGTGCCAAGGTTTGCATGGCAAAGATGGTCCTACAGCAAAATATCAGCTCCCCTAATGTATGAAAAATGTCTGCTCATGTTAGCCAAGCTCAATTGTCCCCCACCTATGCTGACATTTTCCTGTGGACATTCTGATTTCTTAGTTACTTTGGGGTAGCTGAAATTCTCTAGTAGGAAAGAATGAACTTAATTAGTCTTATGTATTTTAATTTTTCATTATACAAATAATATATGAAGCAGTACCTTTGTAAAACATTAATTAATTAAAAGTTATATATGGATCAAGCTAAAGGCTCCTTTAACCACAGCCCCACATATATCTGTCGCTGTAGAAAAAATATTCTTTTCTTTTTGTTTTGTGTGTTTAAAGAAAATGGTATAATATGCACCTCATTCTGCAGCCTCCTCTTTTCACCCAAAACTATATGGGAGATACTTCTGTAACAATTTGCTTGGATCTACTCCATTCTTTGTCACTCTGACATGTTACTACGAATAAACTACGTCTTGTTGAACCATTCTTCTTTTGGTGCACGTTTGGGTTGTCCCCATTTTTTGCTATTACAATATTATGAAGAATATTCTTATACATGTTTCTTTTTGCATCTGTGTGAAGGTCTCTCCTGGGCAGATACTAATAAACAGAACTGCTGAGTCATAGAAAATGCTCATTTGAGAAATTCAACAGGTATTTTCAATTTGTTCTCCAAAAGTTGTGCTTCAGTACTGTATGAGTGGATTCATTTTTCCATGTAACCAACACCTGAAACAAACTTTGTAAATGTTTGTCAATCTGATATCTAAGGCATGTCTCTTTGTTGATTTATTTTGTATTTCTGTCATCTCTGGGAAGGTTGAACACTTCTTGGTTACTGGCATTTCATATTTCCTCCTCTGAGAATTGTTTGGCTGTTCGTGTCCTTTGCCACAATTCCACTGGATGGTTTGTCTCTCATTAGTTTACAGGAGTTCTTCATATAGTCTGCAGAGAAACCCTTGATTACATGTTGGAGTGTTTTCTTCTGTTTTTTTACTTAATTTACGGTGCCTTTGGTCTTACAAAGTTGTATTTTGCTGTAGTTAGTTTTATGAATCTTGTCGACTAGAGTTCTGCTTTCTGAGTCTCGTTTAGTAAGACTGTCTATTATCCAAGATATAAAGATGTTCTATAATCTTTTTAAAACAATCTAATACTTTTAATATTCATTCAACTTTTATTGTTTATTATATTCAGATTTGGAGTTGATTTTTAAGGAGTGGTGTGAGACCAAATAGAATATTTATTAATATTTTGTCAAATGAATATCTGATTGTCCCAAAATAATGTATTGGCTATTACCAGACTTTATTAACATACATAGTGATTAGTTATGTCAAGTGCTGGTAGATCAAGTAAATCACAGACTGACAAATGACTGTAGGATTTAGCAATGTGGTGATCACTTGTGACCGTGGAAAAAAGAGTTGTAGTGGGGTGGTGGGGGTTCATTGGAATGGGTTCAAGAGAGAATGAGAGAAATCAGAGATGGTGAGTACACACAGCCATTCCTGAGGTCAATCAGTTGTTCTTTTAAACCAATCAGAAGATGTTTTTGACATTTTTAACAAATGGCTCAAAACCATGACACTCTTCATGTAGATTTTAAAGCAGATGAGAAAGCCTTCCATGTTGAAGTTCTGAAGTATGAGTTTCACACACTCATTGTTTTTGGCAACAGAACAGAGTCAATCCTCCTTATTCAGTAATTTGATATTCGTGAATTCACCTAGTCACTAACATTTACAGGTGAATCCAAACCCAACACACACTGTGTTTTCCCTGGGAATTCCTGGACGGGTGCAGAGTGGCAGAAAGTGGGAGTTGCCTGAGGCGCACGTTCCCAGCTGAGGTAGAACAAGGTGACACTCTTGTTTCAGCTCTCAGGCCAACAAGTGTCCTTTTCCTGGTCTATTAAATGGTACGTTTTTCACCTTTTTTGCTTCTTGCTGCTGTTTTTCCTCTTTGTAATGATCCGCAAACATAGTGCTGAAGTGCTGTGTAGTGTTCCTAAGCACAGGAAGCCTGTGAGGGGCCATATGTAGAAAACACTTGTGTTAGATGAGCTTCCTCCAGGCATGGGTTATGGATAGTGATATTGGCTGGGAGTTCAAATAATGTGTCTACAGTCTATACTAAATAAGGTCTTTTCAAAAGAGACAAACATAAAACAAGGCTATGCGTTGACAGGTTCCCAAACATGTCACGACCAAAGACTGCAGAAACCTAACCTTGTCCTTCCCCTAGGAGCACTGGTTCAGTCTGGCTCATGCAGTGTTTGCTAAAAATTAATAGAATGTAACTCTTCCAAATAGGGAGGATCAATGGTAACAAGATGGAGATATTTTCAAACCTCTCTTTTAAAAATGATGTCTAAAAAGCAGGTAGTTTCTCAACTAATGGTTGACTTGTCATCTTTACTTTGAAAGGACAGAGTTTTTAACAGCATCTGCTCAGAAGCATATCTTTGATAGACACATAAAAAAATCTCAGCAAATTGGGGACAACTGTTTTCTGCAAGAGAAAATGTGTATAGAATACATATATTAACTTCAAGACAGTAGTTACCTTTGGGGAGGAAAGAGAGAGGAAGGAGAATGGTGTCTTCCACTGTGTAATAGTTCTTAAAAAACGACATCAATAAGGTGTGCTCTGTTAAATCTCAGCAAAGAGTAAATGGTTTCTGTTATCCTATTCTCCTTCTAAGTATATTTAAAATAAATATGTAACTGGGGGCCCGCCCGGTGGCGCAAGCGGTTGGGTGCATGCGCTCCGCTGTGGCAGCCCGGGGTTCGCTGGTTTGGATCCCGGGCATGCACCGACGCACTGCTTTGGCAAGCCATGCTGTGGCGGCGTCCCATATAAAGTGGAGGAGGATGGGCACAGATGTTAGCCCAGGGCCGTCTTCCTCGGCAAAAAAAAGAGGAGGATTGGCGGATGTTAGCACAGGGCTGATCTCCTCACAAAAAAAAAAATAAATAAAATAAATAAATAAATATGTAACTGGAACTGAGATGAAATAACACTAATGTAATAGATGCTATTTGCTGGAGTGCTCCCACCATCTGATGGACAGCTCATGATGGGTTGGTGATGTCGCTGACACCATCTAAAGGTCAGGACACGTTGTTTACCAGCTGTGGAGCTAGAGAAGGCTCGGTCACCAGCAGCAGAGCCAGAGTTACCTCAACCTACAAAGTTAGAGCCACATAGAAGCAGATCCTGCTCCAGCTGTGGACTAGTGAGAGCTCTGGCAGCAGCTCCAGAGCTCAGTTGCAGCCAGCTCCAGAACTAGAGCTCCTCCAGCTCCCACACTCGACCAGCTCCAGAGCCGCAGCCATTCCCATCACTAGCTCCCGCACCACATCTGTCAATAAGGCAGAGCTAGAGTCAGTCTCAGGACCGGAGCCAATTCTAGAAGCAGGTCAGGCACCACCGCCTGAGACAGACCCAGCTCTAGCCCCAGCTCAGGTCCAGCTCCTGAGCCAGTTGCACAGCCAGAGCTGGTGGGATCTCCAGCATCAGCCACAGCAGTGGCTCCGGCACTAGGGCAGCTGCAGCACCACCCACATCGCCAGCAACTAAGGCCCGGCCGGCTCCAGCCCCCACCCAGAGATGTCTTTCCCTTTTCTATGTTTTATGATTTCTTATGTTTTATGTGTTTCAATTTAGATTCAATAAAGTTTAATGTTTTCATCACTTAAAGTTGTACAATTCAGGGCCGGCCATTAACTACATCCTCTATGCTGTGTACCGTCACCGTTATCTAGTTCCAGATCATTGCTTCACCCCACCAGAACCCCTGTACCCATGAAGCAGCCATGCCCCCATATCCACTCCCCCACCCCCTGACAAGCACTGATCTGCTTCCTGTCTCTGTGCATTTCCCTGGCCCTGGTGTGGCTGTCCTGAGCACAGCCAACCCTCCTTTGGCCCCTCCCCCCCATGCTGAAGACCCCTGAGGATGCCAATGTGTTCAGTGCCATGAACCCGATGCCTAGTATGACTTTGACCTGAGGAAGCCCACCGTCACCAAGGGGGTGAGGTCAGGCATGGAGCCAGCTCAACCCTGCTTCACATGAAGAAGAGGGACTCCATATTGCCACGGGCACCTTCTCCTCAGTCCCTAGTGCTGTTTAGCCACAGGGCCACCCTCCCCAGGGTCTGGCTAGCTGGGGAGATGAGCACGTACAGACTAGAGTGACAAAAACCAGGTGGCCATCTTTTCTGTCCAACCAGCTGGCCCAGGCTACCCAGGAGCAGTTTCACCCTGAACCTCTCGTGCTGCAGGCCTGATGCCTGCCAGACAGCAGGCTGTCCTGGCCTCCCGTGGACCACTGGGAGCCTTAGGTGTCTTCTGCCCTCTAGGGTCCAAAGGACTAGCTGACCTTTGCCAAGGAGTGCTGCCCATGGGCATGAAGCCCTGCCTGCCACTGAGGCACTGCCCTCTGTGCACCTCCCTCACACCTTCCCAGGTGCGGGTCACTTGCATCTGTGACTTCAGGGGCCCCAGAGTCCCCACTCACCCAGGGGGCGTGACCTCTGCAAATGCAGCCCTTCCATCCAGCCTCCAAGCCAACAGGCCCCAACACAGGCTTCAGGACCAGGCACAGCTCCCACTCCAAGTGCTGGGACACCTCAGGTGGGGCCAGGACCTCAGTGGCAGGGACATTGTCCAATGCTCAGCGAGCACTTGGCTGGTTCCTCCAGCTCCAAGGTGGAGGAGAGCAACATGAGTTTTGACCCAGAGGCCCCTGATGGCAAGGAAAAGAAGGTGGCTGCCCTACCCATTCTCCCTGACAGCCCACTCCCAGTCCCTTCTTGCCCGGGACCAGTGTTCCCCAGCGACACCTACAAAGGGGCCAAGAACCCCAGGAGCTGGATGCCGGCCTGGGGTGTCCTGCCGGGTCCAGAGACTCTGCTGATCATGCCACCCCCCCACAGTTATGGAAATCAACCGCCCCCTGGTCCCCGATGGTCTCTGGTTTCATCTTGGCCTCCAGCAGCACTTCTTCCTCCTCAGCCTCCACCACACCCATGGCAGCTTTGGTCACACACAAGCGTCATGTCTCAGGCTCTTCAACCATAGCTCCTCGCTGGCCCTCTCCATCCACACGGTGGGCGATGCTGCATCATCCCTGTCCACCTGGAGTAAACAACAGCAACGTGGACAGGAGCGTCTTGTTTAGCCCACTGGTGGGACGTGCCCTTGGTCCCATCACTCAGAGCTCTCTGAGCACAGACCTGTCGTGAATGGCTACTTTGACAAGAAGCCCTCTCTGGGCCCTCCAGGCAGCATGCCCAGCCCAGGCAGGAGGTAGGCGACCGCCACAGTGCCCACTGTACATGGGAGGAAATGGAGGCAGCTTTCTCATCCTGTTGGTTCTTGGGGATCTGGGCTTGAGTGGAGGTGGATAAGGTGCCCACCGAGCTCCCTCCAAATCTAGGATCTAACCGCCTGAGGCTCTGATGAGACTGCTCGTTCAAGTCCAACCAACCTGTAGTGAAGCCCGACTCCTTGCCTGAGTCACGGCCCTGTGTGATCTGGTCCAGACACCGTCCCCAGAGTGCACCCCTCACCGCACCCCACCCTCCCTAAAGCCTTCCTCCCCAAGAACCCTGCCAAGCCCCTGCCCCCTTCAGAGCTCCTAGCCTGCAGTGCCCCTCCCCGGAGCCCCCATCCAGGATGGACTCACCTCTGTGCTGGGCTCACAGGCCACCTCCTCAGGCTCCTGTGCTAGCAGAGCCTTTAGGGTCAGATTGACCTGGGGTCAAACCCACAGCTGGGTCACCTCACAGCCCTGTGACAGGCAAGGTCATGTGGTGTCTTCTCGGAGCCTCAGTTTCCTCCATGAAAAATGGGGTCAGTGACTCTGACCTCAGGAGGGTGTGTTGGGATTCAAGCAGGGAGACGAAGCTGCACAAAGTGCTTGGACTCAGGAGGTTGCCTGGCTGGGGGAGCCCCAATGCAGGACAAGGCCTCGATGGTCAATGCTGGACTCAATGCTGGTGAAAATCAAGGATTTCTAGTCCCCTGTTCACGTCTGGACTTGGTCACTTAGAGCAGAGTGACCTTGAATGCTGGGACCACTGGTCATCTGTAAAATGGGGTGCAATCACTCAGCACCCAGTGGGCTCCCTAATAACAGTAACTCCCTCCAATAGTTGCCCAGCTGGGCTCCCTTCAGCTCCTCCTACACCTGCCAGGGCTGCAGGCAGGGACTGGTTGGACCTCATGTGGAAGGGAGGGGGTGTAGAGGAGTAGGGAAAAGGGCAGCCTGGCCTTCTCCCTGCCCAGGGTCTGTGTCCACCACTGTCTTCATGTCTGCAGGACCAGCCATGCATGGAGCTGGACCCTGGGATGGAGTCTGTGGACCAGGACAGTGAGGTTGGTGTATATTCAGTGACCCTCACGTCCCCAGATGTCCAACCTACCCAACTGTGCACCGTGTGGCCCACCTGGCTTCTGTGGCGTGTTCCTGTGACGTAGGGGATGTGAGGGTCACCGAGCAGTTGGCTGGGGAGGGGACAGACGAAAGCAGCCATGTCAAGGGACCGTTGTGGTACACGTGTGTGCTGCGAGCTGTGTCACCCAGAAGTGCTGTCTGCAGGGCCCCTCTGTGTGCCTGACCATGGACAGGAGGCCTGGTTGCCGCACAGGAGAGAGGCCTGTGAGACCGTGAGGGTATCCCCGCCACACTCATGTGGGCAGAGATCCCGGGCCATGTCCATGCTCATCGGGGCTGATGTTGCTCCGTGTCCAACCCTCACAGGACAGTTGGGAAACTGAGGCCAGGAGAAGCAGGGACAGGCCTTGGGGCCACAAGGTGGGCAGAGTCCAGAGGGGAAGAGAGCATTCCAAGCTCTTAGGCCAGCCTCAGCACTTCCAAGGGGTTTGCTTTGGGAATGAGAGCCCCTAATCCCCTGGGGGACCCCTGCCAACGCCCTCCCATGTAGGGCCCTTTGCTATACGCATCCCCACGTGGACACACTCACACACACAAGCATACACACACACTCTGAATGCCCAGCCCGGTCTCAGAAGGGAAGTGCTCACTGGGGAGGTGACAGGAGGAAGAAAGAGGTTGGAGGCAGCTCTGCCATGGGGCATGGCCATCCAGTCCCCTAACAACATGCCCAGGCCCATAGCATGAAGGGGAGAGATGCCAGACTGGTGGGCAGGGGGTCCCCAAGGTACACAGGGGGATGCAGGGGTTGGGGCCATCCCTAGAGCAGCCTGTAGAGAACCAGGTCTGGCGTCCTGTGGCCACCACTCTGGGCACCGGGAACTAGGATGTGACCCCCTAGGGGGGAGGGGATACAGCAGAGAAGGCCAGATCTTACGCCTCTGTAAATTGGGGTGCATAGATGGGGTGACTCTAAGGGTCCCACAGGCTTGTAGAAGAGTCTATTGACCTTCGTTCTCCATCCATGACCCACTGTTCTCTGAGTCCTTGTAAAATGCATTCCATTCCCTCGAGGTCTTGCTGAGCAGAAGGCAGCCTGAGAGCTTGGGGACTGGGGCCCCGGGCAGTGCAGAACATGGCAGAGCACTGGTCAACTTGTCTGGGGACCAGGGACAAGGTCATCCTTGTCGGAGCCTCGGGGTCCTCCTTTGGAAGTGAGGTGGAGTCATTGCCCTGGCTGGGGCGAGGAGGCCTTGTGAGTCAACGGGACACGCCAGGGCCAGTGGAGGGAAAGCGGGGAGCAAGAGAGGCTTCTGAGGTCCCTCACGTCCCTCCTGGAGCCCACAAGTCCTGCGCCTTTGCGTCCTCGGCCCTGGTGGAACCACTGCCTTGAAGACCCCAAACAAAGAAAGGTGTGTGTTTTGCTTTCTGCTTTCCTGCCTGGGGCTGCAAGGCTGGGGCTGACCACCAGGGGTGTCCTGTGTCCACTCATGCTCAATGCAGCAAGTGGAGCAGGGAAGGGATGCCCAGGGCTCGTTCTGGGTGTTCCCCTGTCCAAAGCAACAGGCACCTTTGATTACTGGTATCCACGTCCACAATGGGAGCTGCTCAGAGGCGGGAGGGGACCCTGAGATCCTTTCATGATTCTTTCAGCTACTGTGGCCCCAGCACTCACCCTGAGCAGGGCCCATGTTAGTCCTGAGGGCAGTGCTGAAAGCACCCACATGGTCCCTGTCCTCCAGGAGCTCACAGCCTGGAGGTGGAAAGGACAAAATCATGAACAAATCCATGTGAAAAAGAAGAGAAGGTGCTACAGAGCAATGAAGCAGGGTGCTGGAGGAGGGAGGGCCTGGAGCCCCTAGGTGGGTGTAAATGGCCTCCCTGGGGACATTTGTGCCCTGAGCAGAAGGACAAGAGGAGCCAGCCCTGCATCTGTCTGCAAACAGCGTGCTGGGGGGAAGCTCAAAGGCACAGAGACTTGGAGGCAGAAGAGGATTTGACGAGAGAGGAGGTGAGAAAAGAGCCAGTGTGGCTAGAGTGAGCTGGGGAGGAGAGAAGTGAGGGAGAGAGGATGGCAGGGCCAGACCCAGGCCTGGAAGGAGGTACTAGCTGTCTATGCTGGGTGACAGCATTAGCCTCACTTAGCACTTACGAGACCTATCATTGAGCATCTGACAGTGTCTCTACCAGGGTCCAGGCTCAGGTCAGCTAGGAGGCTCCCCGTCAAGGTCTAGCAGGAGGCTGGGGCTGTGTTCTCAACTGAAGCTCGATAGAGGCAGGAGCCATCTTGGAGATCATTCACAAGTATCGGGGCAGTGGTAGGATTCAGTTTGGATGGGGGGTTTCAGGCCTTTTCTGTCTGTGGGCCGGGACCCTCTGCCAGTTCTTGGCATTAGGGGGTGTCATAGGGAAGGAAGCTCATAATATCTGATATGGCTTCTCCTGAATAGTGGATCAGAGAGACAGAAAGAGGGAGAGAAAGAGAGACAGTGACACACAGAGATAGAAAGATGGGGAGGAGAGACAAAGAGAGTAGACACAGACAGAGACAGGGAGACAGAGAGACAGAGAGACAGGGAGAGACCAAGAGAGATACAGACAGCCAGAGACACAGAGACAGAGAGAGACAAAGAGAGAGAGAGAGAGACAGAGAGATAGAATGAACACAGGAGAGACAGAACCACACAGAAGTCACAGACTTTTCATTAAGCTGACCGTGGAAGTGACATCCCATCACTCGGCCCTATTCTATTGGTTAGAAGCCAGCCGCAAAGTCCATTCTCATAGAGGAGCGGGGATTACATAGGATGTGTGCCTAGGAAGTGGGAACGCTGGGAGCCGTTGTGGGGGCTGCCCACCACATAGGCTGAGATGACCACCACTCAGGCACTTGGACCTGAGTCTAAACATAACAGGAGGCCCTGGAGGGTTGCGAGCCAGAAGGAGATGATGTCTGAACGTCATTTCATTTCAACCCTCCATAGGAACACTGGGACACAGGCAAGAGGGGAAGTGCCTCTCCCAGACGCCCAGCAGACCCAAGCCTCTTTGCGTTGTATTCTCTGCCACAGCCAGCCCTTTCTGTAATCCTTGCACTGCCAAGTCTGTGCAGGAGCTACGTGTGGGAGCAGCCCACGGGATTCACAGCCTCTGAAGGGATCTCTAGGTCTATACACTTGATGACATCCCTAGGAAGTAGATGCTAGAATGACCCCCACTACACAGAGAGGGACATGAACACAGGAGAGACCCTGAGAGGGGAGGCCCTGAGAGGCACAGGGTTGTCCAGGGTGACATCACTGGCGAGAAGCAGGAGCGGGACTGAATTCAACTCTGTGTCCTCAAAGCTGGGGCCCTGGTTGCGTCCAGACCTCCCCAGAGGCTGTGGGGTGGACTGTGTCGGTGTGACTGTGTCTGGACAGGGTATGGAGATGGAGAGTGAGCAGTCAGCAACCCGGGGGGCCCTTAGGAAGGTCTTGTGTGAGGAGGAAGCTTAGGTAAGGAGATCCCAGGAAGTGACCTCACAGAGCCCAATAGAACTTGGAACCCTGGTAACTAGGCACCCACATCCTAAACACAGCCCCCAAGCGAGCTCACTTCTCTAGCACTTGTCTAGAAGGAGCAACATGTTTAGTTGCTGCTTCCCAATGACCAGGGGGCGGAGCCCCAGGAAAGCCCCCAAAGACCGATGCAGATGCTGGTGCCCCTCTCACGGCCGACGGCTCTGGTCGTTTACCCGGAGGGACGGAAAGGTAACACCGGGAGGCCCAGGGAAGGCCATTCCAAACCAGGCTACCACTGTGGTCCCATCTGGGCAGCCCTACATCCCCTCCTCATGTGTGCCTGGAAGGGCGGGTTCATGTGGGTAGACCACCGTGAGCAGGAGCAGTCGGTGAGGTGTTAGAAGCCTTGGGGGGTCGGTCAGGTTCAAAGCCCAGGTCAAGGCCGGCTGGGTGGGATGTGGAGTGCGGGGTGGTGCCCTTCTGCCTGAGGTTTATCCCAAGCCCCTGAGGTGTAGGTCTTTCCTCAGGGGTGGAATAATGTGCAGACACAGGTGTGTGCCTGATCTGGGAGAATTAGGACCAGAGGGCAGAAGCAGCAGCAAGGACAGCTGGGCAGGGCTCTGAAGAAGCAGCAGCAAGGACAGCTGGGCAGGCCTCTGGGACAGAGCCAGTCACTGTCTTTGCAGAGCTCCACGAAGAAGATCAGTGTGGAGCTGGCGGAAGGGGATATTCCATCCATCTCCCCGATGGAGGCGCTGGTGTCCCACAGGCCTGGACCAGCAGCTACCGGGAGAGGGACTGCAGTGACAGTGATAAAACCCTCAGAGCCACCCGAAGACCCAGCTTCAATCCCGGGAGAACCATCATACCCACCATGTCCTGCAGCAGCGCAGGAGGCAGCTGAGGCCCCAGCCTCCGTGCAGGGAGCGCCATCCCCTGCACAGTCTCCTGTAGGAGACCAGGAGGCAGAAGAGGCCCAAACCTCTGTGCAGGGAGGGCCATCCCCTGCACAGCCTCCTGCAGGAGACGAGGAGGCAGCTGAGATCCCTGCCTCCGTGCTGGGACAGACATCTCCTGCACAGACTCCTGCAGGACTCCAAGAGGCAGCTGAGGCCTCAGCCTCCGTGCAGGGAGAGCCATCCCCTGCACAGGCTCCTGCAGGAGAACAGGAGGCAGCTGAGGCCCCAGCCTCCGTGCAGGGAGAGCCATCCCCTGCACAGTCTCCTGCAGGAGAACAGGAGGAAGCTGAGGCCCCAGCCTCTGTGCAGGGAGAGCCATCCCCTGCACAGGCTCCTGCAGGAGAACAGGAGGCAGCTGAGGGCCCAGCCTCTGTGCAGGGAGAGCCATCCCCTGCACTGTCTCCGGCAGGAGACCAGGAGGCAGCTGAGGCCCCAGCCTCTGTGCAGGGAGAGCCATCCCCTGCACAGGCTCCTGCAGGAGACCAGGAGGCAGCTGAGGCCCCAGCCTCTGTGCAGGGAGAGCCATCCCCTGCACAGCCTCCAGCAGGAGAACAGGAGGCAGCTGAGGGCCCAGCCTCTGTGCAGGGAGAGCCATCTCCTGCACAGGCTCCTGCAGGAGAACAGGAGGCAGCTGAGGGCCCAGCCTCTGTGCAGGGAGAGCCATCCCCTGCACTCTCTCTGGCAGGAGAACAGGAGGCAGCTGAGGGCCCAGCCTCTGTGCAGGGAGAGCCAGCCCCTGCACAGGCTCCTGCAGGAGAACAGGAGGCAGCTGAGGGCCCAGCCTCCTTGCAGGGAGAGCCATCCACTGCACTCTCTCTGGCAGGAGAACAGGAGGCAGCTGAGGGCCCAGCCTCTGTGCAGGGAGAGCCATCCCCTGCACTGTCTCCGGCAGGAGACCAGGAGGCAGCTGAGGCCCCAGCCTCTGTGCAGGGAGAGCCATCCCCTGCACAGGCTCCTGCAGGAGAACAGGAGGCAGCTGAGGCCCCAGCCTCTGTGCAGGGAGAGCCATCCCCTGCACAGGCTCCTGTAGGAGAACAGGAGGCAGCTGAGGCCCCAACCTCCGTGCAGGGAGAGCCATCCCTTGCACAGTCTCCTGCAGGAGAACAGGAGGCAGCTGAGGCCCCAACCTCCGTGCAGGGAGAGCCATCCCCTGCACTGTCTCTGGCAGGAGACAAGGAGGCAGCTGAGGCCCCAGCCTCTGTGCAGGGAGAGCCATCCCCTGCACAGTCTCCTGCAGGAGACAGGGAGGCAGCTGAGGCCCCAGCCTCTGTGCAGGGAGAGCCATCCACTGCACAGCCTCCAGCAGGAGTACAGGAGGCAGCTGAGGGCCCAGCCTCTGTGCAGGGAGAGCCATCCCCTGCACAGCCTCCAGCAGGAGAACAGGAGGCAGCTGAGGGCCCAGCCTCTGTGCAGGGAGAGCCATCCCCTGCACAGCCTCCAGCAGGAGAACAGGAGGCAGCTGAGGGCCCAGCCTCTGTGCAGGGAGAGCCATCCCTTGCACAGGCGCCTGCCGGAGACTGGGAGGCAGCTGAGGCCAATCTCTGCGGGCTGGGAGAGCTGGCTCGGGAACCTCCCTCATTAGCACCTCCAGTCCCACCTGTTCCACCTACTCCCTTACCACAAATTTCCTTCCCCATCCTCCTAATTGTGTTTCTCTATTTCTTGGTTTCTTTCATTGATTTTTTTTTATTGTTTATATCTTGATTATTTAAAATAAATTTCACTTTCATCTTTTAACAGTTTAATGTTTTTCATTTTAAATTGTACGCTTCCTGAGCATTAAGTACATTCACAATGCTGTGTAGCCATCACCACTGCATGGGTTTAGAATATTTCATTCTCCAAAAGAACCCCCTGTTCTGAAAGCACTCACTCCCACTTTCTCCCTCAGGCCCTGGCAACCCCTAACCTGTTTTCTGTCACTGTTTCCTTTTTTTTTTTAAATCTATTCAGGATGTTTCCTATAAGTGAAATCATGCCATAGGTGGCCATGTGTTTTCTGCCCATTTATTTTCCCACGGCCTGATAGGTTTTCCTTTTCTGTTTTTATTTGAAATAGAATTTCTCTAATTTGATAGGAAAATCCCAGATGGAGTCTAGATTTGATGTATCAAAGAAAGCCCTTTTGGTAAATATGTGCATAATCTTGGGGTACAGACTGCTGTTCTAAGTGGGACACCAGAGCCAGAAGCCACACACGAAACGCGTTGCTCTTCCTGGGGCCTAAACAAAAACAAGAAAGGGTAGAAAGCTGGAAAGACAATCAAGAGGCAGCTGAGGCCTCAGCCTCCAAGCAAGGAGAGCCATCCCCTGTACTGGCTCCTGCAGGAGAACAGGAGGCAGCTGAGGCCCCAACCTCCGTGCAGGGAGAGCCATCCCCTGCATAGGCTCCTGCAGGAGACCAGGAGGCAGCTGAGGCCCCAGCCTCTGTTCAGGGAGAGCCATCCCCTGCATAGGCTCCTGCAGGAGAACAGGAGGCAGCTGAGGCCCCAGCCTCTGTGCAGGGAGAGCCATCTCCTGCACAGGCTCCTGCAGGAGGCAGGGAGGCAGCTGAGGCTACAGCCTCTGTGCAGGGAGAGCCATCCCCTGCACAGGCTCCTACAGGAGATCAGGAGGCAGCTGAGGGCCCAGCCTCTGTGCAGGGAGAGTCAAGCCCTGCACAGGCACCTGCATGAGACAGAGAGGCAGCTGAGGCCAAATTCCGAGGCCTGTGAGAGCTGGCTCGGGAACCTCCCTCATTAGCACCTCCAGTCCCACCTGTTCCACCTACTCCCTTACCACAAATTTCCTTCCCCACCCTCCTAATTGTGTTTCTCTATTTCATGGTTCCTTTCATTGCTTTTTTTTTATTGTTTATATCTTGATTATTTAAAATAAATTTCACTTTCGTCTTTGAACACTTTACTGTTTTTCATTTTAAATTGTACACTTCCTGAGCATTAAGTACATTCACAATGCTGGGCAGCCATCACCGCTGTATGCGTTTAGAATATTTCATTCTCCAAAAGAACACCCTGTTCTAAAAGCACTCACTCCCACTTTCTCCCTCAGGCCCTGGCAACCCCTAATCTGTTTTCTGTCACTGTTTTGTTTTTTTTTTAATCTGTTCTGCATGTTTCTTATAAGTGAAATCATGCCGTAGGTGGCCATGTGTGTCTGCCCATTTCTTTTCAAACGGCCTGATAGGTTTTCCTTTTCTGTTTTTATTTGAAATAGAATTTCTCTAATTTGATAGGAAAATCCCAGATGGAGTCTAGATTTGATGTATCAAAGAAAGCCCTTCTGGTAAATATGTGCATAATCTTGGGGTACAGACTGCTGTTCTAAGTGGGACACCAGAGCCAGAAGCCACACACGAAACGCGTTGCTCTTCCTGCGGCCAAAACAAAAACAAGAAAGGGTAGAAAGCTGCAAAGACAAACCACAAACCGGAATGTATTCCTCATGACACAAGGCCAGGGAAAGGTTACGCATCCTTGTGGTCCAAAAAAACGCTCAAAAGTCAGAATTTTAAAAAGAGATAAAGAGCAAACACATTCAACGCCAACGAGAGGTGATACACAGGGGCAGCATGTGTCAGAGATGCGCGAGCTCCCCGAGGAGGAGACGCGCACATGGAGACACTGTGGAGAGGGCACTGGGCCCCATCAGACGGGCTGGGTTCCAGTGTGGTGACGACCAGACCTGATGACAATGTGAGGAAGCAGAGGCCCCAGTAGACCCCTAGAGACAAGTGTGAAAGGACACTCCTCTCTGGAGACCAACCTGCAGGACCCATCGCAGTCCCCAGGGGCACGCCTGTGCTGGCGGTACTGATCCCAGGACTTCATCCCACAGAAATTCCTGCCCAACTTTTCAAAGATGTATTTTCCAGACTATTCATCACAGCACTGGTTGCAATAGCAAGCAATTGGAAGGAACGCTACTGTCCATGGCGAGGCGATGGGATCCATCCGTCCCATCTGTAAGACCACTAATATGTGATATCAGCCGGGAGACATGCATCTAGGAACATGAATCTGTGTGTGAGAGAGAGACAGAGACAGACAGAGAAAGAGAGAGACAGAGCCAGAGAGATACGTACCAAATCATCCATGGGGCTCACCTCTGGGGATGGGAATTGCCACTCACTTCTCTTCTCCTTTAGAGGCCTGCGTGATGTTTCAACTTGATAGAATGTGCCTCTATTCCTCTTATAATTCTAACAAGATTAAAATCACATGTTAATGTTATCCATTTATCACTCATCTTTGGACTGAAGTACATTATTTAGTTTTTCTTTGTAAAGGTTTTTATTACAAAGACAATGTACGTTAATTACAGTAAAAGAATGAATTCTAAGGGAATTAAGAATTAAGTGGAAACTGAGGAGTGCCCTTAACAGGCAGCGTTCACCGTTTCAGTCCTTTGCCTTTGTATGCACGTGTGTGTGCACGTGTGTGCATGTGCCCATTCAGCTGTGTGCATCTGTATGCACATGGGTATGTCTATGTGCAAGTGTGTGTGGGTGTGCACTTGCGGCTATCGTGTGGGAAGGACTGCAGGGAGTGTGCTCTTCTGGAACCTGATTTCCCCAGGGCTGGACCCTGGCCAGTCAATCCTCTTCCTCCTCTGCGTCGGCCTCAGAATTGCCTAAGAGCCTCTGCTGGGCAACACGGATCATTTCTGATTTCTCACTCCCGTCATCGTGCTGAAAGGAACACCTGCATCCATAAATCTCTACTTCTTTAGGACCGATCCCTAGAGGCGGAGATTCTGGCTCATAATGTAAACGTGATGTTAAGGTGTTGGTCACAGTCTCTGACCCCCAAGGTATCCTTCTACCCTGTGATATTGTTTGGGAACAGGGAGTCCAGAGACCCTGAAGCAGAGACCTGAGGGAGGGAGGGAGAAGGAGGAGCAGCTAGGATGCAGGGGATGAAGGTACCTGGGGTGACCTGCCCAGCTGGAAGGCCTCGCTCCTGTTGCTTCTGTCCCTCCCACTCCCCTCACCCCTGGCCCCGCCCCTAACACACCTGACCCTGCTTTGGCCTTGCCCATGCCCCTCCTGCTCCCTAACTCACCTGAGCTGAGCAGCCTGGCCTGCCATCCAGGACAGATGATGATGAGGGTCTGGACACTCCTGCCTGCTCCCTCTCCCTCCAAGCAGAGAGCCCCATCCTCAGTCAGGAAAGTACATCTAGGTCAGTGCAGTGAGTCACAGGGACCTCCTTGAACATGCTCCCTCCAGGGGGAGTTCTTAGTTGCAACAGCAGGACCCACTTGAGCTTGTGTGAGCAGAAGTGACTTTGACAAGACAGAGTGGAGGTGTCATAGAAGGTGCCAGAAGGTCAGAGCACGGGGCTAGAGGCTTTGGAGAAGGTCATCATGCCCAAAGCACACCTCAGGGTTTTCCAGGAGTGATGGCTGCCTCAGGCACTGTGCCAGCCCCAGCCCACATATTCAGCACATTCAGCCTCTGCGATGGAGGGGCCCTGCTCAGTGGGGATGAGGGAGAGAGCCCTGGTGACCTCGGAGAGGCACTGCCATTGGAGCCTCGGTTTCTTCACCTGTGAAGTGGGGTGGCAGCCGACCTTTCATGGTGGTGTCAGACAAGTTCGCTGAGGCTGCACCTGGAGTGCCCTGCACCTTCTCAGATCTCAACAGCTCCTAGCTCTAATGAAGAGGAATCAAGAGAGGAGAGATGGGGCTGGGTCCTGGATCCCCACCTGGCTGGCTGACTGCCGTGGGACGAGATGGGCTGGAGAAAGGCATTCCAGAGGAACAGCGGAGTCAGAGCGAGTAGGGCTATGCCTGGTGGGAGATCAGAGTGGGCAGAGGCGAAGGGCCCCAGGGGGCTCTGAGTGGGGTGACATCAGCAGGAACAGCTCACGGTGATGAGCACTTACCGGGGCCTCTGTTCTCCTCTTGAGCTATCTCCTTGAATCCTCCCCACAACTCCTTGGGGGAGGAGCAATTATTGTCTTCATTTCACTGATGCGGAAACTGAGGCTCAAAGAGACTTGCCCCCTCTGTGCCCTGCAGAGTGGCAGAGCCGGGATTTGAACCCAGTGCCTCTTAGACCCCTTGGGCCTGCCTGAGAAGGGCTCCCCCATGCTGAGAGAGGGACCTCTTTTCCCTAAAGTTCTGAGAACTTTTGGTCCTGATGCCCAGAGAGACCTCACTCTGCGGGGGGATAGGCTGGTCCTTGGTACTGGGAGAGCCCACAGCGCCCACAGCTGGCCATTCCCCGGCCACCATACCCAGCCCCAGGCAGACGGAGTGGCCCTGTCCCTTTAGTTCAGTGATGGCTGGAGGCCAGAAGGGTGCAGGCCCCAGGGAGGCCAGGACCCCTGAGCCCGAGGAGGCCACAGTGCAGGACAGTGGTTTGGAATGATCCAAAGTCAGAGAAACAGGGGCCCTAGTCCCTGCTCAGCCTCTTTCTAGCTGGTGATGCAGGTGAGGCTCTCAGCCTCAGTTTCCCCATCTGTACAATGAGGAAATAACTTGGCCTCCTGATGGGCTGTTGGGAGACTTCCCTGAGGAATTGCTTGAGCATCTCTAGCCTGGTGCCCAGAGCGTGTTAAGAGCCCCCTGCCAGGCTGTCACAGTGGTCCTCCAGGGCGCAGGGTCTGGGAAGTCCCTCCTCAGTTTCCCTTCCTGCTGCCCTGCTCCCGGGAACATTCAGCATTGTTTGAGGAGGAGCTGAAGAAGATCCAGGACCACACTGTGTTGCAGGTGATGGAGGCTCAGCGCTGGGAGGACAGCGGGACATGCTCCATGCCACCGTCCAGGGCTTGTGCTGTGACCCCCTGTGAGCCCCCCACAGATAAAGGCTCCTCCTGTGTGGATCCAGCTTCTGTGGTTTACTCACTTACTGCTTCATTCACCTAGTCATTCCTTCACTCATTCCTTCACTCACTCACTCCTGCACTCATGTACTCATTCATGCATTCGTTCATTGTTTCACTCACTCATTCAGCCAATACGTTCTGGTCCCTGCCATGGGCCGAGCACTGTAACTTCACCAGTGAGTATGACCCCACGTGGTCCCTGCCCACCTGGAGCTCACATCCACTGTGTGACCTGAAAGAGGGCTGTCCCTCGTGTTAGCAGGGGTGATGAGCACCAGGAATCCGCTTCTGAAAGTAGAGGCCACCCATGCAAAGAAAAGAATGGAGAAAACCCATGCTTGGCACTTCATCGACAAAAAAAAATAATTAAAAGTTAAGAAAAATAAAGATATCCTACACTTAAGAAAATGTGGGTTCTAATCACAAGTGTGCACTCATTCCTACAGCCAATGAGAAGTAATCCAGAGTGGACTGGGTGTTTGTAACACATTCTTCCGGCCAATAATAGCATTTCAGTAAACATGTTCCAGGGCCTCATGATTTTCCTAAGGCCTCTGTGATCCTCCAACACTTAAATCTTTCTCCTTGGAAGTCTCTGTCCTGTCACCCTCCTTGTCGAATGGCTCTTCCACTGTCCGGGGGCCTACCCTGCACGGCCACACTAGTCAGCGACTCTCCACGTTGTGTGGACAGGCTGCCCGCGTTCCTCCCGCAGCCTCGCGAGCTGCTGTTTCTTTGGCAAGGTTGGGGTTTTCCCTGGGTGATCAGCGGGCGTCCTTCTTTGCAGCGGTGTGCCTCTCCGCACGCTGCGTCTCCTCTGGCGACTCCGGGAGGCAGGCCTGTGTCCCCATCTCACAGGTGAGGAAGCTCAAGTCCAGAAAGCTGGACAACCTGCTCCACGTCACAGCCAGCGTGCAGCCTCCGCAGAGTCTGGGCCCAGAGCAGACCAGGACGTAGGGCGCGTGGTTTGTCTGCAGGTGAGGGAGGAGGCCCGAGGGAGGCCATGGGGAAGGGAGCCTGGAGGAGGAGCGCCAGTGCGGGGCCTGACGCGGGAGCACTGAGGTGAGCATCCAGCCCAGTCCTGCTGGGAGACGAGATCCCACCCGGACTGGCTGTGTGCCCGTGGGTGGAGGGTTTACCCCGGGTCGTGAAGGCTTCTGTGCTACAGGCTGGCACAGGCTCGCAGCAGAGGAAGCTCCCGCTGCAGGAGAGAGCCCTCAGGCAGAGAGTGGATGCAGGTGCTCCAGGGGGACACTGTGGGCCTGCCGGGGACTGGCTCTCGGGGACTGCAGGGACTCAAGTGGGCTGAGGGAACTGAAGGGCAGCAGCAGCAACGTCTGCAGCGGGGGTCTGCACACATGTCCCACACGTATGCCCTCAGAAAGGCTGCTCTGCATGGCATTTCTCCTCCCAGATGCGTAGTTGCCCCAAACCGCCCCTCCACTCCACACTCCCAACTCCTTTCCACTCGTCTCAGGTTACTAGAAATTCAGAATATTTTAGTTGGTGTTGGAGCCCAGAGACTTTTGTTTGTCCTGCCCATGTTCTAACATTGCTGGCTTTTTAAAGATCTCAGGGCTTTGACTCCAAAACAGCAAGATGATGAGGATCCCAGAGAGCTTTCTGGAAGCAAGACTTGATGCTTTGCAATACTGCCATCCCACCAGCTCTTCTCAAAATCCCTCCAGGACACAGACTCACAATCTTGGGTCCTCAGATTGCTGAAAGGATGCGCCTTCAGAAAGTGATCGGCGTGGGTCGGCAGGACGCACCGAATGGTTGAGTGAGGAGTTCAGCCAATCCTCTTCCCGGAAAGCCATGATCACACCGGACGTGCTGTCAGAAAACAACCTCTGGGAAGAGACCAAAGACATACAACCAACTGAGGAGCATGTGAAGCTGAGGGAAGAACAGTGAGAGTCGTGGTGTTTTTGCCCAGGGCAGGTCCCGTCCCCACCCCCTCAGTGTGACGGCCCTGTGAGTGGCGCAAGCCTGAATGGGGGTGGCTTCACTGTCAGAGGTTGCCCACTTGATGTCGCCATGCGTGGGCAAAGCCCGGCCCCTAAGCATTCCTGGAAACAGTAGCCATCTCAGTGGCAAGCTGACGTTGAAGGTCAACTTTGCAGCCGCCAGAGGTTGAATCTAGAACAGAGCAGCGAATCAGCCAGGAAGGTGAGACGGACAACCACACGATGAGACAGACACAGCGGCCTTGATGGGCTGCACGTAACCCCAGGGGGTCTGAAAGTTTGTGTACTTGTGCAGCCCTGTTCCCAATCAGGAGAGACCAGGAAGATGGGCATTGTGGGGATGCTAGAGACCTGCCACCAGCCTAGGCCCTGCCCCCAGGGGTTGCTGCCTCCCAGGAAGTCCAAGTTGACTGAGGGGACAATGCCCAGCCCTGTCGAAGGTCCCTGTCCACTCTGGGGCTCCCATGGAGAGAGGCCTTCCCACCTGGAAACTTCTCCCCAGGTCTTCTTCAGAGGCTGAAACGAGGTGCTCTCAGAGCAGAGAAGATGGTGAGCAGTGAGGAGAGGCTCCTGAGGAGTCGGCCCTCCTGGGGAAGGAAGCAAATGAGCTGGGAGGGTGGAGTGGTCCCTGCTTGCTCTGGCCTCAGCCCCCTCAGTGTACATCTCCCTCCTGGAGGCGACAGGAGCCCAGGGAACCCGGGAGAGCACACCCGGGCCGCGATGAGCAACACTCCCAAGGAGGAGGATCTGAGCTCAACGCAGGATCAGCCCAGGTAGGAAGGGAGCCTTTCGCCACCAGGACACTCGAGTCAAGGTCAGCGTGCCCCTGCAGGGATGAGCTCCCTGCCTGTTCTATACGTCCCTGTGGACCACTGACTGCTTAGGGACTGGCTTCTGACCAGCAGACCCAGCACAAGTGACAGGACGACCCTTCCCAGATTCCATCACCGAGGCTGTCATTCTCTCTCACTCGCTCTCTTGTGTTCCCTCTTCCCTCTCCCCTTGTTCCCCTCTCTCAGTCTGTCTAACCCCTGGACCTGGGGACATACATGGACGTCCTGAGCTCCCCTATGCAGAGGCCCACGCAGAAGAAAACCAAGGGAGTGCCCTGGCCAACAGACAGAAAGGAGCCAGGCTCTCAGTGAAGCTGATCCTGACCGAGCCCACAGGAGTAAGCTTGACAGCACATCTCACCCTGGTCCAGCCTCGGTGGAGGCCACAGCCCCAACCTGGAAGTTGTCATGAGCAGAGGCTCCAGCTCAGTTGTGCAGGATTCCTGGTCCACAGAGATGGAGAGAGAGTGAATATTTGCGGTTTACAGATGCAGGGTGGGGAGCAGTGTTGTCAGAGAGGAGGAGACACCTCACACCATCTCCCAGTTCCCAGGTCTGGCCTGCCCTTCTCCCTCCTCTCCCCTCCAGGTTCTCTGCAGCCACAGTGCCCACCTCTCTAACCTCCTCTGGCCAAATTCACTTCTGCCTGGGTGTCTCCACACCAGCAGTGCCTTCTCCCTGGCACGCTGATCACAGGTGAGTGCAGCGCTGGGTCCTCATGTCATTCTGGTCACAGCAAATGTCACCTCAGTCAGGCCTTTCAGACCCTCCTACCCAGTGAGACCCCAGCCCTCCCTGCAGGACACTCTTTATTTTCATTCCAGTTCATGCTCTTCTCTTTCACGTGTCTCTGATTTTGTGCTTTTGTCCATCTGCCTCCAGACTGAGCTCCTGGTGGGCAGGGACCACTGGGTAGATTTCAGCACCACCCTTGGGCCCACCAGGGCTCCCGGCCCAGGGTGATGGCTTGGCACATAGCTGCCGAATGAACAAATAGGGGCATCTTGGATCCCTCCTTCCTGCTTTTGCTCCACTCAGTCGGTGAAGAGGAACACTAGTAATAGGAAGTGCAAGTGGGTCCTGAGGCAGGCGGAGGGTCAGCATGACTTCTGCATGAATCCTCCTCTCCCCAAATTGCTCCAGCAAAGCTCAGTGGGCACCACTGACACAGGAGGCTGCCACCTGATGGCCAACACAGGAACTGCAGCCTCAGGCAGGGACAGCACAGCACCAGGCAGGCATGTATCTCTTGTGGAGAAATGCCTATCCAAACGCATTGCCCATTTTTCATTGTGCTATTTGTATTTTATTGTTGAGAGGGGAGAATGTATTATATATTCTCAATAGTAGACCTTTATCAGATATGTAAAGATCTGTAAACATATTCTCCCCTTCTGTGAGTCGTCTTTTCGCTTTCTTGATCGTGTCTTTCAACGCACTCAAGTTTTACTTTTCATGAAGTTTAATTGATCTGTCTTCCCTTTGGTTGCTTATGTGTTGGGTGCCACAATTACAAAAACATTGCCTAATCCAGGGCCATGTTTTCTTCCAAGAGTTTTATAGTTTTAGGTCTTACATTTACATCTTTGATGGTAAGAATATGTAACATTTTTGTATATGGTGTGAGGTAGGGGTTCACCTTTATTCTTTCACATGTGGATATCCACCTGTCCCAGCACTACTTGTTGAAAAGATTTTTCCATCCTCATTGTCTTGGCATCTCAAATAATTCTAGAATCTGTGGTTGTTGCAGGTGGTGTGACTTACAGTTCCTTAGAATTTTTCTTTACATGAAGGTTGCTTTTCTCTGGCCTTGTGGACTTTCACCCACTGCATATGTAGACAGATCATTAGCGAAATAATCATATCAGGTATTTGGACTAGTTTTTTCTTTGCTTGCGGTGGGTATGTAAGTCCACACCCTGTTACTCCCTGATGGCTGGGTGGACCACATTGCACCATTGTTCTGGCCTGGATTATCGCTGTATCCTTCTAACTGGTTTCTCTGCCTCTATATTTGACCCGCCATCTATCCTCAATGCACCAATTGGAGTGACCCTTTAAAACCAGATGTCACACCCTGACATTGTGAAATCTCTCAAGGGGCTCTCCATTTCTCTCAGGGGGAAAGTTCAAGTCCTTATGATGGACCTCAAGCCCAATACAGTTGGCCCCACACTCTCTCTGACATCATCTTTGGCCAGTCATCCCCTGTACCATTTGCTCCAGTCCCTCTGCCTCCATTATGCTCCTGGTACATGCCAGGCACTCTCCCACCTGTAGACTTGTACTCTATGTTCCTTCCACTTGGAATCCTCTTCCACATGATGATTTCATGCCTCATCTTCTTCACTATCTTTAATTCTGTGTTCAAATGTCATCTTGGTGAGGCTGTATTGACCATGTCATTTAAAATATAAACTATCCTCTTGTCCTGACACTCCCTATCCAACTTGTTCCCCTTTCATTTTTCCCCTTAGCACTAACACCCTATAAAATAATATATAATGATAAGAATCAGTGTTCAATCAGGACACGGAAACCAACCAATAGATTGAGCAGGGACAGTTTATATAATGAACAATTAACCATAAACCTTTAAAGGGAACTATAGAGAATAGCCCAGAATTACAGTAGAGTAGTTAAGAAAGAAACAAATTTGGGAGAGGACCCCCTCGCCAAGGCTGCCTTCAGGCCTTGTTGGAGAAGGAATGATTGCAGCACAGGGATGGTGGAGAAGATTGTCATGTTTCCCAAGGCCAGTACCAGTCCCTGGTCAGGGCAGAGCTCAGCAGGTAGGGAACAGCAGGCTGAGACTGGCAAACAGGAAAGCCCTGTCCCCTCCCAGGGGCAGGTAGGCTGAGGCTGGGATGCCTACTGGATTCACTGGGATTCCACTTGCAGCGGTGCCACTCATTCTCCTTATTAAGCCATCCAAGGGGATCCACTGAATCCACTGTGGATCACCCACTGTGGGTGAGTCCACGTAGACACCCCTGAATTGTGCCACTGCTGGTTGTACTGCAGGAGAAAGAAAAAGAAAAGAATGGAAGCACCGTGGAATTAGGATGGAAGGCCCTTTGTCCTAAATCTTCTCTGACAAAAGCTTAACCCCTGCCAGGTGCAAAAGAGAAATGTCTACTGGGTGCAGCTCCATTATTGCAGAACAGACAACAGAGGGCAACACTCTGATGTTGTTACACAGGGGCAATCCATTGATAACTGGCACCATAATTCCCTTATTATTTTGTTTATGTATTCCATGCTTTTACTTCCAACTTGCCTCTATTGCTTTATTTGAAGTAAGATTTTGAAGACAGCATATGCTTGTATCAAGGTTTCTAAAAAAAGGTATTTTGACCCCCCAAAATGCCATTATTAGATCAAAACAACAGAAGAATTAAAAGTACAAAGTAGCTATACTATCAGTATATGCCTTAAGTAAATAGTTTACTGTCAAATTCCTCTTATATAAGAAAGCACCATGCAGTTTCATTTTAATGATGTTAGCCTCAATAATCTAGTATAATAATAAACTCCTTTGTAATGAGTAACTATATAAAATGAAGTTAGAATAATTTACAATTTACGTCTGTGACATGACCCAACTACTCTCTACAAGCACCACTGAAATCTTGATTGATGCTTGGCTACCTTGTTCTACTAGAACTAACGGGAATATTTCACTGCCAACAAATTCTGTTTACCTACTGTGTAGTTTATAAGGGTTGAATTCTTCTCTACTTGAAAATCACCATTTTCATCTCTCCATATGGATACCTGTTTATTGGTAGATAGCTTTGCAGCCAGTATAGTTTTTTTCAGGAGAGTCTTATATAAGAAGTCATGAAATATGAGTATAAATAACTTACACTTAGGCAATTTTTCTTTTTCTTTTTTTTTCCCTGCTTGGAAAGATTTGCCCTGAGCTAACATCTGTTGCCAATCTGCCTCTCTTCTTTCTCCCTTCCCAAAGCCCCACTACATAGTTCTATATTCTACGTGTAAATCCTTCTAGTTCTTCTACATGAGTCACTGCCACAGCATAGTCAATGAGAGACGAGTGGTGTGGTTCGCGCCTGGGAACTGAACCTGGGACTCCGAAGCGGAGCGTGCCAAACTTTAACCGCTAGGCCATCAGGGGTTGCTCCAGGAAATTTTTCTAGAAAAATATTGGAATCAAGATGTATGATTTATTTCTAAAAATTTCATAACATACTTTAAAACATGAAATGCTCAACATGTTTAAAAGCACTTTACCACTCAGTTTACCTTAACAAAGATATAGCAAACATTTTGAGAAATATACTTTCAACAGGAAAGTCCAATTGTAGCTTTATGCTTTTGTAGACCACTCCCAATAACGTGGCTTAAAAAATATAACTGTAAGATTCTCTCAAGAAAATGTATTTCATTTCTATAAAAATCGTTCTTTACAGTGTCTCAATGTTTGTTTCCTACTAAGCTTCTCAATGTTCTTAAGGCTTTACAATATAGTAGAATCAAGCTCCTATAATCTAGCTTTTAATCCCACAATCTGGAAAGCTCTATCTCAAGGTCATCAACGACCTCTTAAATCACCGAATAATATTATTCCCATTTTATAAGTGCGAATACTAGGTTTGAAAGAAGTCAAGTTCATGCCCAATATTGTTTAGCTAGTAAGAGGCAGAGCCTAGATATGACTGACTCCTGCTGTCTGATTCTAAAATCCATAAGCATAACCTCTAGGTATACAGCCAAACATAACACTCTGTATTCTTGCAACAGAATAAATGCATTTGCTTTTTCTTTAATATCTGTAACACGGTTCTTAACTATTCCAATACATTGGTTTCTCCCTTTCTGTAAATGAGAGTCTTCTTCAAAGTACCTTCCTTCCTCTCTGCTCTTCTCTATACATTCCCTCCACTCCCAGTTCTTGAATTCATTTAACAAGCATTTATTTTATTGAGTCCATACAATTCCAGACCCCATGGAAAAACAATGAAAAAAAAACAGTCCCTGGCCTTGAAGGATTTACAGACTACTAGGGGAGAAAGCCCTATAAGCAAGTCCAATACTATTTTCAAAAAAAAAAAAAACAAGTTTGAGTCTGCACAAACACAGAAGGCCATCTATGCCACACAGCACGGGTTTTCAAGCCTTTTCTGAGGAGGACTACAGTTTTTTAAGAAATAGCGTTTAAAATTTCCAAAAGAGCACGCAAGACCTAGAACTTCCCTGATCCACTGTCCCCTTCCCACTACAAGCCATGTTTTTTCTAAGACTCTTAAGAACATCGTTTGAAAACCACTATATTCTAACATCTTAATAGTTTTGCCTTTCATGCCTAGGTCTTTAATCTACCTGGAATGGATTTTTGTGTACGGAGTAAAGTAGGGTTCCAATTTGAATTTTTTCCATACTGATATCTAATAGTCCCAGGACCACTTAAAGAAACGCCCCTCCTTTGCCCTCTGCTCTGTAAGAGCACTTCTATTAAAAGAAATCAAGTTTCTGGATACACGTGGAACTGGATTTGGGTTCTCTACTGTTTTCCACTGGTCTAACACTGTGCTAATACCAAAGTGCTTTAGTTACTATAGCTTTATATATAATAAATCAGGATATCTCATAGATCAAGTCTTCTCACCTTGACCTGCTGCTTAAAAAATATCTTGGCTATTCTTAGTCCTTTGTATTTCCATATGTATTTTAGAAAAGACACGTAATTTTGAGCTCTGTAATTTCCTGGCAAACTGGTAAAATACCCACAAAACAAATCTAGATCAGTGTTTCTCGACCGGGGCAATTTTAACACCCCCACCTCCCACCCCAGGGACATTCAGCAACGTCTGGAAACATCTTTGGTTGTCACAAAGTGGGGGGTAGGTACTACTGGCCTCTAGTGGGTTGAGGCCTGGGAGATGCTGCTAAGCATCCCACAGTGCACAGGACAGCTGCCACAACAAAGAATTATCCCATTCAAATTTTAATAGTGCCACTTTTGAGAAACCCTGTCCCAAATAAATCAAGGGGCAAATTTGCATGGGCCCATTAAAGGCCAGGCAACGTCTACCAAAAACAATAATTTAGTTTTAGAAAAACTGAACTGCCGTGTGCCAAATGAGATTTACCCCAATTCATTAAAAAAAAAATCATATTATTTGCATAGACCAAAAGGCTATCTTCCTCTTCTCTATAGCAGGGACATTTACAGGAAGCTTATTGGAGGGGTTAAGTCTTTAAAATACAAAGTTATAAAGAAACAAGACGTATCCAGAAGATATTTAAAAAAAAAAAAGAAACTCATAGAAATCAGTAAGAAACAACCCAATAGAAATATGGGCAATCTAAATAGGCAATTCACTAAAAGGAATATTCAAATGACCAATAAACATATAAAAAGATGCTCAACCTCATTAGTCACCAGAGAAATACCAATTCAAACTCACGAGAACACCATCCACGCACCAGAATGGCTAAAATTTTAGAAGACTGGACATAGCAAGTGTTAACAAGAATGCTGAACAACGTAATTCCCATATACTACTGGATGTAGGGAAGGGGTTGCATAAACTGGTTCAACCACTTTGGAAAATGTTGGCAGTCTCTACTATAGCTGAACATATCCATACACTATGACCAGCAATGCCATTCCTAGGTATATATCCAACAGAAAATACTTACCTATTTGCAAAAGAATGAACAAGAATGTTCATAAAAGCATGAAAAGCCTAATGTAGAAACCATCCAAATGTCTAATAACTGCAGAACAGATTAATAAACTGTGATATGTTCATAGAAGTAAATAATATACCACAACAAGAACTACTACTATATGCAACAACACAAATGAATCCCCAAAATACAATGGTAAGCAAAAGTACGCAGACTCAAGAGTACAGATATCACTCCATTTCTATAAAGAGGCAAAACTCATCAATGGTGACAGAAGGGAGGATAGCCAATACCTGTGGAGAGAAAGGATAGTGACTAGAAAAGAGCATAAGAAGGGGCTGTAGGGTGTTGGTAATGTCCTATTTTTATCTAGGTGGTAGATACACGAGTGTGTTTACTTTGTGAAAATTCATCAAGCTATACACTTAGGATTTGTATGCTTTTCTGTATTTAGCTTATATCTTACTAAAGAATTTGCTTAAAAATAGAAAGAATCCAACCCTGATTTATCGCATCTGATGCTTCAAGAGACTATTCTAAACAGCCCAAACTCACAATGATGCTAAAATGCAAGTTGCGTATATATTGACAACGGATTTTTTACCAAGGAACAAAGGCAATGCAGTGGATAAAGGATAGCCTTTTCAATAAATGGTGCTGAACAATGAGCTATCCATAGGCAAAATAAATGAACTTGGATCCATACCTTACACCATATACCAAAAATAACTCGAAATGGATTTTAGACCTAACAGTAAAACCTAAAACTATATTTGATAGAAAAACACTTGTATTCAAAATATATAAAGAACTCTCGAAACTTAACAATAAGAAAAAAAAACAGGCAAAAGTTTCAAAAAGACATTTTATCAGAGAAGATATACAGATGGCTCATAAGCACATGAAAAGACGCTCAACATCATAAGTCATCAGGGAAATGCAAATTAAAACCACAATGAGATACCACACTACATGCCTATTAGAATGGCAGACAAGACTGACCATACCAAGTGTAAGCAAAGATGTAGAGAAATGGGAACTCTCCGACACTGCTGGTGGGAATGTAAAATGGTATAATGTATAAACACTTTGGGTAACAGTTTGGAAGTTTCTTAAAGAGTTAAACATAAGTGATCCACTCATTCTACTCTTATGTATTTGCCCATAAAAAGGAAAGCACATGTCCATAACAAAGACTTACATACAAATGTTCATAGCAGCTTTATTTGTAATAGCCCAAAACTAGAAACAACTCACATATACATCAACACGTGACTGGATAAACAATTTGTAGTATATCCATAGAACAGAACCTTACTCAGCAACACAAAGGAACAAACTGTTGACACACACAACATGGATGAATTTCAAAAGAATTATGTTAAGTGACAGAAGCTAGACAAAATTGGTGTACAAATTGTCTGATTCCATTTATATAAACTCTAGAAAATGCAAACTAATCTATAGCGATGGAAAGCAAATCAGTGGTTGTTTGGGGAGAGAACGTCACAGAGGGGTAGGAAGGAGGGATAACAAAGGTGCATGAGAAAACTTTTGAAGGTGATGGATATGTTCACTATCTTGACGCTGACTGAAAATTTCATGGAGGTACACCTTATGGTGGAGGCCATAACTTATCAAAGCGTACCATTTATTTTATTTTATATTTTTTCATTTATATATTTTTATTTGGAAATGTTTATATCAGTACAGTGAAACTAAATTTTAGAGACACGGGATGTCATTAGTTTGGATATCATTAGTTTATTATAAAAGAGAGACATAGAAATTATTTACATGATGAAAGATTTCAGTACTTCAGTGGAATGGGCAGCTTCACGTGATGCCATTTCAATAGTAATTCATTTCAGTCTACATACTTTCCAAGAATGTCACCATCTCTAAATAAGAAATAATCCTTGTCGTCTAGAGCTACTTTGGTGCCTCCGAACTCTAGGAGAAGAACTTTATCTCCCACTTTCACCCTAACTGGTTGAATCTCTCCACTCTTTCCTTTAGAGCCCGATCCAACAGCTACTACTGTTGCTTGCAATACTTTTCCTTGAGATTTTTCTGGAAGCATAATGCCTCCTTTGGTTACAGTTTCGGCTGCACTCCTTTCAACCAAAACTCGGTCAAAGAGGGGAAGAGACTTTCTAAATGCCTGTCCTGCCATGACTCCGGCCGCCGCAGCCCACGCTCCGCTCTAGCGCCGCCGTTGCAAGCAGAGACCCGCAGTCCCACCCTCGAGACACGTGAACTTGGGACAAGGCACCCGGCGCGCAGGCGCGCTCGCCCCCCCCCCGCCCCTCCCCGCGCGAGGGGGCGGCGAGGCAGCGGGTGCCGCAATTCGCCAGGAGGGCCCTGCGCAGACCCTGACGCGAGGACCCCAAAGCGTACCATTTAAATAAATGCAGTTTGTTTTGTCAAGTATGTTTCAATAAAGCTTTTCTAAAAAAAATTCAGGTTGTATATAAATATTATAAACCAGAGTTTCTATAATTTGCTCAAAATCAACTCCATTCATTCACACAACAAATAGTTATCTAGCACCTACTATACGCCAAGCACTCTGCTAGGTTCCAGGGTTACAATGGTAAGCAAACTGACATGGCTCCTGACCTCATGGAGAACACAGTCTGCTAGGGGAAACAGAGATCAACAAAAGATGCACACAGACACATGGATAATAAAAACTTCACAGACAAGTGCTGTGAAGGAGACAAACACAGTGAGATGACACAAAATAACAGGGAAACCAAATCTGATCTAACGGAAAGGTCAGCATGGCTCCCTCAAGGAAGTGAAATTTAAGCGATACCTAATGGAAGAGGAGGATAACAAGTTGAAGATGTAACTTTCCTCAGAAGAGACACTAACACAAGCAAAGGCTCTGAGGCAGAAGAAAGCATGACCCTTTGAAGGAATGGAAAGAAAGTCAAAAGGGTCAAAACAGTGTAGACAACACTATTGGTCACCTCTCCAGTAACTATTCCATCTCCTCTTCCTCACTCCTAACAGAATCACACTTGGGTTCCAGCAGCCACCCTCCTCCACACATAGTCATGTGCTTTAGAGGAAGATGACTCCATTCTTGATTTTAGGAAGTGGATACGTTGAGACTTAAGTCAGTCATGGCCACCTCTTTTCTCCCTGCCAGTGATTAGTTAAAGAATGGCATGAGTGAAAGCAGGAAAAGAAGTTATTGCATGCTCTAAACAAGAGATGGTAGTTTGGACCAGGGAGTTGTCAATGGAGATAGAGATTTGCACGGAGAAATAAGGTAGAGCAACGTGTACAGGATGTCTCCTAGGTTTCTGGCTTAGGCAAATAACGACCAATCTTTTCCATATAGTCAAAGCCAGAGAAATATTTTTTAAAAATTAAGAGTCTTATGTTATTCTTAATATATTTCACTTAAATAAATCTAATTAGAACTATTCAAGGATCATACCTAAAACATATCTCATCCTCATGCAGGATACTGGCTTCAGAAGTTCATGCAAACTTATCAAGAATGAATGAGGCTAACTAGATTTTGTCTTACAATACAAATCAGTGTTTTCTAAAATTCTAACTTATAATTAACAATCCTGCCTACAAATAACATCAATTTCTGAATATCATTTATTTTGCCTTGCCTGCTTCAAAAAATGATTTAAGCTAGCAAAATGTCCAAATCAATTAAAAGCCAAGCCAAGAATAAAGTAGTCCAAGGATTTCTGACCACTCTTGTGTTATCTAAAAATAATTCCAGAGAAATTAGATGGCGGTACCTAATGAATTATGCTCATCAAATTTATCAAATTAGGTCTCATAACAACAGTAATGAAGGTTCCTATTACACATACCAGCAGACCCAGGCAAAAATATAACCTACCTTGACAAGTTGATGAAGCGCCATTTCTTTCAGAAGGTGGTGTACTTGGACTGTTGAAATGACGTGAAGCTCCTCGGTCCTCGCCATCGTTTGTAACACTCTTTGAGCGGCACGTTTTCGTGTGCCACAATCCTTCTCAAAATAATGAAATAGAGAGCCAGCTACCTGTTCAGTGTGCTTGATGGAAAAGGATGAAACCTAGAAAAGGAAAAAAAATGGATCATATCCTAAAACATTATCATCCACATTTTGAGAGAATTTCCTACAACCAAGACCAAATCACTTTTATTTTTATGGCACCATTAAAATTAGCTATAACTTATGTGAGTTTTTTGACATATCATGAGAAAGTTATCTAATTTATTCTTTGAAAAATCAACTTTCCAATATCATCTATTAAATAATCACATTTTCCATTAATTTGAAATATCAAATCTAACATATACCAAACAATGCCTAGTATAAGGCATAGTACTTATATTTGTAAATTTTAATTTTATTCCATTGATCTGTTTCTTCATTATTTTCATATAGTGTTCATAAGTAATTCTGTATGATATGTTTTTCTATTAATTTTTATAAATCCACATAATTATACAGTTTGGTATATTGCAAATGCTTTGTTAATGCTGATAACAAATTAGATTATATATTTTGCTCATCAAATTAAAACAAGGAGATTTTTCTGAGAAAGGATTTTAGATACGCTGTTTCATCTCTATAATGAGTATCGCTGATGTTCTCTCTCTCCTTGGCCTATATTACTCCTTAATTTTTATATGCACTGCAATTGATATAACATCAATGAGGCCACAATAAATGTTTTCTTCTTCCTTCTTTCCTGGATACAGCTCTTATGCAGCCCTTCCTGGTAAATTATACTCTTATTTTAAATCTATAGTGTTTATTCGTTTCAATGCAGGGCCTCTATGACAGCTGTTCTGAAATGCTACCAAGGGAATTCATTCATTTAGATGCAGTTCCTTCTGAATAACTTCAGTTGCCTGAGATTGCCAATGGTCTAAAGTGTAACTCCTACTCACTTGGACTGGCCTGAAACTTGTGCCATTAAACTAAGCTCGAGGGTTTCAGGAAATCATAGCTAGATTGGTCAATTACTGTGCAATAATCCACTTAGGGAGGCAGCTTCCTAGGACCACTAGGGTTAAGGGTAATTTTGTAAGAATTCTCGATTTATAAGGCAGCACCCACTCTTATACCTGTGCCACACTGGACTCATTTGCCTGCTGCCAACATATCCGTGTGAAGAGATGTGAGAACTGCTGTAAAACGAGAACCACAACGATTTCCCAGTGATAGCATGGCTATGTTCTGATTTTAATATATGGAACTAAAAATCCAAGTCACGCTTCTTTCTTCCAAACTCTAGCTCATAATAACTGTCTACTAAACCAAGTGTGCCTGGTAAACTAGCATAATTGACCCAGTCAGTAACAATAACAAAAGAATAGAGGCAGCAGCGCTTAGCACAGTGCTAAACACTTTAGTTGCATTTATTATTCACAAGAACCAAACAAGTAGACTCTGCTAACACCACCCTCCCCATTTTAGAGATGAGGTAATGGAAGTTTAAGAGGTTAAATAATTTGTTATTGTCACACTGCTATTACGTTGTGGGCCTAGCACTGGAATGCTAGTCTATGTGACTCTAAGTACCAAGCACTCTATAAATATTTAACCAAATACTTCAAGATGGTGGCAGTTAAATACCCTGTCTCTGAACTGAATTTGATTTCCACCATCCCAGAAAAATAAGTTTATAACCTTTTCTTAAATGCCCCTTTCTTCCTCAATAGCATCAACTAATGCCTTGCAATTTTAATATTCTTTCCAATAATTAATTTTTTGTTTGTTTTCGGAACTAATTTTAATTGGCTATGAAATTAAGAAAATCATAAACTAAGCTTCTTAATTTTCTTTTTATTGAGGTTACATTGGTTTATAACATGTAAATTTCATGTGTACATCCTTATATTTTGGCTTCTGTATAGATTGCATCATGTTTACTACCAAGAGTCTAGTTTCCATCCATCACCATATATATGTGCCCCTTTACCCCTTTCGCCTTCTCCCCCCCCCGGCCCCACTTCCCCTCTGGTAACCTCCAAGCTGTTCTTATCTATGTGTTTGTTTGGTTTTTTGTCTTTCACATACGAGTGAAATCATATGGTATTTGTCTTTCTCTGTCTGACATTTCACTTAGCATAATACCCTCTAGATCCATCCATGTTGTCGCAAATGGCAGAGGCAACTATAACCTAGCCAAGTTGACACATAAAACTAATCATCACACATTCTGAATTGAACAAATGAATGAATGAAAACCCATTCACTTGTTATCCCAGCTTTATAATTGCAGAGGATAAGCCATTATAACTGGGAAGAGAATGGAATTTGGAGAAGCTAAAAATGACCAACTCTATCCCAACACAAGAAATACCAGTTTCTTGTGCAGAGGAATTCCTCTGCTACACCAAAATGAAAAGTTCATTATCTCCCTGACTTAGCCCACATATTGTGCTTTCCAATCTTTGCTCAGTATTACATGTCTATTGGAATACCGTATCCTACCCTGCAGTCCAAGTAACAGCCTTCCTTCAAGGTTCAGCTAAGCACTGCTTACGGAGTGAAGCTTGCTTAGAGGGCAATTTGCTCTGGACTTCCATTGCAGGTAAGGTTTACAGTACTTATTTAGCAATTCCATCCACAGCTTTTATCATTATTCATCATTAGAACTAATCCCCCAGCTAGACCATGGTAATGAGTCCATATGCAATTTTGTGTTCCCTAGATGCATAATAGGTCAAAAACGATTATGACCACTCAGGTCCCTGTCAGACAAAGAGAATGGCTTCGTAAGCTAGTCTACTTTTATTAAAAGACCATCCTGATGGCAAAGTGAGCAGAAATATGTAAAGAGATCACTACATTCTCTGCAGCGCAGTATGTGCCTGTTGGTGTGCAGCCGAATCTGTTTTGGCTGCATCTGCTTTTGTTTTTTCTCCTCTTGCATTTCCTTTTCCCTTTCCTCCCCTTCTCACTGCACATGCCCATGCCTCTAAGAAGCCATACTAATATCTCTTGACAAATGCATGGGCTGCAGGTCTTACCCTGCCTCCTCAGCTCCGCCACACAGACCCTGTGCTTTAGCATGACTCACAATAGCAAGACCCAGCTAGGGTCCCGTCACCTCAGAGTGCTTCCGTGCCTCTGTAGAGACACGCTTAATTCCTGCTGGTGTTGCTGGGAGCTTATTTACAAGTGTGGGATCGAGGAATAATCCCCTAAAGGCATTACAAATGATACTTGCTTTTCAAATCTTTTTGTCTAGTGATTTAATCAAACACTGTGCTCAAGTTAAGTATCACAGATTGTAGGATATGAAAGCAGGAAAATGCCACATTACATCTTCTTCTTTTCCCTGCCATTACATGATGATCCTTGTGGTCTATTTCTTGGAATAATTAAACCCTATCTTACACCTAAGTTGTACTACAAAATTAAACCCTGAGTCATTTGTCTGGAACTTGGAATGTCTTTTCCCATTGAAAGATGTTATTACTATTGGTCAATTTCCTGAAATAGGCTAAAAAATCTCAAGATAGACTTAATTCCGCAAACTAGGCTCAGTATATTATCAATATTTTGGATTTTTTTCCCCAGTAAACTGTATTGAAAATGCAGCCATTATTTATAGCACAAGTTTCACTTTGTGACAGTGGGAGCTTATCTTCCTGCCAGAAAGGCGCTGGATAGAGATGTGGATGGATATTTGTACTTGTAGATTTCATCCACTGGATATTTATATGAAGCGTGGCCACAACCCATGTATTTTCTGAATGAAAAAATATATTTATGAATAAGCAGATATCCTATCTGCTATGTACCATGACAGAGGAAAAACGTTAAAAATACCTCTTTTGGTATCAAGCAGCAAGAATCACAGGGAATGTTGGATCACATCCTCTCATTGAACAATTCCCTTTTGCTAAAATAAAAAATCTAACCTTTCCTTGACATTGTGTGGATAAACTCACCCCAAAATCAGGCAATTAAAGACAAGGTGTTGGTATGATGGAAGCTGGCTATATTTACATAGTTTGTTCAAATGAAGACTAGCATTAAAGACTCTACCAGGAGAGTTGACCATGTCTGTCCCTCCAAAAATCTCAGGTGTCTTTCTGTTCCCTTTTTAGAAGACTTGAATAAAAAATGCAGAGTACTTAAAAACATACGCTCAGCTGGAGAAAGCAGATAGAGAAACAAGAGAAAGCTTCCTTGCCTGGTGCAAAGGGAGGGAAATGCCTGCCTTTTATATATAAAACCCTGAGACTAATTACATTAAAGGCATATTCAGTAATATCATTTAATAATTTTTTCCAGGATACTTACGAGTAATTTTAATATATATCTTTTAACCTATACCTCATGTTCCATTATACATAATTATTCTGCTTGCTTATTATACCCTTTAAATTACAATGATTAATCATACACATTGCATAATTGAATTGTGAAAAATGATTAATCATCATTGTATTATTGTTTAATTATACTACACATTTCATTTTAACTAGAAAATGCAAAGTGCTTTAACTCATGGGCTAACCACATTGTTATATGGCTAATTAGCCAGGATTTTATTACAGGTAAAGAAATTAAGGTCCAGGTTGGGTGACTTATCCAAGGTGAAACAAGAATATTCCTTGCCCTTGGTCTGAATTAAGAATAGGTTAGAATGCAGAACTTTTAGCCATTTTTTCACAAAACCAAACCAAAGAAAAACAAAAAATTTTTCTCTCTTATATGATAACTCTTAAAGAATATGTACTCTTCTTTCCCAGAATCACCTGGTTCCTATAGGGTTTCAGAGAACATAGTCAATGAGGATATCTGATAACCTCCTATTGACATTAAACCCAGGTAGGCACACTATCCCAGTCCCAGCCTCTGACCCTATACAGTTCCACAGCATCCTGGAACAGCTTCAGGATATCTTACCTCATAACTGGCCTCCAGACAGGTGTTGTCTCCAGAGGGCAGTAGCGGAGAACTGCGATCCTGGACATAAACGCTCCATCTTTTCTTTTCTATTATAACGCCTATCCACAATACAAAATGGACAGAGACAATAAAAAGAACCGATGGGAATTGTTCTAAATCCCAAGGCAGCTTTTTCTGATTCTTAAGGAAGTAGTTAAATTCCCTCTCGAGTAAACTGCATTTGGTTTAGTTAAGTCCATTGATGGATCTTTGGATTATTGTTCAAGTTAAGACTCAAGCCTTAACCAGGAAAAGACAGGAAACAAGCGAATGAACATCAACAATAGCAACAAATTGGTCTCTGTTTTATCTCTTGCATGATGTGATATTCATAATTCCTGAGAGGGAAAGTCTCATTGCTCAATGTTAGATCATAGCACTGCCCCCTACCCCAGTTTAATTATGGGGAAGGGAGGACATTTGATATGAGATACTTGACTGAAGGAGTTTGCAGGAACCCTCTAGCTTCTGTTGACTGTAGGCAGAGCACCTACATTAATGTCACACCCAAACTCCACATAACAAGTGGGAAACATTCCTCAAGGTAGATTGGAAAATTGTTAGAAAGGGAAAATAGACGCTGAGCAGCAAAAGGTAAAAATAAAAATATACGTCCACTACAGAGTCTAATTGACACACTGGGATTTTTAAAATATGCATTGGTATCTGAATAAGGTTAATATTATTTCAAATATTCTACATTTATATTTTTACGTATGTGTGTGTTTATATCAAAATTTACAACTGGGAAGATACAACTCAGTTATTCTTCAAGTACCTCTCTCTTAATAAAGAAACATGGGAAAATCCAGCGAATACATTTTTATTTGAAGAGAAACTCTAAAATCAAGGATCATATATAAGGTATATTAACTTGCTTGTAACAATTTTTCTGGTAAGAGCTTCAAATTGCAAATTCTCTAAAGTGAATATTTTTTAAAAATATGGTAAATATCTTTATTATACACAGTCTTCTTACATGCTCTCATAATTTGTCCCTGTTAGCGTTCTTGACTGGATACAACAGACTCAAGAAATAATCCTTCTATTTGACGTTTTTAGATCTGGCATCTAACTGCAGATACCATGGTTACAATGTCAAGTGTTAGGCATGAAATTGTAGGCTTTAAAATGCAGCAAAATTGATATATTGGCTTTTTAGGACATTCAACCACATCTGGCCCAGATCACATATTTATTTATGAAGAAATGGTTGTCAGTAAGATAAGGTGATGTAGACCATTAATTATAGATGAAGCCAGGAGATAAGGAAAAAGATGATTATTTATACAACCTGGTTCCAGAGTGCTGTACAGTGCAAGAGCTAATAAAACGGCTCTAATAACTTTGAACCCAAGAGGTAATTTACATTTTATTAGGTGGAAGAGATTTGAAATTGTTTGTTGCAGAAGATTAAAAAGAAAGAAAATAAAGAGAAAGAGACTGAAGCCTAAATTAGAAATGAGATTCATGATTTTCCTTTTGATCCACAGAAGAGCAGCTGTCTGTAGTTCATTATAACTTCATATAATGTCCCCTCAGGTTGTTGTAAAATTGACTCTTTAAACGTGATGATGGTGAAAAATGGTGTCTAAAAAAAAAGATTTCTTTTTTTTAACATTACTGTCTCCTGCAGCATTTTGCTAATGTGATACACAATAAAATTATATCACTCATGCATTATTTAACATCACACCCCCCAGATTTCCATCTCTTGATTTTAGGTGACTCACATGCCCAAAAACAGAACAGCCCCAGGCATTTTAGATTTTGAATATAAATCACCTATATAGTCTAAGAATGTTATTTTAAATAAAATACTCAATTGTCTGCCCTCTATTACATGTGAAAGAGAATATGTATTTTTGATTAATTATAACTTCATTTACATATTGCAATATTTCTTTTGTTCATTGAACAAATTTTTATTGAATGCCCGTTGGTACAGACGTCATGATAGGGATATAGGATATTGTTTAATTTAATTAAAAAATCATTAACTCCTAGCATATTCCATACCTCCCATGCTGGCACTTGAAAGAAATACTTTGATAACTTGCTGGTATAAATTAAAATATTTACAGAGATAAGATATCCATTCCACATTCAAAATGGCCCGGGACTTTAACATTTAAGTTGCAGAGGGAAATATGTTTATGTGCCCAAACCATGTAATTAAGTAGGAAGATTTATACAGTGGTGTGTGTGCTGGAGTCAGCTTATTCTGGCTCAAGAGAACTGTTGTAAGAATCTCTTTCAAATCCACGTTCACTACTGTCAAGTTACTGACTTGAAATTGGCCATAGTAAGTATTTACACCAGCGAAATTGTAAATGCAGCAAACCAGTGGTTTTTGTTTTGTTTTGTTGTTTTCAGAGGGCCAGTTGTTAAACATTTACCAGTGCACCGCTGGATTCATGCAATATTGTTTAGAGAATCACGCACACAAATAAAATGCAATCTTGAAAGAGCAACAATCCTTTTGAAAGATTTCCAATGTTGTAAATGTTGTACCAAAATAACGTTACATTAAAATAATATTGACAAATTATATATTTGGCGTTTACCTTAAAATAATCCATCTCACCTAAAAAAATGAGTTGGTATGGTGATAGGAAATAGATAAAAGAAACTGGTAAAAAATATTAATATTTTTAAAGTTGGGTGATTAATATATAAGTTCATTTTCCATTTTTATATTTGTGAAGATTTCCATAAAAACATGTTAAAAATAACTAAGAAAAAAGTCAATATGCGTATACATATATATATTCACTGATATATACTCATATATGCATGTGTGTATATATATTTACATTTTTTATTAATAATTATATGTATTCATAGATAAGTAGTATATTCTCAAAAATAAAGACCATATAAATATTCTCAAAAATAAAGACAAAGCATTTGCTGTATAGACAGTCCATTATTTTCTTAGTATTTCTCTGTATCAGGAAGTTATAGTTTGTAGTTTAATTATGAAAAGAATATTTTTCATTAATCTCAAATATTTCCTTAACTATGATTCAAATCTCATCTGGGAACAAAAAGAAGGGACCAAATTTTCTTCTTAAGTAAATGTATGACAAATAAAAGCACCAGAGGTTATAGTTTAATATTATCTTAATAGAGGTATTAAGGGCTTGTATATTTCAAAACCCTGTAAGATTGATGAGGTCCTTTGCATACTATTGAGTCCAACTATTTTATTTTGTGAATGAAAAAAAACAAAACTTAAAAAAGAGCAGGGATTTCTTCCAAGTTAGTTAACTAAGTTCTTGCTACTCAAAGTGTGGACCAGCCCCAACATCTCCTAGGAGCTGGTCCCTACCCCGGAACAACTGGAAGGGAATCTCTAGTTAAACAAGACCCCTAGTGATATACATGCGCTTCAAAAACTGAGAAGCACCCAACCAGGCAGTAACAAATTTGGGCTAGAAATCAGGTCCCCTAACTCTTTCTCTGATTCCCCCATCTCATTATACCACACTCCCTAGGGAGTGGATGAACTTCCTTTTGTTAATCATAACAGGAATATAGCCTTTCCTCATTCTATTTGTATTTTCCTCGTCTAGGTTATGTTTGTGCAGACATATGCAAATACTGGAGAGGCAGCAAGAGACTTCTGCCAGGTTTTGCCTATTTCCTTCAATCTCGGGTTGGTCATTTTATACAAGGACCATGTTGATATTCTGCAACTCGAGAAAAGTTACCATATGCTAAAAGAATCGGCACTAGGGACAGCAGTGATCTGTGATGATGATGATGGTAAAAAAAAAAGTCTGCACTCTGCATGACAGAAAAGGAGTCACATAGATTCATCAAGATTCATACGTTAATGAGTTTGAGAAGAACTGAAAACGCTGTGCTAGTGGCCACATACTGCCCTTAAAGGGGTGTATAACCTTTCCCCTGACCTCAATAGCACTCTCTTTATTTAAAGAAAAAGCGCATGTGGAAAGCACATGGTGTCGAGAACGCAGAGCTTCTCGGACAGAGAGCCTTTGAGAGAATTCAGACGGGAGGGAGCTGCCACGGGTTAAACCGGTTACCCCACACTAAACTTAATTGACGAATAATTTATAGAAGCCAAGAAATGTTAATTGAACAATGAATCACTTAGACTGAAGGATAAAATGCACCTGGATTGATCACTAGAAAGCAAACAAGATTGAAAAGAGCTTAGGAGGACTTGAGTACCTTGAAACTTAAAGCCGCTAAATAAAGAACGTCATGACAGCAGGACTAGCAAACACTGGAGAGAGAAACTGGCAGAGCTTGTGGGGTCCCAGTGCATGGCTTGACGGCAACAGGTGTTTGTGCTTTTGTTCAATTCTTTCGCGGAAGTAGGGCACTGGGCTAGGAGAATTCTACCATACTTTTTTAACCATGTTCTTCAAACACTATTTCTTTTTTCCTTCAGGCATGCTACCCCCAAGAAATTAAGACAACTGTCATTTCAATATTTGGAACACACAGGGTGTGGTGGGCATTAATTAATTTCCTACAAGGCTCAAGAAGCTGTTCAGGTTACAGTTGAGGGGATGGCTGATGAGAGAGAGGAGTCAGGCTTGGTCATCAGGCCAACAGAAATTGGTACAGAATTAAACACAAATCTGAGTGCAATGCCTGGAGGGAATTCTGGTCAAATAGTGTTAGCGTAAGCTTGCCAAATTAAGTAACGTGACAGCAACAGGAAAAGGATACTAAACAGCAAAACACTCAGTTGAGTTAGGATCTGCCATCATACCTGTTTGTCACTGAAAATATAATTGTATTTATACAAGAGCAATGTTTATTTTATTTATTTATTTATTTATTTATTTATTTATTTATTTATTTATTTATTTATTTTTGAGGAGGACTAGCCCTGAGCTAACATCCAATGCCAATCCTCCTCTTTTTTCTGAGGAAGATTGTCCCTGGGCTAACATCCATGCCCATCTCCCTCTACTTTGTATGGGGGATCACCTGCCACAGCATGGCTTGACAAGCGGTGCATAGGTCCTCACCCAGGATCTGAACCTGCGAACCCTGGGCCGCCAAAGCAGAGCGTGTGCACTTAACCACTATACCACCCGGCTGGGCCCTTATTATTTTTTTAAGCAAGGATTGTTTAGAAATTTTGATGAAGTTTTGCTTGTTTTTAAGGTAATGTGGTATGACTGGGTCACAGTTTGCTAGTTTTCTAACTCTCTCCAAGTTCTGGTATGGATCCTGGTAAAATAATCTGAGAGACTTGCTTCAGTCTTTGACGTTGGAATGACAGATTTGCTGAGCCTTTCTTTTCCCTGAGAGACAGCACGGGGCAGCAGGGAGATCTCGGCAGGGGGGAAAACTCTGGCTCTGCCCTTCTCAGCTACTAGCCACAAGCAATAACCACGTCTAGCTGTCAGCCTCCTCATCTTTGCATCTCAGATCATCCTTCACCAGCTTGCTGTGGAGACTAAATGAGATGATAAAAGTAGATTGTTCTGCACAGTGCCTGGCATACAAAATGAGAAAAAATCTAAAAGCTCTTTTCTCCCTTCCCTCCATCTGTGATGGAAGATTTCTTCAAACACAAATCACCCAGAAGTGGCTAAACGAAGTGATTTATGGGAAAACAATAATTTCCTCCATTTTGAATAATTTACTACTACGAATTATTGAGTGTGTCACTAT
Organism: Diceros bicornis minor; assembly: GCF_020826845.1. NCBI lineage: Eukaryota > Metazoa > Chordata > Mammalia > Perissodactyla > Rhinocerotidae > Diceros > Diceros bicornis. The sequence continues at coordinate 150,506 of NW_026690865.1, read as the reverse complement.
GACCATCTAGCTAACTATTCCCAAACAAGGGTATATGTGTGCTCACATTAAAAAACAAAAAACGTCAAAAAAAGGAAATCCAAATAAAACAAAATTTAAAAGAAACAAAAGTCAAAATTACAGAAAATTTAAATAGTTTTCTTAAATGTTCAGAGTTTGGTCTCCTCTTCTCTCCCAGCTATATTTGTCTGTAAGGTTGACCTCAATTTAGTGATCGTTCTTACTCTGGGATGCGATAACCTTACGTTTATGGAAAATTGCTTTGAATTTTCTTAAGGTGATAGCCATTCGAGCATAAACATGCACTGTCATTTGTTTTGGGCTCTGTTTTGCCAGGAGAGGTTGTGCATCTTTCAGAAAGCATGTTTCCCTTTCACTGCTTGTGTTTTCTAAGAGATCAGCCTGGCAGTGTTATTTTATGGGTTACTTTATGCTTTGTGATTTTCCTGTGATTGACTTCTTGCACTTAAGCTAAAGGGACTTACTGATGTTAACTGAGGTTGTTTCATTCCTGTAAAAGCTCAGGCTTTAACTAGGCAAATCTCAGATGGATAAAGATGCTTCACATTCTACACTGCATCAGGATATGCATAGGATTTTACAGCAAGGGGTTTGGAGAACAGTTAGGAAAAGTTAAATAGATACACATTTGTTAACATCATTCTTCACTTCGCTGTGTATTTACAGTTTGTTGAGAACATACTTCTTGACCCCCAAGAATGATGATGAAGTGACTAATTTTCTTTGTGTCACAGTTGCCTCATTCTAACATGAAAGATTTAAACTAGATGAGACAATGACTTAATAAATGTGAAAACTTTTGTCAAATCTAAAGTGTCTGTAAATATGTATTAGCCAGCCTCCAAGATGGTTCCAGTAATCTCTGTCTCTTGTATTCACGTGCCTGTGTGGTGCCCTCCCATATTAAATAGGACTGGCCTGTTGAACCTACAGGATATCATGGAAATGATGGTGTGTGATTTCCAAGGTTAGGTCATAAAAGATATCACAGTTTACACCCTGATCTCTTTCAGATCACTTGGTCTAGGGAAAGCCAGCATCTACGACATGAGCACACACAAGCAGTCCTAAGGAGAGACCCAGACATCACGATCATAATCTCATGAGAAACTCTGAGCTAAAACTGCCCGGCTAAGCCAATTCCAAATCCGTGACCCACACAAACTGTCCAAAATAATAAATCTCTATTGTTGACATGAGCCAATAAATTTGGGGGCAATTTGTTATGTGACTATAGTTAACAAATAGGAAATGGTGGTTCATTCATTCATTCATTCAATGTGTGTAGAGCATGTTGTACCAGACACTGTAACGGAAGGTTGGATACAAAGATAAACAAGCACTCAATTCACTGAGAAAGAAAAATGTGAAAAAAAAAACTAAAAAATGTTTTACTTGGCACACTTGACTTTGATTGTAAAAGCACCATTGCTGTAATTCTTTAATCTATGATTAAGTAGCATTTATATAATCCTTGGGCAAACACAAAGTAGAAGGAAAGAAATTTCCCTCAGCAACCTGGATAAATGCACTGTGATTATTACTACTTTCATTTTCTTTCAAAATGTGTCCAGGCTAACTAATTAATTTGATCAAAAGCATGTCTCATGAACCAGAGTCAAATGCCCAATCCTTGGCCAGAGAGTTTTCCATTCCATGGCCAACACCAAAGCTCCTTAACTTGGCTTCCCTCTTCCTCAGAAGACAGGCCAAGAGAAGGTGTCACAATCAGCAGAAATAGGAAAATTAAATGCAAGCAAACCAACACAGTGAGCAAATAAACCCATCATTATATATATGATGTGCGCCTTATGAAATTTTGAAACTATCTATAGCAAGTTAAAATTGTTACATAAACTTACCTGAGTTTCAAGAATTACAAGGAGTTGTGCACAAAGACACCATGTTGATCACTGATCCAAATGATGCATTTTACAGACGTAGCAAAAGTTACAGATAAAGTAGCTTACCATCAGTCACAGAATTAGTTAATTCAAGAAGCAGAGATATAACACAGAAGTCCAATGCAGATGATTTTGCAAACTCCCTAAGTGGCTTCTTTGGCAGTTTAAGAATCACAATAACAGGGGCCGGGGCATAGTGGTTAAGTTCATGCACTCCACTTCAGCGGCCCAGGGTTTGCGGGTTCAGATCCCAGGCGCAGACCTCTGCACTGCTTACCAAGCCATGCTGTGGCAGCGTCCCACATATAAAGTAGAGGAAGACGGGCATGGATGTTAGCCCAGGGCCAATCTTCCTCAGCAAAAAGAGGAGGATTGGCAAGAGATGTTAGCTCAGGGCTAGTCTTCCTCACCAAAAAATAAAATAAAATAAATAAGAAACACAGTAACAGAAATGTGGCTGAACTCACTGCTCTGTAAATTCTAATTTAGGTTGATGACATAAACTTCTCGCTGTTCCCTTAGTGGGAGTGTCAAATGTCTATTTGATACACATTATACCAAAGAGCAAAACAATTTCTTTCTTATGCCACAAGAAGAGATAATCTTGTGGATTTGACAATGTCACGTCAGAAAGCTGTATAATACTCCCTCAAAACTACACTTTAGAGAGCATCAAGAACAGAGATGTTGCCACAGGGCAATCAGACCCTAGAGTACGACTTTTCAAACAGCAGTTGTTCCCACGTTTAGAGTCAAATAAACAAGATCTGTAAGGGTCCTAGAAATGAGGTGCTGGAACTGGGTGTGCTTTGATATTCAAAACTTTTCCAGAGGGAGAAATTGACAGTCTGACAACAGCATACGTCAGAGTTTTTCACGATTTGATATTGCTGGGAAGGTAGAGCTCCGAGCCTGGAGTAGCCAGGTTTCACATTTTTCTTTCGTAATACAACTTTAGGCTATAGCATAGTGTCAAATGAATTCAGTGATCTTCTTGATTGTTTTATTCTTAGAGAGTACTATTTACAGTTCTCAGGTTTAAAATTAATATTCAATATGTCACAGAAACAAATACGGAAATATTACTTTCCTCATAATTTCAGTGTACAAATAGTGTTATTCTATTTATTAATCTAATGAAAAAGACAACAATCTTCACTTTTTCTTTGATTAACTCAAACAAACTAAACCTCCCCTCAGAAAAGTTTTATCTACAACTCAGTTATAATTCACATTTAAAACCACTTCAAAATTTAATAATTCTACTTTATTTTTATAGTCTTCAAATGTATGACTTAACAAGCAACACCTTTCCAAGTGCTTAAAAATAGTTTTTAAGAATGTAGCAAATTAAACTTATGAAAATAGTTACTCAAATTATTTTGATTATCCCAACATAGTTTAGAGTAGTGGCCAAATTCCTTTATATTTTTCCTGCTGAAATCAGAAGTCCAAAATCAATTGTGCGTTTTAAATTGTAAATTTTAATCTAATAAAATCTCGATAGTCTATGTCAAATTCTCTTAAATGTGATAAACATTTAAAATGCCAATTACATATACTATTCTTAACCCTAGCGCCAAAGTAAGAATTCTTTAGGTTTGGTTTATTTTGTCATTTTATTTTCAGCTTTAACCGTTTGCATACTGGAAAGATACTTATCTAATAAGGAAATATTTTGATCATCTCAGGTGTGTTGGTTGCCATCTCAATAAGCTATGGGGTCACTGATCAGCCAAAAGAAGTGCTCAGGTCTGGGCCGGAGGGGCTGCACATCCAGAGTGATTCCTCCCCCACCAAAGAGGCATGCACTGAGCCATTTTCCATATTCACTTTGCAAACTGAGGAGTCAAAGCCCATACTTTTCAGATAGGATGCTAACTTTCACAAGTTAAGAGTTAAAATTCTATAATTCAATACTTTATTTCACTATATGAATATGTAAATACAGCTAAAATTGCAAATAACTGAAGTCTTTACTGAACTTCTTATTTTTTCTTTCTCTTCATTTTTCATATTCACAATTCTTTACAGTTACCTTAACGACACTCGATTATATTTTCCATGTGTCTCATAACTTTGGTGATGCACAACTCTAATGTCACCAAATGAAATGTGGAAGAGAGGTTTATAAAATATCAATACAGCAGGACAAATCTACTGAAAGCCCTACACACACAACTGTAGGACTTTCAGTAGATTTAATACTGTCGTTGGGTCTCTCCTCCTAGAATAGTTGAGCAGAGTTGGCCACCTATGGATGCTTATAAGACACTTTGCCACCATAGGATCTGTCAGAGTGATGATGCATTGTTTCATCCATTCTTCACACCATTCCTTTTGACTGGATAGTATATATTTCCTTATTTAAATGTTTTATAATTATAATAAACAAAAGTATTAATTAAACTTGTGAATTTAACATTAAAAGGAATCTTAATGGAGTTGAATACTGTCTCAGAGGCACAAAGAAAAAAATGGGAATTAAATTATATACACTAGAAAGGTTATACTTCTAGTGCCATTTCAGTGACAAAGAACAATTTCTTAAAAGGGATAGTCCTCGTGAGAATGTTGTCCTGAGAAATAGGCCACTTTAACTACCAAGAGAGTGCTCAGCAGAGCTGTGTGCTTCCCTCTCGTATTAGTTTGTTAAGGCTGCCATGACGGAGAACCACAGACTGAGTGACAAACAACAGAAATTTATTTTCTAACACTTCTGAAAACTGGAAGTCTGAGATCAAGGTGTCGGCAGGGTCATGCTCCCTCTGAAGGCTCTGGGGAAGGATCTATTCCAGGCCTGTCTCCTAGCTTCTGGTAGTTCTTTGGCTGTGGCAACATAACTCCAATCTTCACATGGAATTCTCCCTGTGTGCTTGTTTGTCTCTGTGTCCAAACTCTCCCCTTGTATAAGAACACCAGTCATATGGGATTAGAGCCTAGCCAAATGACCTCATCTTCATTAATCACATCTGCAACAAACTTATTCCCAAATAAGGTCACATTCTGAAGTACTGGGAGTTAGGACTTCAACATATGAACTTTAGGGGGACACAATTCAACCCATAACCCCTCTCCAGTGCTGTCTAAGAGCAGAAGGACCTCAGAGTTATTTGAGACTGACGGGAGCAAGTGGCAAGTCATCATCACTCTGGGAGTGGAATGGCTTGAGACCTGAGATTTAAACATCTTTCCTGGAGGTGAAACATCTAATGCAGGGGTACGGGAGATGCTCTTGAGTAACAAGTCACTGACTTGGACATGAGGGGATATTTAAGAAAGCAGTAATGCAAAATATTTTTCCATAAATGAAGAACATGTTTTCATATTTTAGAAAGAGTTTAAGGAGATAGAAAATTTTTCTGAAGATAACCTTACTATTTGCAATTCTTAGCCCTGTTTCAACACAGCTTAGGACCCTTAAAAGAGAGAAATTCATCTATCCATTTAGCTTAGATATTTCTAGAAGTAGGTAAATGTGGTCACACTAAGAAAAAGCACTATAATTACCTACCATTGGATCTAATAAAACAGATTACTAAATTATAGAAATTAAATTAAGATCCCTCTGATTTCTAGAAGAAGGTGTCTCCAAAGTGTAAACACCATGATTTGGCAAAAGCTGAGTTCTGTCATTATATTTTTACCTTATTTTTATTCTATGATCTATTTTGTCCTGCTAAATCAAGAGAACTGAAAGACATATTGCACTTTGATTCAATGAAGTCAGAACATCTGATTCCACGCTCAGCCTAAGTACCAGAGCCCCCTGCTCTACCCATTGTCCCCCAAATATGTTTTGTACATCCTTATCTTAGCTTAAGTTGACATCTGTGGCCTTGCCCTATTCAGAATCATTGCATGTATTACTATTGAGGTCTCTATCATGTCAATATATGGTCGTTTGACCATATATTCTGGGAACTCACGAAGGACACAGAGTAAATTAAAATTGTTGTAACATTATATTCTCCCGTCCAGCAGTAAAATCTCTAGTGTCTCATGTATTGGGAAGGCAAAGTCTTAAATACCAACCTGGGAGTCTATGCTTATCCTGAAGATTTCTCAACCTCTCTCACAATTTTACTGATAATGCTTTAGTAAAAGCAATCTCCACTCCAAACCTGTACAAGGCAGGCTGGCTTGAGGGACCCTGACACGGTGGACAATGCAATGGCCATGCCCCAACAGGGCAAAGTGGAGCCCAATTTTAGAAGCACGGATAACCTCTTCCAATATCACGAGAATCTTCTGCCCCAGAACTGAGAATCTGATCACATTAATTTCAATTGCATTCCTGCCCGTATCAACTATTTTTGTGACCTTGCTGTGCAACTGGATGTGGCTTAGCCGACGCTGGTGTCTGTTTCAGTTGGTTTTCCAGTCTTCAGTTTGGATCTTGGCTTTGTCAAACCTTAGCTTGCAGTTGTGCGAGCACACGCCCCGCAGCTTTAGCTCTTCTCTTCTTTCCTCACCAGTCTGGATCTCCGGGAAAGTCCAAGGGCTTGTCTCACCTTCACTGCAAAACCTGAGGGAGGTGGCGCCCAGATTTTTGGATTTGGGACTGGTGCTCTGCTGCCCCCTCCTGGCCCTAGGCCATACTTGACATTGAAGAACAACCTCTTCAAAAGCCAAGCATTTCTAAAGGAGCTTTTCTTTCCAGAACTCAATCAAACATCTATAAAGTTGACTAATAAAGAGAAAAAGCCTAATACATATTGAGAACTTAAATTCCCAGCCACCACGCTTGGACTTTTGTGCATATTCATGATTTAATCTTCTTAACTTCCTTGTGAGATAACTGTTATTATAACTCACTAGATAAATTGTTTTCAGGGAGAATTGGAGAGATTAGATAATGTGCCTAAGAAATCAAGCATAGGTCATACCTGGGGTTTTGCTTTTTTGGTAACTGTTCATACCTGCTTTTCTCTGACTCAGGGCACAGGTTCACTAACTCTCTTGGCTCAGAGTAAATTCTTAAATGCCCAAAATACCATTTTATCATTCGCAGCAACGGGGTTAAAATTAAGCTATGTACGAATTTGGGCTACAGTTCAAATTGTTTTTTCTACTATTTTCAGGACATAGAGAAATACTACAAAAGAAAATAAACATTGGATAGAAAGTCAAAAAGCCTGGATATAAATTTCAGGCTGTTGCTTGGGCAAGTCAATACACAGCCTGAGTCACAATTCCCTGAAATGCAAAACAGAGAGCACCCTCTTTCTGCCTCAGCAAGGAGTCGTGTGGATCACACCACAGTGTGGGGAACTTAGTGCACGCTCTGCAGAAGTGCCGGCACTTCTTGCGTGTCTCATTCTAGATTCCCCAATGTACATACGCATAGTGACTTTAATAAGGATCATAGATTATGCGTGAGAGAAAGAACACCGGTATTTCCTATTAAACAACAGTGGGCTTATATTGAAAAATTCAAACATTAATAATATTATAGCAATCAATATGCAAAGGATGATGTAAACAGTAGAAAGGAAAATAATTCTTGATGCAGGAGCTTACTCAAATGAACAAGCATGAACCTAAATGCTTTTTATTATTTTAATTCAATAAGTTATAAGACGACTACAACTGCCGCTACTATTACTACTACTCTTATTATAAGGTAGAAAAGGGAAGAAATTATGTTACTAATTTTGCCTCTTTATGTATAATAATCACGTAAGATGTTTACAAACTTTCTACAAGAAACATATAGAAATCATTGTAATGGTTATACAATATGCAGTCAACTTTTTTTCTGGGAAATATTATTAGCAACAAGGTTGACTTTTCTCTCCCATTTATGTTATTCCCATGAGAATTAGTTCCCCTGTGGTTAGTGTGTTTTGTTTTCACTGAAATTTAAAATGGAAAATAAGTAGATTATTTCAAAAACAGTGGTCCTGTAAATTAATCCTTATGACTGTAGAACAATGTAATCAATATTATCCAAGGCTATGTTCAAGAACCTCATAAGCTGTTTTCTGCCTCCCTTCTTATATCTCTCAACCTATTGCATCAGAAAGACCTATGCAAAATCCAATCTCACCAATTCACTCATTTTTTAAAAATACTTTTAATTTATATCCATTGCTTGCAAGGTAAAGTCAAATCTCCTTTGAGGGACGTATGATTCTTTTCATGATCAAGTTCCTGCTTCTCTCTTTAGCGCTCTTCTACCACTCCCCACTTGCACTTTACGATTCAGTCATATCAAACCGATGGCATTTCAAGATTATGACGTCACATCCATCTGTCTTTGTCAACTGCTCACCCTTCTTTATTCCTGGGCTTCTCTACAACCCCTTTCATCCTTTAGAGAGTTTTTATTCAGCCTTCAAGAGCCAGAATCTCTGCAAGAGAACTTTCCAGGAAGTCATCCCTAACCTTCCTCACCAATCTAGGCTCCACTAGTCACAATGATAAATTATATTTGGTTAACAATTTAATTCTAGCTCTGGGCTAAGCATGGCACATACATTAATTATGTAATCCAGACAATAACCATATGAGTAGTTAATATTATTATCCCTTTGTGTATAATGAAATAAAAACACAGAAAAGTTAATCAACTTGGCAAAGACCACACAGCTACTCAGTTGCAAAGCTGAGAATCCAAATTCCGTTAGTTTAGCTCCCGAATCCATCAGCTTTAACATCTCTGCAGACACTATTTTTCACGTACAACACTATACTGAAATGACCCCTTCAAATAGTCATCTCCCCACCAAGATTTACCAGGAGAAAAAAATCAGGTCATTCATGTTTCTATCTACAGCATATCATATGTTATAGCGTTCGATAAATATTTGTTGAGGCTAACCATGCTCTATTTTTTAAATTATGTTATTTTTCAATTACATAGAGCTTTTCAAGGGGAAAATGTATACTTATTGGAGTAAAGAGTATATAATATAAAATGTTCTTCTGAAAAGAATTTGAGATAAGTCAATAAAACCCATGTACATAGTAAGGCTATTAAATTTGCAGATAATAAAATAAAATGTGTAGTTTTCTCAACATTTTTATAACCCGATGGAATAATATGATGAAAAATTTTATGAACTCAGAGACTCTAATACACCTTCCTATGGGAGGCTTCTCTTTCCCTGACTGTTTAGAATCAATGATGCAGAACAAGCGAATAGATCAACCTCTAAGAGTAATGATTAAACATCAAGTCTAACTCTGAACTTCTCAGCAACAAAAGCAAAGTATGAAATATGATATGCATGTGTCTCCACTATAATGAAGCAAACTTTTAATTCAAATCATAATTTTAATAGTAAATTAAGTAGTAATCATAATCGTAGCATTTTAATAGTAGGTATTTATATTGATTTTTAATTATACATTAATATATTTCCAAGTTATTTGGATGAAGCAAAAAATATTAAAAAATATATATCTTCCTCCTTAAACAATATGACTATATACAAGAAAAGATTATATATAATATCATATGTATATACTTATTTTATGATAAACAGTATATAATTGTATACATAGGTAGGTCTATACATATATAGATAAACAGAAAGATTTACCTACTTGACAAAGTAGTAGGTTACATATTTCTATCAGATATTTGCTTGTTTCTGTCCACTTGAAGCAGGTATGTCCAGAATTATTCCTGACATCCAACTGTGAACACTAGATAAACAAGTTCCTTGGATACAGTCTTTGTGTTGACTATTTTTAAGATTTCCAAATTATTTAGAGACAGCAAACAGAATGTTGATGTCTAACAAATAAGACACATATCAGTACCTTAAACTTCCACCATAAATAATGTAGTTTTCTACATTGTTAATATTCTGTGATACAGAATTCTATCAAGATTTTTACTGTTTTTGAGCACTCAGACCCAGGCATGCTCATTTGCTGCAACTCTGAACACCAGGAAATAAATAAAACTTCCTTGAATATAATTCTTATATTGGAATCAGACACTCATCTGTTCATCTCTATAATGGGCCTCAGCAAAAGAATGGTTTCCTCTGGGTTGCAAACATTTGCTATGCAGGGGGAAAAAAGAGAGAGAGAGATCATTTGAGATCATCATGAATATTGTGGGGCAGTCAAGTGGGATATGTCTAATACATTGTGCTCATCATAATCTTTTTTTCTAAAATACATATTTTATAATACAAGCTAATCTCTGTCTATCTGCCTTCCGTTAATATTTTTCTAAATTGATTCATCTATTAAATTTTCCTAGTCTAATTTGTTTTGCTGATGTTGAGTGGCCTTTTGTATCAATTTACTCAAAGTTTACTCTCCCATCTATTCTCTCATTCTTAGCTGTTCTGATGTTATAAAATTGTTGATATTTCTATAATTTTATTGATGATAAAATTAATATAATTTGGGTTAAACGGTGACTTAAACTGTTTAAACAATTTCCTTAATTTTGCCTTGGCTCCCAGAAAATTATAGCCGGAAAAGTAGTAAATAGAAATAAATACAAATAAATAAAGCACATACTAGGATAAAGGGTTTTAAGTACTATGTAAAAAAAAGCCAAAAACAAAGTAAATCAGGGTAAGATATCGTGAGAGACAGGGAGAGAGAATGATTCACCCATTGTATGTTAAGAACATTTTTGGCAATGGAGCAACTACTGACATGTCCCCCCTTGCCCCATGTGCCCTGTTGAAGAATGCACAGTAGCTCACATTGTAGATGAAGACAATTATTATAAGCTAGGATTCCATAATGTTAATTATTTATTAGTAAAAAGCCTTTGCATTATACACATTAAAAGAGAAGAAATATGTAGTCAAAATGTAGCTAATATTGCCTTTAAGAGAGGAAAAGTCAAAATGTATAACTAATGAGATATGCTATTAAGTCAATACAATTAATTATATACTCTTTTTGATAAAACGAAGACATCTTAGAAATGAATTGAATATGCAGATGGAAGGGTCCCAAATCATTGAAGAACCAAGTTCTAGAAGAAAAATGTCAATTGAATTAAGGACTATTCTACGTTTATTTTGATAAGAATTGAATATTATTAATATTTTCAGGTTTTAAAACATCATACAGTCTTTAATTTAGATGACAGGAATAACCTGAGGCTTGCGGTGATTTTTTTCCCCTCTTTTTTCAGGCAAACTAAGGGTGATTCTCTTTTCAATTATTATTGCCAGGTCTTAGGTATAGTGATAATTTTTTCCTGAAATTTAATTTACATATGAATGGGATGAGTTTACATTTCTTCCATTTCTCACACTTTTCAAATTAACTTAATTAAAGAATATCAAAGGAATTTAAGTTACAAACAGAATAATTCTGAAAGAGAGAGTTTGGCTCTATCCTTTAAGACAAATAAAGAAACAGATATTAATTCACAGATATCAGTGAAGGGAAAGTACCGAATAAGAGTTTGAGTTAAATAGGAGTCATTGTGCATGTGTGTGTGTGTGTGTGTGTGTATGTGCGTGTGTAAGTGAAGCTTTGGAATCTTTGGAATATCACACAGTGAAAGTGACATAACTCAGTCTATGAGGATGAGGACGCCAAACCAGAAACCCTGACACTGTCGTTGCCAGGTAGCCACGAGCGGCCACTCAGGCATTAGGAAGCTGGTTAATCAGGACCTGAATTTCAGGAAAGCACTTAGTCGCCAATGAGCTCGAGTCTGAAAGGGCAATCGAGTCACCCCAAGGCAAAGAAAACAAAGATGAGCATCAGCTGAACAGCAGAATCCATAGAATCCTGCCGCCTGGAGTGCGCTGAGACCCGGAGCAAGGTGGATTCGGGGGTCAGGATTAGAAGGATGGTGAGAGAATGTCCCAGATGGGGAAAAGGAAGAACCAGGAAAGACAGGAAGACAGACCGAATATTCCTGCAACTCCCGTGATGCTGGCTGTCTGTTGTGCCTCTCCCTTGACCAACTCAGACTCCCTAAGCTTATTTCACTTTGAAACTTCTCTTAAATTTGGCAATTGATCAATAAAAAGAATTGTGAAGACATGTAAATCAAGTATTTAAAAGATGAGTCATTTTTAAACCACACAATTCTCCTAGTGTATTTTGCAATAAGCAAAGTTGTTCAATAAGAACTGTCAGATCAGGGAACTAACAATTTCAAAAGTAGATAAAATAACTAAAATGTGTGTTATTTAGCATGCAATTTGCACTCATTTGAGTTTATTAATGTTATGAAGCAGCAGCCCATTTTTTATCAGATTCCTTTCTTCATGCCCCAAATAAAATTTCCTGGAAATTCATATATAAATATCTATGAGGATGCAATGAACGCAAAGAGCAGGATGCTGCTACGTGCTGGAGAGAAAAATTGATGCATTTAAGCACATGACACTGGAGGAAGAAGAAAAACCTGAAAATGTGTGAAGAGACATTTCCCTCTAGTGTTTGTATTTTGCCCACACAGACACTAGCTCAGCTTTTATCAAGAGGGCCATAATCTGTTTTTTCTTTTTTCACAAAGGAAGCAATGAGAAGAGTGAGACTAAAGCAGTGTACTGCCACTTCCCTGAGCTAGACAGGGTCAATCAGGGTCAGAAGTGCCAAGAAGACACCAGGGCAACACAGCTTATCAGGGCGTGTCTTTGGAGCCCTCAAGCGAGAAACATCTCCTGAGAGCAAAGAAAGTCAGAGAGAGACGCGGAGAGATACTCACGAGGTGGGGGAAATTGTAGGACTGACTTGAATTTTTTAAAGTAAATAATGTGTCTGTGATATGAGACGTAGTGGAAACACAGAGCCAATTAGTCTAACTTTTTAGACTTGTTCTCTACTAATCTTAATTATCTGACACAGCAGTGACCTTATCCAGTAATAAAATGAGGTTGAAAAACTCTCTTTCTTACAACCACTTTATTGAAACGTGATTGACATACAAAAAGCTATATATATTTAATACATACGAATCGATGAGTTTGCAGGTAAGTATACACCTGTGAAATCATCGCCACAATCTATGTGGTAAACATATCCATCAGCTCCAAAAGTTTCCTACTGCCCTCTTTAATAATTCATTACTATTATTTTTTGTGATAAGAACACTTGACATTAGATCTACCCCTTCAGCAAGTTTTTAAGTATACCATATATTATTAACTATAGATACTATCCTGTACACTAGATCTCTAGGTCTTATTCATCTTGTATACTTGAAACTTTGTGCTCTCCTATTAATATCTTCCCATATCCTCTTCCCCCCATTCCCTGGTAACCACCCTTCTACTCGCTGGTTCTATGAGTTCGGCTATTTCAGATTTCTCCTGTAAGTGGTATCATGCGTATTTGTCCTTCTGGACTGGTTTATTTCACTTAATATAATGACCTCCAGGTTCGTCCATGTTGCTGCAAATGGCAGAATTTCCTTCAATAAACATTAACGTTGCTTCCATGTTTTGTCTATTGTGAATAATGCTACAACGAACATAGGAGCACAAATAATGTTTTTATCTTCTTCTTAGTATTTAAGTGGTTAAATATAAAAGAAAGTACAGTGCCAAGAAAGAGGATATGAAAAGGAATATGCAGCCTGGTATATAAACCTATGAAGCTAAATTTAAAAATTCGAATATAGGGGCTCGCCTCGTGGTGGAGCAATTAAGTGCGCATGCTCCATTTTGGCAACCTGGGGTTCGCAGGTTCGGATCCCCGGCCTGGACCAACACAGCGCCTGTCAAGCCACGCTGTCACAGCGTCCCATATAAAGTAAAGGAAGATAGGCATGGATGTTAGCTCTGGGCTGATCTTCCTCACCAAAAAAAAAAAAAAAATGTGAGAGAGAGAAATGATTATTGGGTGTGTATATGTATGTATTTTTTCCTAGATTATAAAATAGTTTACATAATATGAAAGGCGAATTTTTGACTAGGAAAAATTGCAGAAACATAATGGATAAAAAGCCAATATCTTTTTAATAAGAGTACAAATCTATAGGAAATAGATGAAAACTCCAGTAGAAAATGTATAATGATGTATAAGAATATTATTAGACCATTTAAAAAAATTTAATATAATAAACAAATGTTTAACCTCTTGTTCGCTTAAATCAAAGCTAATTAAAATATTTTTGAAAATATTTTAATGCTAATATCAAACATCTAGAAGTTTTGTGGAAAAGGAAAGTCTCATTTACTGCTGGTGACAGTGCAATTTGCTGTGACAGCAACTTGGAAATATGTATCAGTTGATGTATTTGACAATATGTATCAACATATCAAAAAAGGTTAAAAGATGTTTTGCTTTATGATCTACACTTTACTACCAGAAATTAATCCTAGAGAAGTAATCACAGACTGTAGTAACCAAAGTGTTAGCCACAGGAATTTACATTGGTGCACTATTGACAATAGCAAAATATTGAAAACAGCTATTCAACAATAAATTGTTGGGATTTTCTAAATCTTATAAATTTTTAAATAAATTTTACAAATTTATAAAATTGTGGGATTTTATTAATAAACTATAACATAGTCCCTCGATGTATTTACAAAAAAGAAAACTGTGGGTAATAAATGTGTCCTTCTCTCCCTGTTTCTCTCTGTCTCTCTCTGTCTGCCTCTTTCTCTGCGTGTGTGTGTGTATATATATATTTTTTATGTGTGTGTATATATATATAAAATGGAATTGTATACTCCTAATTTTAAGAAGGATTATTTATTTTCGGGTAGTGGCGTTTTAGAAGACTTTAGTTTGCTTCATTTTCTTATTCATATTTTCAAAAGTGTTCTGCAGTAAATGTGGATTTATTTTACAATATGTAAAATATAAAAGTTATAAAAGCAAATCTAAGAGAGCTTTCTCTCATACATTAGAGAGGGAGAATTAAACTAATTAAATGGCCTAAAACTCATTTAAAAACAAATAAAAAAAGCCACTTGGTCACAATGGATTTCTAAGAGCACTACCTCACAGTTGAAAACGGTGGTTTAGCATTTCATTTGACAAATCTATATGCCTGTCTGTTGTTTGCTGAAGAATTGCAACAGTCATTGCCGGGAATGTTTCTGATTTATCAGTCACTCTCTTATGAGTGTTATTTGTAAACTGTGAGAGTAAAATGATTCTTCCTTATGATATACTAAATAATAAAGGACAATGTATATTTCTTAAATGTAAAATGCAGGATTTTACTTCTTGGTGAAATGCTTGATTTCCTTTTATATTCACGCATTTTCTTTATTAACAAAACATTGGATATATGGAGAAAACAATTGGGAACACAGATAGTATTTTTGCACGTCAAGAGATCAAAAAAATTATAGTTATAAATTCTCAAAGATATCTTGAAGAATAATATATGATATGCAGGGATGTGCAGTTTATACTTTATAATCTACTAATGCCCATGCTGAAACCTGCTTTAAGAGGATACGGCTCCTCCTCTTCAATATGCATTTTAGCATCCTGTCAGCAAGCTTTACTGACTTAATTTTGTTGGATGCTCCAAAAAAGAAAAATAAGTATTGACAGATCAATCAATGTCTGCTAAGCCTGGAATTTGTCTATACATTATGAATTTAATGTCACTCAATTTAAAAGGGAAAGAATATATGTTGAGCTAGTCCTGCACATTGTAATACTTCCATAGGTCAAATCTGAAAGTAAACTAGAGTCGTCCTAAGGTTGAATAATTAAAAAAAATAAACAGTATAAGATCCAAGGAAAAGTAATTATTCATATCATTAACATTTTTCTTAAACTGTACTCAGCTTTTTCATTTAAACCTATACAACAGGAGATATACTATTTATTGGTATTTTAATCTAATTAGTTCCTATTTTCTTTTAAGAAAACTGGAAAATTTTGGTTATCTAACCATGTGACTTGAAGGATGTTTTGCCAGTCAAATCATTTTGGGCAACTATATGGGAATACAAATGATTTACAAATGATCAAATGATATTTCCAAAAACAATCCTCATCAGTAAAATAATGGAAGTAATATTTGGAATTATAAAAAAAAAAAATCAATGCAAATTCAAATTAAAGATTTTGTAACACAAAATCCATGTTTAAGGCTCTTGAAACAAACTATTTTTCCAGATATGAATCTAAACTTTTGTATATGATATTACCAGTATAGTACAGTCATTCAGGCAGATTTTCATGGATTTTGCCATTTTATTATCTGATATAAGTGGGATATAAGTTATATCCCACTTACTCAAAAATCTTAATTGAAAATGTTATATGTTTTATGTATATACGCATTGTTCTCAGATATGCTTTCAGAATTTTCACTTAAGGAAACTGTGTTCCAAGATATGAATATTCATCCTGTTTAAATACAGAAACTCACCTGTGGTTTTTTTTCATTTTTTTTTTCTTTGCATTGAAAATAGAAGTATTGTCACTCAGTTCCTCTGAGAGTTGGAGGATTAAGTCGTCCTTTTCCTCCTGGAAAAGAAAAATCATTTCTATTTTGCTATGATTTATGAGTAATGGACATGAAAGCATATTATGAAAGAATAAGAGAGGAATGCATTTTTTGTTTTTAGGAGTAAAAAATTGTTAGAGGTTGGCCAGAACATCTAGAAAGGAGCTAGCTGGGTGAGTTCCCCAAAGATATACAGAATTCTGGAACCTAAACCAAAGAAAATCATCCAAGAAAAAGTGCCTGCTATCCTGGAAGAGCACAGTCAATGTATCTGATGATGGAATAGACTGTTCAGAATTCACAGGGGACCTATATTCTCCGCCTCCAAGTTTGAACCATACGTGTTTCTCAAGGCTCAATTTAATGACACTGCCAAGGTATATACAGCTGATCCTTATTATTCAGATTCAGTATTTGCAAATTTGCCTACTCGCTAAAATTTATTCATAATCCCCAATTAATACCTGCAGCACTTTCCCAGTCACCGTGGACATGCTAAGGTGCAATAAGACTATGACCTCCCTTCTTATTTCAGCTCTCAGGCTGTAAACAAGTGTCCTTTTCAAAGTCTGTTTAGTATGTTTTTCACATTTTTGTGCTTTTTGTTGGTTATTTCACTATTTAAAATGCTCCCAAACATAGTATGGTAGTTCTGTCTAGTGTTTCTAAGCCCAAGAAAGCTGTGATGTGTCTTATGGAAAAGATGTGAATGTTAGATAAGCTTTGTAAGGGACTTATAGTATTGTTGGCTGTGAGTTTAATGTTAATGAATCAAAAATATATATTAAGTAAGGTGACTTTAAACAGAAACACACATAAAACCATGTTTGCATTGATTGTTTGACAAAAAGGTTGTGACCAAAGGCTCACAAAATCTTAACCCTGTATTTCCCCTTGGAGCAATGATTCAGTATTCACTAATTCATTGTTTGAGGCAACTTTATAGACCATAACTATTGCAAATAATGAGAATCAACTCCCTATCTATCTGTCTATCTATCTATCTATCTATCTATCTATCTATCTATCTATCTATCATGTATCATGCGTTGAATGCATACATCTAAGCCAAACAAGTCTACAGCATTCTTATTCAGAAACTAGGATGTCCAAATGCTTAACTTTGATAAATCCCACAGTTTCCAAAAAAATTTAGAAACAAAATAGGAGACTTTTAAATAACTAATGGGTAAAAAAAGAAATCAAAGCAGAAATTAGAATGTATTTTGCACTACATGAAAATGAAAACACAATATATACAAATCTCTGGGATACACCCAAAACAAATTTAAAGGGAAATTTATAGCACCAAATGCTTTTATTAGAAAGAAGAAAGGTCTCAAATCAATGACCACAGAGCTCACCTCAACACATTAGAAAAAAAAAAGCTAATTGAACTCACATACGGAAAAGGAAGAAGATGATAACAATCAGAGCATAAATAAATGAAATAGAATACACAAGGGTCTTCAGCATTTTATTTTACCCCCCTCCTGTCTTTCACATTATTATTGTCATTATTATTGTGTTTTTAATTCTACATATATTTTAAATTGACAGATGATATTATTATGGTTTTTACCATCAATATTCATTTACATTTACCCATCTGTTTATCTTTTTCATTGTTCTTCATTTCTTCTTCAATTCTTATATTTTTATCTGGGATTACTTTCCTTATCTCTGAAAAACTCTGTAAAACTCCTTTAGTATTTCACATAGTGCACATCTGCTGGCTATGAAATCTTATTTTTGTTTGCCTGAAATATTTTTATTTCCCCTTCGTTTTTAAAGAATATTCTACTGGTTACAGAATTCTATGTTGGCAGTTGTCTCCTGTGAGCACAATAAAGTTGTCATACTATTGTTTTCTGACTTGCAAACTTACTATTCTCGAAGGTTGGTTCTCAGTTCCAATGTTAACCATTTGATGATAATGAATCTTTTTTGTCTTTGACTGTCTTTAGTATAATTTATCTTTGTTATTTAGCAGTTTCATTAGGATATACCTAGCTATTTTTGGTTCCTAGATCTTCTTGATCCTGTAGATTCTATATCTCTCGTCAGTTTCGGAAGACTGTCAACTAGAACCATTTTAAATATTGCTTTTGTCTACTCTGCCTCTCTTCTTCTGGGATTCAAATTAAGTGTATATTAATGCTTTTCACCATGACCTCTTACAATCATTTCTGTATTTTCCTTCCTTTTATTTCTCTCCATGTCTCAGTAAAGATATTTTCTACTTTCTTTTCTTCAAGTTCACTTATCCTTTCTTTCGTTGTGTCTAATCTATATTTAAACTTATATATTGAGTTCTTAATGTCAATTACTGTATTTTCCATTCAATTATTTTTAAAGATTTCACTTCTCTGACAAAATTTTCTATCATATCAAATGTTTTCATGAACATAATAATCAGAGATATTTTAGACTGAGTAGGCTGGTGAAATACTTGGCTGTGGGTCTGTATCTATTATTTCTTTATTCTTTGGTTTGTGGTCGTTTCTTCCTTGACCCTAATATGCCTTGAAATTTTTTTATTGGATTCCAGTCATTTTGAATAAAAAATTACAAAAACTCTTCTCTGATAATTTTATCTTCTTTCAGAGAGATTTTACTTTTTTTTCCCCTAAATGACAGTCAGAGCATAAACAAATCATTTTGATCCAATCAGGGTTTTAAGATGATAGGAAGGTGAGTTTTAGTCTCTTTGAGGTATGGTCTAGTTCTGACTTGTTCTTTTTTTTCATAGAGCATAACTTTTCAAAGGTCTCAAATGAAATACTAGAGCAATTACCGGGCCCCTTTCTTCTTGACAGACCCTAAATTCCCAATTTTTTTTTCCCAGCACATTGAACCTGACAAAACATCTGCTTCAGTTTTTACCTTCTGAGCATCAGCTGTCTTCTTGTCGTCTTGGTCTCTCAGTCCACAACAGCTTAGAAACGGACAAACGCCTTACAGTGAATATCAACTTAGAAAATCAGACACACTTCTCTGTGTTTCCTATTTCTTGAGGATCTTGGTCCCTCCAATTCTGACTGGTTGGTTATACCTGTGCTTCATATTATCTTGTCTCTTTAGCCCTGTAAGACTGTCAAGAGTCCTGAGTTTTTGCTTTCTGCTTAGTCTCTCTGCCTTCAGCCACTTAGCGATGGAAAATACCTCAAGGGGAAATTTTGTGGAAAGTTGGGCTCATACTGTGTATTCCTTTTATTAGGATATTGTCCTAACAATTGCTGGATGCCCTAGATACTCTCCAATGCCTCCAATAAGTAAGGTGTTTTCTTTTTCTTTTCTTAAATGTGATTTTTATAGTTATTCTTGGTGAAAGTTGGTTTGATACAAGCTAGTCATTTACAACTATATGGAGAATTTTAAATTCAGAGAAGTACTGTTGTTAAGAAATTGTGAACGTAGATTGCCTGTTACCAAATAGATAATCAGCAATTTAATAATATTATGTAAAGCTACTTTTGAGTCACAAAAAGATTCTTTAAAGGAATATTACTTGGAGGAAATGTCTACATTAATTAATATGGACAAGTAGAAAAATATATATCTATTACCATTTTTCAGGCCCAGTTTGCTAATGACCTCTGTGTGTTGTTTTGGGCACAGTTAATCATCAAAAGTGGAGGACAGACAAGAATTGTTTGAAGTCTCTTTCAGCATTTTTTTCTGTTTAGTCATAAGTAATATTAGAACAAGTGATCTTAGAGCCAACTTTCAATGAGCAGTTAATGGTGGTATTTGAGCAGTCAGAAGATGAGTTCTGGAACATAACATAGAGTTAAAATATATGCAATAAATCCAAGAAGGATATCAAACACTGAGGTCTTACTAACCCCTTTGGAAAACAAAACTGTGTAAGTATTTGCACAGCATAAGTAAATGAGATAAATACCGAAACAAACACAAGTTATTTATTAAAAGAGGTAACAATTAAAAAATTGAACACAAAGTCAAAAAACAACTCAAAGTAATCAATCATTACAATAAAAAGAGTTTTTTGTTGTTGCTGTTGAGGAAGATCGGCCCTGAGCTAACAGCCGTGCCAATCTTCCTCTATTTTGTATTTGGGATGCTGCCACATCGTGGCTTGATGAGTGGTGTGTAGGTCCACACCCAGGATCCAAATCTGCTAACCCTGGGCCACTGGAGCAGAGTGCGTGAACTTAACCACTATGCCACCAGGCCAGCCCCCCTCAAAGGATTTTTTTAATATTAAAATTGATTATTATCTAAAAAGCATGACTCTTGGAATGTGTTATTTCTCTTTTGTTGTCATAATTATTACGTGATTTGTAATTTGCAGTTAAAGTACTCAGATTCTTGAGGTTCATTCTCATTCCGCTGGAGTCTAGGAAAGTCATCTCTTAGAGGTTGAGCTGAAACAAAATAATAATAACAATAAATAGTTTCTTTTTTTATATAACAGCCTCAGCCATAAGGGGAAACCATACAGTTTTGGACAACACGAAGGGGTGAACTCAGTTGGAACAGGTTAAACGTCCCACTCAATCTCCATTGTTGAGTGAAGGGTGAGTGGACCACTGGCCCTGTTTGCATTAATCTGTCCACAAACAAAACCTCTTCTTTGGCAATGTCATGTGAACTTAATCACTAACTTCAAATTCGTCTGACAAAATATTCAACATTAATAAGGCAGTAAAATTAAGATTCTTACCATTCTCAGTCAGATTTCCCTATGCCAGCAAAAATAGTCAATCAGTAAAATCAGTGATGTATTTAATAGTCATAGCTGATCATTCCATTTTCATTGAAGACATTTTTGAACTCTCGATTTTCCTAAGGCTTAAACACTAGACTTTGCAGCTTTCATATTATACAGAATATTCTGTTCGTGCTAAAATTACATCATACAATTGAAAATACATTTACCACTTTGAGCTTATTTTATGCAAGGCAAAAGACCAAATAGGCATGGCTATAACATTGTACTTGTCATTATCTTCTTCTATGACATTCTTTTTTTTGTGTGAGGAAGATCAGCCCCGAGCTAACATCCGATGCCCATCCTCCTCTTTTTTTTTTTTTTTTTTTTTTTGCAGAGGAAGATTGGCCCTGACATGAGATCCATGCCCATCTTCCTCTACTTTATATGGGACGCTGCCACAGCATGGTGTGACAAGCAGTGCGTCGGTGTGTGCCCAGGATCCGGGCCGTGAACCTCGGGCCGCCTAAGCGGAGCGTGCCCACTTAACTGCTTGCACCACTGCGCCAGCCCCCGACATTCTTTATTAACTTCAAATTTGAAGTGATATGTTAGCAATTTGAATCTTCATGTGAATGATTTAAATGTATTTTTGTTGCCTTTGTGTAGAATGGAGTCCAGGCTGGCGTCACCCGTATGCCATGCTTTTGTACATATGTGTTAATGATTATAAGTGATCATTCATTAGATCTAGTCCACAGAGAGTCTTTGTCATATAGTCTACATAATAGCACATAGAAGGCTCAGGATAGAGTTTTCTTGAGAAGAGTAATAAGATTATATAACATAGTTTTAATAATATTCATATTTTAATAATATTCATAATTTTAAAATTTTTATGTCAAATTTTAAAAGGACAACTTTATCACTTCAGCAAGAAGTTAGCATGCTCTTTAGATAGATTCTGTACTGTGACTTATAGATAGAAAATCATCTTTGATGATAAAATCACATTTTAAGCATTTTCTTTCCTAGTCTCTGATATTACATCAGTTCTTAATATAAATTCAACTCATAAACATCTACTAGGTATCTCAATTCATAGTTGTGAGACATTATGCTTACCTAATGTATCAGGCACTTTTTTCCCCCAGAAGTGATATTTTCTGATGTTACAACCATGAAAATCAGGGTGAAACTCTGGGATTTCAGGGAGGCATCAGAAGACAAGAGTAAAGAATGAAGTACAAAAATAAAAACACTTTAATTTCATGATTGGAAAAGTCTTACCCTAATCCTTGAGTATATCTTCTATGCCCTTCTCTTGTATGCCTATATTGTTGCTGTGGTATCTGCCTCCAGTGCACCAGAGAGCCACCAAACCAGGCACCTCCATGCTAATGAAACCCTTTGCTGACCACTGAGGGCCATTGTAGAAGAGGAGGGGCCTGCAAGATTTGTCAGAGATGGTCACCAGGGGTGGAGAGTTGGAGAAGGTCATCAAGAGTACGTGATCTCCAGCTGAAACTCTAACCAGACCGGAGCAATTGGAGGCTCCTCATCCACTCCCCTGTCCTTGGAATGCATATTTGGCCCACCATTCACACTAGGAGCCACTTCAAGGACACAGCCTTGGGCGAGTAATGTGTTGTTGAGACCATGTGGATGGTATTCATGACTGAATCTCATTAAGGACTCTAAATAAACTCTTAAATTAAGAACTTGGCAGGCGGATGTGGAGATCTACTTGTCTTGCGGCCAAGATTAGCCTTGTAAGTTGCCTTGCTTATTAAAACAGCCACCTAACCCCCTCCCCATAAAAATCGTAGTATTTTTATATTGTATCGGTGGGTTTTTTCCTGAGCAACTACAAATAAGGTAGAAGGAAAGTGAAATTGCTCAGGTATCTGCCTCCTTGAGAAAGACTGCATTCCTAATCGCAGTCAACCGCGTTACACATATGCGCCATATATAAAGTAGTATTTAAGAGTTCAGACTGAACTGGCTTTAAATGTAGGCATATCGCTAAGTGTAAATTTACATTTTACACTTAGCCTCTCCAAGCCTTAGTTTCGCTACCTGTGAAATGTTCTATGGTTGCTGTGAATTTCACAAAAAATACAAAAAAGTCTAACACAGTAGCTGCACATGGTACGCATATTGGCTGTTTTATCATAAGTATTATTATAGCTGATTTTATTAGTAGGAATGAAGAAATGTTTATATAGTTCAATGGAAAAGTAACTCATGTATTTATGGCAGAATGGAACATCTATACAGCTCTACAGTCCCCTATAGAGCTCTCAAACAAATCATATTCAACTGGTCCTATATGAATAACCCCAATCAACATTTCTACTTATGATTTTCCACTTACAAATTTTTTAAGAAAATATTAATAATTATAAATACTTACGGGAATTTTATTTTTATGTTGGATAAAAAGTAGAATCATTCTCTAGACATTACACAACAACCTGCCTGTTTCAGTTAACATGAACATCTTCTTAGTTCAATACATACTTGTTGCTATTGTTAATCATACTACCAGCTACTCAATCACCAAAGCAAGAAAATTGAAAAAATTATTCTTATTTGTCTCTTTCCCTCTCCCTCTATGTTTGGTTTGATCACCAGATTTTAATTTCTAAATATTTATTATATCAAATCTTCTATGTCCTTATTATAACCACTTTATTTCACTCCCTCAAAATTTCTTCTCGTAACCATTGCATTATCTCCCTAACCAGGCTCCTTCCATGCAGACATTTATACCAAATAAAAATACTCAATTATATTCTTACTAAATTGCATCTCTGATTTTATTACACCTTTGCCTAAATTTTTTCAAATTCTTTCCTGAGAAGATAAGGTCTAAGCTCTTTATATGTCATTTAAGACCTTTCATAATGCAATTTCTATCTGTTTCTCCAACTTACCTACCACGCTTCCTACCTTATACTTTATCCTCAAGCAAGCTATGCTGCTTATAAATTTTCCCATATCGACCTTTCCCTTTTATATCTTCAGTTTATTCTCTTTACATGAAATTCCCATTCCCTAAATTCATCATTGGCTAATGCAATCGAAACATCACTCAGTAGAAGCAACACCACCACTTCCCACATCAGTCTCTCTCAGTATGGCTTAAATGGCATTCTTCGGAGTCTTGTGACACCCTCTGTATAATCCCACCATTTTTCACATCACATTGAATTATAATTTTCTATTCATAGGTCTAATTATGAACTTTTGGAAGTTGGGAGAATTTTCTTATTTTAATCGTATTTATTGTATGTTTCTAGTATATACATAGGTGGCAAGTGTTTTTTCAGTCAAAATGGTGGATTTGAGAGGTTGAATGAACATAGCCTGGCTGCTTTTTAGGTCTTAGGAATTGAGAAAAAGAGTAAGAGAGACAGAAAACTTCAATGTTTCTATTTTTTGGTAATGAGAGTATGATATTACCATGTTCTGAGTTAAGGAATATAGAAGGAAGACCAAATCTGGGTAACAATATGAAAAATTCAGTTTAATAAGAGATATCTACACTATACCCAAATGGAGATGTGCAATAATAAATGAGATCTAGAAGTCTAAACATCAAAGAAAACAAAGAGAAATACGGTCTAGAAATATAAATGTATGACTTTTCACTGTAAAGTTGAGATTAGAAGCCTCCTAGAAAGATTCCATAGGATGAGAAGAAGGCCTTTCATAGTGTAGTCCTATCTGTTTTTCAGATAGGAGCACCATCATTTAAGGGATGTACAGGTGATGAGAAGTTTAAGTAAGAACTCAATATAAACAACCCAAAAGTAGGATTAAGTGATGCAACCAGTAGTCAAAAATCAATTACCTATAGTAGTCAGTCTTATAACACAAAGGGGGAAAGTGAGCCTCACGTAAGGATTCTGGTAATGTCATCACATTTTGTTCTTAGTTCTGCAGCTGACACTCTGTCTCAGTGTTAGGAAGACACAAAGGATTGGATTACTGAAAATAGAATATCTTATAGCAAGGAGGCCTCAGCTCTTTAGCACTATTCGATCATTTCCACAAGAAGACATAGAATCTTTGTTGCCCAATATTCTCACTTTTCAATACAGACTTTTATGCTAATTTCTTATTTTTAAATATTAAACAGTGCATGAGACAAAGAAAAGACAACTCTAGGCTGGGTTCAGGATGCTGACCACAATTTTGGAACCTCTGTACTACTTGGAAAAAAGTCTGTGTTCAAGATGGTATAGAAATATCTGATTTAAATAACTGAGGTTCCAAACATAGGCAATAATTTTAACATAGGTGTGAAACACTGAAATTTATCTAACAGCAGTGTAGCTGAAAGATGGCCAGATTGGGTTTCAGAAAACCTGTTCTTTCATTCGATTATATTATTTAGTAAATATATATGAACATCATTAACTCATCATCTATTTTATGGGAATAAAATGAGAAAAAGAAAATGCTTGGGAAGTCATAAGCATTATATTTAGCATATAGCATTATAATTAAATTTATTAGTCATACGGTTCATTTGAAATCAATAACTTCAATGTGGTTCTTTGTAATTCATGTCAATGTATATATGTAGTACATATAGAATGTAGAGAAGTATACAGCAAAAATTCATCTCCTCCTACCCTCTTATATAAGCAGCAGCCCCAACATGATGCTTATCACTCCACCTCACCACTTAATGAAGATAGACAATATTTGGTGGCGGTAGTGGTGTGGTTATGACAGGTAATTTGTATTAAATACTCTCCTAGATATAGTAATTTATAGTAATACACTTAATTCTGAATGATAATTCACATATACCATTAATCAGTTAGAGAAATGAAGATGACTCACGTTTGATAATTTCCAGATATATTTAGAAGTACAATATGTTCCTTGAAGTATAGTCACCTACCAACCAAAATCTCCAAATCATAGAAGAATGATTTCTGTCTGACCTCAATGTTTAGTAAGCTAGAACTAGATGGGAAATATTCTCAAGCTTCAGAAGAATTAAAAAAAAACTTCAAAGAGAAAATGTAGTCATCTGAAAAAGTGTGATACAGTATGCTCATTGGAATTGAAATGGTCCTTGGTTAAAAAGTTTAAGAAAGTAAATTAAAATGCCAAGCATGACGGATAACTTGAGCAATAAAGAATATGTTTCACTCTCTCTCCACAGTAACAGGAAAAGAGTTCAGTCCAATTAAATATTCATGAAACAAAAGATCAAGGCTTTAAGTCTTAGACCAAGTTCAAGACTGGGCATGAACTAATGATCCAATAGTTTATATGAATATTAAACATTTAGTAGAGAAATAACTCAGAATTACATTTTGGAAGGGATTCCATTTTAATTTAATTCTCTGATAGTTAATTTTACCAATTCTGGGTAAGAAATTGATTGACATATAACACAATTATATCCAAGACCATATACTGAAGATTACTCAATTGATGGTTGCCCTAAGTTTCAGCAGTAAAAGATGCACTGAGTAATTTTTATTATATTGTGGTAACAGTTGCTGTTCTTTCCCCAAATCTTTTAACTTCTCACACATACGAAAATTAAATATGAGCTGATAGGCAAGGATACATGTGCGAATTTAATTACTATACTTTGCCCCAAAACTTGCTGCAAACTTAGTTTGAAGGGGTGTTCCTATGTATTATTTTTAGCATTAGTTGTTAGTGAGGCACACATTGCATGTATTAATCATTTGAAATGAAAACTCCCTCCTGAGACCTCCCTAGAAACACGTGTAAGCAATTTCGTTTCAAAAGATTGATGGAATAGAAATACACCCAAGGAAGCTTTGACAGGTTTGACATCCTCCTTTTAAAGATCCAGGAATAAGTGAGGTTAATCCTGCCACAGGCAGAATGCCTCCTCTAAGTGTCTATAAACCAGTGAAATGTGCAGGGGGCCTCAGACACCGCTGAGAGGTCCAGCGAAAATAATCATCTGCTCTTCATGCCGAAAGGCAGCAAACACCGCAGGGGAGATCAAGTCCCAGACTTCCAATCCATCCTCCGTGCAGCAGGCCTGTGGCCATACTTCCCCGGAGAAGGCGCCTTGTCCGTCACTACAACCAGTTCAACCAAAGTATTTTATCCATTTATTTATTTTCAAGTTGTCTACGATGTTTTTGGAAGCAACGGCAGACAAAGCTTCCTCTAGAAAGCCTAAGGGATCTGTATTCCTTTTGAGCAAAATGGCCTGCAGACATTTTTGCAAAACTACTGATAAAAGAACTCTGAGTACCAACATGTTGGCTGAACCAAAATAAAGCATGTACCAGTACATGCCAGTGTACACACCAGTGTAGTGTGATGAAATGGGAAATTTAGAAAAGAAAAAAACTAAAGGGAGCAAAGAGGCTAGATAGAATATAACAATTTATTATTACATGAATTTATTCTCATTTGCCCAGCCTAGTGTTTACTCAAGATATCAGAAACTTCTACCTAATGACAAAATGTTATTTGAAATTACACCATGCACTTTCATTAGCAAAGAAAGAAATCACTCAGATAAGAATTCATATACTTTCCTCAGAGGTGTCTTGTATCATATTTTATTTTAACACCTGCATGAGCTTATGTTTTATACTATGAGTATCTAGGGTTCATGAGTTTCAATTTACTTTTTTCTGTACACACAATATATTTCACAGTCATTGCCATATAATGGATATTCAATAAATGTTTGTTGAATGTTTTGATGAATAAAATTCTTTTTAGATCAGAGTCTTAACTTTGAGTCAATAGAGGATATTTAATAGACTCATGATCCCCTAAAAGTGTACACCAGGTGCTTGTGTTAATGTTCAAAAGTCCATTTTATTCCTGTGGAGAAATCCATATATTTCACCATATTTCCAAAGAGCATCATGATTTCCCTCCCATAAATGATTGTCTCTTTTCTTTAAAGAAATGTAAAGATACAATCTTTCAAGGCAGTATGATATAACAGAAAAGTCTAGGACTTACCGAAAACTCTCAGAAAACCTCATACTTTACAGTGATTTGTTAGAAACGTTTCTGTAAAATTAGAAAAGACAAGGATATTGATTAGGACCATTTGTTTTGAACACTGTAATGAGGTCTTATCCAGAGCAGTAATAAAATTTTTTTTAATATTAATAAGACATGTAAAGTTTGGAAAGAATTGTAAAGAAGAGCATGATTGTGTGTAGATGGTATGATCATCTATATAACAAACATGGGATAATGTGTAGATGATAATTAGAATTAATATAAGAATTCAACAAGATTGCCAGACAACAAAATCAATATTTTAAAATAATGGGAGTTCCAATAAATTACGGAGAAAAAAGTAAAGAACACATAATTTAAAAGATTCATTTACTAAGAAGCTAAAATTATAAGAACTTTGGAATATATCTAGTATCGAATGTACATTTTATAGAAAAATGTAAAAGTGTATTAAAGAATATAAATATTGAAAAATAGAAATTTCATAAAATAAACAATAAATGAAAAAAGAAAGTTCATCTAGTTTCTTTTAACAAGGCACAACAAAACTCTAAAACATAATAATAATAAAACTGATTATATTGAAATTAATGATTCATTTAACATGTAACTCCATAAAAGACAGTCTACCCAAAGGAATCAGAGCTTTTCAATGTATATAACTAGCAAAGATATGGTATCCAGAATACATTCAAAATGTTTACAAATCAATAATAATTTTAAAAAATAGGTATGAACTGAATATATAGTAAAATTGGGAATAGGCATAGACATCAGAGTAGAAATAGTAATGATTATTATTATTAGCATTAGCATCATGATTACTATGGTTATTTAACCTGGACTTGATTTAAGCAATCTTTTCTTCTAGTTCTTTCCTTTTCCAGATCAAGTTTTAACAATCCTGAGAGGTCTCACCCCAAATCACAAAGATTTCCAAAACTACTTTTTTTTAATCCCAAATCTGAATTTCAATCTATTATCACAACACTTAATCCATTGACTCCAATTATTAGATAAATAAATGCTTTTCTATGCACACGATAATTAAGACGACCACCAGCGAATAAGGGAAAACAAATACTCACAGCAAATTATAAGGGAACTCAGTATAGAAAAAGTTAGCTCAGCCTAAGAGTAGCAGAGTGAGACTCAGCCAGTCATCACAGCAATGTAAAGCAAACTACAAACTAAAACACTCTGACAAACTTTATTATCATAATTCTAATTAATCTTTATCAGTTAATTTTGTGGTTGATATGCATAAGTAACAGAGATATGAAAATTAAATATGGGGCCGGCCCCATGGCCTAGTGGTTAAGTTCGGTGCGCTCTGCTTTGGCAGCCTGGGTTCAGTTCCCAGGTGCAGACCTAAACCACTCATCGGTGGCCATGTGGTGGTGGTGACCCACATACAAAACAGAGAAAGATTGGCACAGATGTTAGCTCTGGGCTAATCTTCCTCAGCAAAACAAAAATTAAATAGTAGGCATTTTCATCCTATTTTCTAGCAATAAGATTAATGATCTTACATCATGACCCCTGAAGATAATTGGATTTCAAGGTATAAATATTACATATAAACAACGCATTTTCATTTAGATGTCATGACTCTAATTCAAAGTATTTTACCAAGTATTGGTTCTGTCAATTAAGGACTTTTTGAGGCTAAGGTTCATAAAGTAAGAATTTTTGTATATTTCTAATTTTTGAATATTTTATCTGTATAGCATGACCTTCTTTACATCTAGTGATGATTTTAGCTTTAAATCTATTTTGTGTCTTATTAACATAGTCATGCCAGATAGTATCATATTGTTTTTCACCTTTTTACTTTCAGTTCTCTGATTTCTGATATTTTAGATATGATCTTTTGAATAGTATAAAATTGGAATTCATGTTTTTATGCAGCCTGATTTTTTAACTTTCATACCAAATATTTATTCCATTAACATTCAATTTAATTACAGATATATCTGGGTCTATAACTACCATCTTATTTCATTCTACTAATTTATTTCTTTCATTCTATGTTTTTTCTTCTCTCCATTATTGTCTTTTGGTGGTTATTTTGTGTATGTTTGAGTAGGTATTTTTTCTCACATTCTACTCTTTTTAACTTTACTACATTGGACTGTATGCTGTCTATTCTATTCTCTTAAGGTTATAATAACACATATATAACTTACCAATGTTGAAAATTAATCAATACACTTATTCTCTTCTCTCATCTTACAAGGACGTCAATTACTACTCTTCCTCACTTATATGTTATTATTTTGTTTGTTTTAATTCTATCTTGTCCCTTTTAACCTCACAAAACAATATTGTTTTTAAAAGATTAAAGATCACTTAGATTTACTACACATTTACCACTTATTTGATTATTCATTCCTTCTCACAACCTCCAATATTTTCCTTGTTATCACTTCTGCCTTTCCACATCTTTTAGATTTTCCTTTAAGGAGGATCTACTGGTGGGAACATTTTTGCTGATTTTGTCTCTTTTAGGACGTATACCTTTTTACTCTAATTCTAGACATTTGCTTTCACTAAATATAGAATTCTAGGTTGACACATTTTCTTTCAGCACATTGAAAATATCACTGTTCTTTGTCTTGCATTGTTTCTTTTGTTGATACTGAGAGGTAAGCTGTCCATCTAATTGTTGCTCCTAGAATCTGTGGATTGGTGTCTTTATGACCAGAAATACCCCAAGCATTATTTATTCCAATATTGTTTATTTTCCACTTTTCTCTTTCCTCTCCTTCTAGAACACCAATTAGAAATATGTTGGACTTTCTTAGGTTAATACTCCCTGGATTTTTTCTCCTTTTTATGGTTTCCTTCTCTTATTACCTCTATATTCTAGATAATTTCTTCTATTCAATATTTCAGACTGGATACAAGGCACATTCCAGGACAACAAAGTAATCTGAACTGGTGTTGGGAGTAGATTAAAACTGGATTACTTCCAGGGATCAAGCAATATCAAGAGAAACAGAAAGAAGGAAGCAAGGGAGGGAAGACAGAGGGCGTTGGCCCTCAGCATTTGGGGCTAGTATTTGGCCATGCCCATCAGGGATCATAACCAGCTACAAGACATCCTACAAGCCATAAAGTCAAAACACCTCATTCATTTACAAAAATGCGTTTCATGTATTGACTTTTGTTTTAACCCGTCCCCTCATTTCAGACAGGAGATCCAGAAAAGGGAGACAACTACTCAGTAGCAGAACCAGGACTAGAACCCAGGGCCCCAGACTCCTGGTCATTCATTCAGGAGGGCACCCCTTGTTCCTGGCCGCCTGCCAACCTGTAGGAGGACAACATTGGTGAGGACAACCTGAAGGAACTGAAGTCCTTGCCTTCACAGAAATTCAAAGGAGGTGCTCGAGTTGGATCTTAGAAGATGACTAAGAGTTTGCCAGACATCTGAAGGGCATTGGAGGCAGTGTGTGCAAAGTAGGGAAGCCTGAAACAGCGGTGGGATCAGATGGCACAAGTGGAGCCCTCTGCTCAAGTGGATGAAGCACTGAGGAGAGAGGTGAGCTGGGGAGGAGGATGCACTGTAGAAGACAGCGGGGAATGCCTGCAGGGGTTTTGGCAGCGAATTTCAATAGGAAGAGCTACCTTCTAGCTCACTGTGGCTGGAGCAGGGACTGAGTGGCCTAGTAGCTGATGGGGGAGGGGAACGCCCACGACAAGGCCAGGGAAGAGATGACAATGGACAGTGGCAAAGGGAGTACACAGGGCAGGGGAAGGACTTACCTGGAGATGCGCGGAGGGCGCCACCCCTCCAGCGTTTCCCAGGCTGATGCCAAGAAGCAAAGGGCCTCAGGACAGGAAAGTGCCCTGCGCCCGCCAGAGCCTGGCAGATGCTCCGGAAACGTGCACTGCGCGGGGAGAGGACTGCGCTCAGGCAGAGCTGGAGCTCGGAGGAAGGTCGCGCACCAGGTGGCAGGGCCAGGATCGGGGGCCCCATCCACCACCCTTAGGATCACAGGTCCCCGGCTCCGCCCAAACCAGCCACCCCCGTTGGATGCGCCACTGGGGGCCCTCAGCGCCTCTGCCTTCAGCCAATACGAAACCTGGTGGCAGGCGCATTCGCCGGGGCGTGGGGTCAAGGGTCACACAAGTTGGCCTCGCCAGGTGGCCTGAAGGTGTGAAGCGGCGATGGCGCCAGCGGCGAGGGCCCGGCTGGGGCGCCGATGGGCTGCCCGGGGCCGGGGCGAGGGCTCTGAACGGCGGCTGTGTGCTCGCGGAGCCGGCAGGAGACGGCGGAGGCCGGGGGCGCGCCCGTGTGCCGGTAGGTTGGCGAGCGCCCGGCCGCGCCTACCGCGTCCTCGTGGGGGGCTGCAGCTTTTCGGGGCGCAGGGCGCCCCCGCTTCGTGCTGCCCAGCTCCGGGCCGAGCCCCGCACCGGCTCGCGGCCGCGCTGGGGGTGGAGCCTCTGCCATCCCGCCTGGAGCTGGAGCGGAAGGAGCGGGCGGCCCCTCCCTCTGCGCGTTCCGCCCGCCGCCGCCGCCGCCGCCGCCGCCGCCGCCGCCGCCACCCCTCCCCGTGCCCTCGGCCTCTTGGAGAAGCTGCCACGCTGGAGGGTGAGACTCCAGGAGGGCGCCCCTCGAGCGGCAGCAGGCACGGGAGGGGGAGGCGACAGGGGCGCTGCCCGCCTGGATGGAGGCGCGGAAACGGCGGGGTTGTGGCGGCCCGCGGTAGCCGCACCTCCCCGGGGGGTCGGGGTTGTCCCACAGATCAGGGAGCAGAGGGAGGCTCAGACAGGTCAAGGGACAGGCCCCAGGCCCCACAGCTGGTAGGGGGAGGGACAGTGGGACCCGCACTCGGGCGGTCGGCCCCGGAAGTTCTGATGTTAGGACAGCCGGCTGCAAAAGCTCCGGGACCTTGCGGGCCGGCTGGAGTCGGTGGACCAGTGGGAAAGGAAGCCTTAACTGGGGCAGGTACAGGGAGGAGCGAGGAGGAGCGGAGGTCCGCACACACTAGGCCGTTTGCACAGGCGGCGTCTGCCTTGACTCAGCTTTGAAAAGATGGCAGCAGAGGGCGACCTGCGGCGGCTTCTCTTGGAGCCAACAGTCAGAAGAGCAAAACGAGGTGGTTGGGATAGGTTCTTGTTGGGGATGCTTGTGGGAATCTCCATGCGGGGTGAAACAGCAGCAGATTGGACCAGTTTGGCTTCTGACTTGTGTGTCAAGGGTACCAAGTGATGTTAAACTGAAAAGGGGAGATCAAGAGAAACGGGGCATTGAAGCTGCAGAGGAACGACAAGTTGCGTTGTTTTTTCCTTAATATTGACTTGTAACAGTTATTTATGTGTGCTGGATAGAGTCCTTTTTCATATACATGGTATGTGCACATATTTTCTGCCATTCCACGGCTTTGCTTTTGATTTTCTTAAGTGTCTTTTTTTTTAAATGTTTAGATTTCAATGAAATTCAGTTGATCACTTTTTCTGCTGCGGATTGTGTTTTTGGTATGTCTAAAAAGTCTTTTCCTAACCCAAGATCACAAAAATAATTTTCCTATGTGTTCTTTTTGGAGCTTCATAGTTTTAGTTCTGTTTAGGTCTATGGTCCAGCCATTTGAGCTGGTATTTGTGTATGGTGTGGGGTAGGGGTCTTTTTGCATGTGGATATCCCATTGTCCTAGGATCATTAGTTGAAACACTATCCTTTCCTTATTAAATTGTTTTGGCACCTTTGTCAAAATCAGTTACCTGTAAAGAGTAAGGGCTTATTTCTGAACTGTCAGTTCTGTTCCGTTGATCTATGTGTCTAACCATATGCTAAAGTTATGCTCTTTTGGTTACTGTAGCTTTATAATAAATTTTGAAATTGGGAAATGTAAGTCCTCCAGCTTGTTCTTGGTTTAAAAATTGCTTTGTCTATTCTGAGTCTTTTGATTTTCCACATAAATGTTAAGATTAGCTTGTCAGTTTTTGCAGAAGTACTTGCTGGGATTTTGGTAGGGATTATGTTGAATTTGTAGATTGATTTGGGCACAAATGCCCTCTAGAAATTCTTGAGTTTTCCAAATCATGAAAGTGGAATGTCTCATTTAAGTAGGTCTTTAATTTCTCACAAGTATGTTTTGTGGTTTTCAGTATACAAGTCTTGCATTTCTTTTGTTTCAGTTATTCCTAAGCATTTTATTCTTTTTGATCGTATTTTGAATAGAATTGTATTCTCAACTTAATTCTTGTAACGTTCCTTGCTAGTGTATAGAAATACCTTTGGTTTTTGTATATTGACCTTCTGTCTTTTGACTTTGCTGAATTTGTATAGTAGTTCTATATGTTGTTGTGTATTCCTTAGGGTTATCTACATACAGGATGGTGTTGTCTGATTGTCTGTGAATCAAGACAGTTTCACGTCTTCATTTCCAATTTGGATGCCCTTGTTTCTTTCTCTTGCCTAATTGCACTGGGTAGAGCCTTCAGTACAGTGTTGAATTGAAGTGCTGTCCGTGTTCTGTTCCTGATCTTAGGGAGACAACCTTCAGTCTTTGACCATTGCGGGTGATGCCAGCTGTAAAGTTTTCACAGATGCCTTTCCTCAAGTTGAGGAAGTTCCCTTCTTGTCCTACCTTTTGCGGAGTTTCTTTTCATTTTTAAAATCCTGAAGAGGGACTAGATTCTGTCAAATGCTTTTTGTATATCTGTTGAGGTGATCATGTGATGTTTGTCCTTTATTCTGTGACTAGGATATATTACGTTAGTTGATTGTTGGATGCTAAACCAGCTTGCATTTCTGGGAGAAATTCCTCTTGTTCTTGGACAATAATCCTTTTTCCACTGGGTTGGTTTTGCTAACATCT
This sequence comes from Diceros bicornis minor, assembly GCF_020826845.1. NCBI lineage: Eukaryota > Metazoa > Chordata > Mammalia > Perissodactyla > Rhinocerotidae > Diceros > Diceros bicornis. Next base: position 115,694 of record NW_026690865.1, on the reverse strand, counting down.
TATTGAGGATTTCTTTGTTGTGATGTCTTGACTGGTTTTGGTATGAAGATATTCCTGGCCTCACAGAATGAGTTTCTGGATCACATCTGCCGTTTTGCTGTTTGTTTCTTTATGTCGTTTTTATCTCTCTGCTCTTCCCTTGAGGCCCTCTTTTGTGGTTAATAGGTATTTTTCTAGCGGACCTTTTAAATTCCTTTGTTGGGTGTTTTACTATATTTTGTTTTTTTTTTTAGTAGTTGCTCTTGGGATTAAAATATGTGTCTTAATTCATCACAATCTACTTCCGGTTTTTAGTGACCTAATCCTGAGGAAACTAAGGCAACTTTGTTCCAACATTGCTCCATTTCCTCCTCTCTCGTTTGTGTGGTTGTTGTGATATATACCACATCTTTATACATTTGAAGCCCAGCAAAGCAATTTATAATTATGATTTTGTGCGATTGTCCTTTAAATCTCTTAAGGGATGAAGATAGACAAAATATATTTGTTCAGTGTTTTATATTTACCTTTATAATTACTTTGACTGATGTTCTTCATTTCTTCTTGTGATTGTTACTGACCATCTGCTGTCATTTCCTGTCAGCGTGAAGGACTTCTTTAGTTCTTGTTTAGACGCGTCTGCTCTCAGTGAATTCTGACAGTCTTTCTTTGGTCATGTCTTTATTCCAGCTTCAATTTTTTTTTAAGTGTAATTTTGCTGGGTATAGAATTAATGCTTGGTTGACAGTTTTTGTCTTTCAGACTTTGAATATGTCATTCTATTCATTTCTGGTCTCCATAGTTTCTGATGAGAAGTGAGCCGTGAATCTGATTGCTGTTGCCTTGTACCTGATGAGTCCATTTTCTTTGGATGCTTTCCAGAGTTTGTTTGTTAACAGGTTAACTGTGTTTTGTTGAGCACCTGTGATCTGTAGATTTCTGTTTTTCATAAAATTTGGTAGGTTTTCTGCCGTTCTTTCTATAAGTGTTTTGTTCTACTTTCTTTCTCTCTTGCCCTTCTGAGACTCCCATTTCCTGAATGTTAATACACTTGATGTTGTGCCACAGGTCTCTGCAGCACCATTCGTTTTCTTTTTCAGTCTTTTTTTTTCTATTTTTCAGAATGAATACTTTCTATTGGTATTTCTTCAAGTTCACTGATTCTTTCTTCTGCCATCTCAAATCTGTTGTTGAGCCTATATAGTGAATTCTTTATTTTGTTATTTTGCTTTACAACTTTAGAATTTCTATTTAGGATTTTTGTGTTTGTATTTCTGTATTCAGCATCCGTATTTGTCAAGTCATTGTCATCATGTATTCATATGGTTTTTTAACATGGTCTTAAAATAGTCTTTGAACAACAGTTCATTGAAATCTTTGATAAATCTAACATCTGGGTCAACTGTGTGTCAGTTTCTGTTGGCTGCTTTTTTCCTCCTGGTATATGTCACACTTTCTTAATTATTGTATTTTTTTTGTTAAAAATTGGAGTTTTTCATGATATATAATAACAACTTTGGATTCTGATATTTTTCATATTTTTATGGACTTGATCTATAGCCTCAGCCTCCTGGGCTGTGCGTGGCCACTGATGTCTTTGCTCGGTTCCTCTTATTTTTTTAGCCTGACTTCCTGAGGGTTGCCCCCAGTCTGCATCCCTTGTGGTCAGCCAATGATTTGGGCCGAAGTTGTGCTCAAACACCTTGAGCTTCTAAGGTTTCTACCCTCTACCTTTGGTTCTGTGGGTAGGTTGGAACCACATCAAAATTCAGCCTGTTCTCCAGTCTCCTCATCTTTACTTTCCACTGGTGCTCGGGTCTCCTCTGTCCATTCGTTCAGTTTCTCATTCAGCCGTGGACGTGAGCAGAGGCTTCTGTGGCTCTATCCTTTCTAGCATCTTCCCATGAAATTTCTGGCTGGTCTGCCTCTCCTCTTGCCCCAATCAGGATTGCAGTCAGGCTCCTCGAGTTGCGCATTTTCCCTGTTTGTTTCCTACTAGTTTGCTGCTGGGCCTGAGTTTGCATCCTCCAGTTTCAGCACCCAATTTAAGTCTGTCCTTTCTGGCAACAAAGCTGAAGGTTTTCGTGGCCAGCCCTGCCCTGTTCCAACTTCCGTGCTAACTGAGCTGGGGTGGACGAACAGCACAAGACAGCAAGTCTGGAGACTGCAGCTGTTCTTACCTGTAGTTCTCGCAGTCTTCTGTGAATTATTCCTCAGTTTATTTGCCTTTTATTGATTTCCCAGGCTGTGAAGTGGTGTTCTTTAAATAATTTTGTCCATTTTTGTAGTTCTTTATTGGTGAGAGCTTCACTAACCACTTCACTCCACCATAGTTGGAAGTGCTCTGCTGGCACATTATTATAACACACATTACTGAATGCTGACTCTGTGTCAGGTGTTGTTCGAAGCCTTTTCCCATACCAGCAGATTTAATAACACAGTAGGTGCTCACCAAGTATTTGTTGAGTGTTGAATCAACAGCTACCACAAGCAATGAGAGAAAGCATAGAGTGCTGGGCATCCTCTGTGGACTCGCTTCTTTTCTATGTTTCCTGCCGTGTGGTCAGGGGCTGGCTCCTGCCTCCCCAGTGGGTCGTTTCTGTGGACCCAAGCCGTTCCCAAAGGCCAGGGAACTGAGCTTTTTGACTCACACAGGGGTGCATGTGTATATGTTCCCTGTGAATGTGAGGAGAGAAAATATCACAGGGCAAAAGGAGGGATATGTCACTTTGGGATGACGTGATTAAACAATTCACCAACAAGTCAAGTTTAAAGGAAATATTTAGCTAGCTTTCTTCAGGCCATGCTGCAATTAAAAAAATAATCTTTTTTTTTTTTTTTTTTTTTGCTGAGGAAGAGTCACCCTGAGCTAACACACGTGCCAATCATCCTCTATTTTGTATGTGGGTCGCAGCCCCAGCCTGGCCACTGACAAGTGGTATACGTTTGCACCCTGGAACCGAACCCAGGCCGCCCTAGCAGAGCGCGCCAAACTCACCCACTGGGAACTAGTCCACAGGGCCGGCATCCTCGCCAAGAAAATTCTTCACATTTGTTCTTTATTGGTCAGCTGGCTTTTCCTAAGGATTAGGTTTATATATAGTCTCTGAGACTGACTACAGAGGCCTGTGATGAACTGTAAACAGCCAAGAGACAGTGGGGCGTCATTTGGGTGACCATAGAATTTATCGTCCAGTTTGTTCGAGAGTGAACGTTGGGACATCAGGTGTAAGCTAGGACTATCCCAGGCCACCCGGGAAGGTGCTCACTCTGGGTTTTATGGGAAAGGAGCCGATTCTGAAGCCAGGCTGCCCTTGGCTTCAGCCCCACCTAATCCTCAGTTTCCTCACGCGGCCCGTGAAACTGAGCATTGATAACATCACATCGCGTTTGGGTGAAACACCCAACAGAGTCACTGGGCTGTGAATGTGTCACTTTCGCTGTGGCTGTGGGATGAATGCTTCTTCATGGCAGGGCTTTGAGAATGTCACAGTGCAGCGTCAGGGTCAAGAGGGTGCATTCTGGAACCAGACAGCCTCCACTTCTTAGCCGCATGACTGTGTTAGGCAAGTTACTTAATCTCTAGGAGCCTCGATTTTCTCCTCTATCGACTACTCCTCTTACTACCACCAGTAATGATAGTGAGTACGTGCCGTCGCTCTTACACATGAAGTCAGGTTCTATTCACTGTAGGGGCTTTAGCTCTATTAACTCATTTGGTCCTGACAGCAACCCAATAAGAGAGATATTATTCTGAACTCCAGTTCACATAGAGGGAAACAGTCACAGGGAGGTCAAGCAGTCTGTGTCACGTCACACAACTGGTCAGGGTCTACCAGCTGTAGACCCTCTGGTGTTGCGAAGATTAAAACGAAGGTTATGTTCAACTTTACTGCTTTGCGAGACTGTGTCTTGGTGAACGGGGAGGATCTGATAACTAGATCCTTGGGTGAGTGTGAAGATGAAATGAGATAGTGCATCTCAAACACTTAGCATGTAGCAAACATTCCATAAGTGTTGGTTGCTGTGTTAATAGTGTGTGTTCTTGGAATGGGTAAACAAGCTGCCATTTATTGCTGGAAAAACTGGACGTCCCAGATCAGTGAATGCTTTATGGGAACTCTTTTTCAGATTTCACCTGCCACCTGTGGCCATGGATTCACACTGCTGTCCTCTAAAAGTAAGGATGGGACGAAAGTTTGGGGGATGGAACTCAACAGATATTCTCAGTTGGATTTCACAGGAGTCAAAAAGAGAAAATTGAGGCTCTCCCCTTGGCTTTTTCTGCTGTGATTCGCTGAGGAAGCTCCCTCTGATTTTCAAGAATCTGATGACATAAAGCAAACCGTAACAACAACATAGATGGAGACTTGAAAGGCACATTGTTTGGAACTATCTGGACTAGATTATTTTCAGCCTGTTTGGTAAAGGTCCTTTGCTGATAAGTAGCGATGTTATTTTTTGGCCCCAGAGTGCTGACCTTTGTTTCCTAGCTTGAGATATCCTGAGACACTCTACAGTGACTAGAATGTGGTCTGGGCAAAAAATTCAATGAAAGCCTTAAGATGGAGGCTTTATTCCAGATATTTGAAATTGGATTATAAAATGTTAGAAATGATTTATGATATTTTCAAAAGTAGACACTAGTCAATCAATATTATGAGGACAATATGAAACATTTTTTAAAATAAAGGGGAATTACCCAGAAATACATACTGGACAAATCTTTCTTTTCATTTTTTTCCCTCTTCCCTCATTTGTATGCAAATGTCTGTTTATAGAATTTTGATCACAGTGTATATTTTGTTTTCTGCCTTTTTTCACTGAATTTCATATCAGAATCCTTTTACCCTTAGTATTGAAGTCTTTATTGGCTGTACGATGCCAAATGACATTTCTTTTTACCTTTTGTTTCGAATGATTGTAGACATACGCAGAGTGGATGGAATAGGATAATGCACCCCATGGACCGTCACCAGCTTCCGCCATCATCAGCTCATGACGATCTTGTTTTACTCATTTCCCCCTTGTGCTCCCTCAGGAAATTTGGAGCAAATCATAAGAAAATTGATTTCATTCATAAATATTTCAGTACATATCTACAAAAACAAGGACTGAAAAGAGTGGTAAGTATAGCATCACACCTAAAAATAATTAACAGTGTAATCCCTTAATATCAAATACTTGGTCAGTGTTCAAACTGACAGTTGTCTCATAAGTGTCAATAGATTTTTATCTTAATTTAAAAATTTATTTGAATCCAAAGCCGGATAAGGTCTAGACATTGCAAGTGGTTGAGAAGACTTTTATAGTTTTTTAAGTCTGTTTGACTCTTTTTTCCTTGAAATGTATTTAACGAAGAAATGACATTGTTTATTCTATAGAATTTTCCAGTCTGCAGTTTGTTGAGTGCATCCCTGTGGTGCTGTTTGACATGATCCTCTGTCCTCTGTATTGCCTGTCAATTGGTAGTTGGAGCTAGAGCCAGTTTACCTTTCAGTGTTATATAGTAACATTTCCCAGGCCCTTAGGGGTCTATGCAGATAGTAATGGGGGATGTGAATCACTTGTCAGTATTTTAAAGTACTTCATATTTTCAGCTACTAATATGAGCTAACATCATTGTCCATTTTCTTTGATTTTGCCTAGAATCACATCATCTCATTGTGATAAACCAGTTATTTCATGCAGATCAAAAGCTCTGTCTGCAAATTATATCAGTCACTGATGAATATGGATGGGCAAGTGGATTATTATAACAGTCATAATGCCATTTATTTGGTAGATGAGATGTTTTTAAAGATGGGGATCATAGGAGAAGATAGAGGGTCATTAGTGAGGAGTATGTTGAGAACCAGTGCGTTCACAGACCTTCTCCTCAACTCCAGCCTCCACTGTAAATAGTCAAAATTTCATTGTTTAAGACCTGTCAGAGGAATTCCCTACGTAGACCAATCTGGCCTCTCCAGTAGGATTATAAAGAACGCTAAGTTTCTTCTTTAAATCATTTATTTATTTATTGTGAGGAAGATCAGCCCTGAGCTAACATCTGATGCCCATCTTCCTCTACTTTATATGGGACGCCACCACAGCATGGCCTGACAAGTGGGGCGTCGGCGCGTGCCCGGGATCCAAGCCAGCGAATCCGAAGCGCAGCACGCCCACTTAACCGCTTGCGCCAAGGGCCGGCCCTAAGTTTCTTCTTTAGAGTGACTTCTAGACAACATTCCCTCTTTCTTGCTTATTTAAAAATTAAAATTTTCTGTTTTGAATACATAACATATTCGCATAATTCAGAATCGTAATGGCGCCATAGAACATATGATGAAGAGTCTGCTTTCCACCTCTGTCCTCCCAGCATCATGATTTTTCTCCCTGTCGTTAACAGTTTCCAGTTTATCCTTCTGGAGAGATGTAACGCATGTGCAAGCAAATGCATCTACAAATGTATTCTTTTTGCTTCCTTTTATTAGAAGTGGTGTCATATAATATGTGCTGTTCTTCACCGTACTGAGAAATCCTAGTGGCTGTTGCAGAAAGTGGCTATTGCTTTTACTTTCCTGAAAAATTCAAATGGTGTGAAATGACATGTGAAGAGCTTTCTTTAATAAGACTAAGGATGCTTTTCAGTAACCCCGTGTGTCATGGAGGCAGTGTGGTGCAGTGGGTTGGACTTGGGGACCAGGGTTCTGGTCCTTGCTGTGCCACTAACTTATGTGGCTTGAGTAAGTCGTTCCGATCTCACTGTGTAACAATGTGGGGGTGGGGCAGTGTCATCTCTCATGTTAGACGTGCTCTGACTCTGCATCAGTGCACTGGCCCTGGTTGTGTTTGTTTCAGCGAGGGGAGACGCGTGTGTTTTGGAGCTCTCACCCGTCCCACTGCCTCTGGACAGACCTCAGGGGAGACAGGTGCTACAGGTCTCCTGCGGCAGCGTCCACTCTCATCCTGACAAGACGGTGAAGGACGTGAATTGACCTGTTCAAGATTGATGGAGCGTGGGGGGACCACTTTCTTGCCATAGGGCCTGAAGTGGCCCCTTTGATTGAGCCACATCTGATTGTGAAGCTTTGGAATTTCCCGAGCAAATCAGGAGCATGGCTCAAGAGACTGTGTTGGGCAGACTTGGCTGACTCTTTTCTGTTCTCTGCTCTCTGTGGTTCTTGGGAAATCTCAGGTATTTATAAACATGACAGCGTACACCAGGCAGCCTCATCAACGCCTGCCTTTGTTGTGAAGTCCCTGAGCTGGGCTATGTGTGTAAACGGCTTTTCTACTGTACTGAGGGAAGCCTGTTTGCTAACACTTCCTCCAAGACGCGGGGCTTTCAGAGTCCAGGCTCTTGGGTAACCCCGACCGTCTCCAAAAAAGCGGTTATTCCCGGGAAGGCCAACTTGACGAAATTCATCACATTTCATTTTCTGGCTTAGGGTGCTTTGTAGGAAAAGGCGAAGGTGGTTATTAGGAACTCTTTCCAGGAGGCCTTGGCCTTGAGGGCAACCTGGTGACAGGTGCAAGGAATGGGGTGTTATGAGTGGTTCGGGGGATTCAATCAGAGACGTAAAAGAAACTCCACTCCAAACAAATGGACTGAAGGTATATTTTATTATATAGAGGATAGTAAAGGCGATAGTCCTCCAACAGATCTGAATAGGTCAAATAATAAGAGGGAAAAACACCAGCTCGATCAGAAAGTGAAACACCAGATCGACTGAAGGGAAATGACACAAGTCAACTGGAAAGAGAAACACCAGGTTGACCGAAAAGAGAACACATCAGATCAATTACTTCACAATAAATCAATTACTCACAGCATCCACGCCCCACGCCGGGAGAGTCCTGTCAATCGACTCGGCTTGTTGGGAATCATACGTCCGGGGCAAGGCGTCCCTTCCACAGGTAGAACTCTCACCAGGCCTCGCTTTCCAGCTGTTTATATAAGCAGTTACAGAGTTTACAGAGCAAGCATTCAGTGTTTCCATGCACAAAAGATTATCAGTGGTGTATGTGCACTGAGGCCCCTGGCTATTGTCACAGTCCAGTAGTTGTGTACGTGCATTGTTTTTGTGGTTTCGTCCCAGCCCGGCACAGATGGCCAGTCACCCCAGGCTACGGCGCCCGAAGGGCCTTGAAATTTTTACACATTGCAACTATGTCCATGGGAGAAGGGCCAGTTGCCACCATGCAGAAAGCAGCTTTTATATTTCTTTTTGTGCTGCTGGCTGTAGGTCAATGGAGCGGCCAAACATGGCTGTACTCATGTCAAGACATGGGGGTGCTGAGGCCTTTCACAGGAGGTGCTGGCCTCTCATGGAATTCCTGAGAGGCAGAACGAGGGCCCAGAGGGGAAGCAGAGGGAAAGTACAGGTGGCCCAGTCTGTTGCAGCAGGTCTGCACCCCAGCATGCCTAGAGGTGTGCTTGCACTGGCTGGGAATATTGGAGAAGGAAACCCAGTGGCAGTTGGGTGAGCAGTTGGACTAGGACCACTTTCCAGACCCCCTTCCAGTCCTGACATTCTTGGGTTCCACACACCTGTAGAACTGGTTTCATTGGTGGTGGTATTCTTTAGTCTTCAGCCTGGCAAACAGCTATTACGGACAATGTGGAAGGAAGGTGTTGGAAAATGAACTTTACAGGTGAGTTCGCACAAGGACTACCCCTCCCCAAGTTGTGTTGAGCATTAAACAACTCCGGAGTGATTACTGTGTGATAGAGCCACAGAGCAGTACCAAGCAAGGTTCCTCATGCCTGAGAGGAGCAGTGAGCGCTCCCCAGAGAGCTGTGGAGGGTGTTGTTCCATCTCAGGGGGAGCTCCGTGCATCAGCCTGGTGGGAGGGAGGGCGCATGAGCATTGATTGGGGTGCCTGGACCTTCTTTGGATTCCTTCTTTATTTTTAGCCAAATTGATTAACTTCAAAAATTCCTCTGTTTCAGTTCTATTCCTGTTTGTCTTTAAAAAAGTTTCTCTCTAGATCCTCGCATTATGCTGGTGGGTCTAAACACCAGTCTCAGCTCGGGCAGCATATTAAAATCACCAAGCGATTTAGTTTGTATTATTTTACCTTCGCACCTGTGTCTAACTCTGCCTTCTTTTTGACCTAGAGAGTTTCCCTAACAGTTACTATGTGTGTGTGGGGGGGCCACCAGTGAGGAATGACAGAGGAGAGGCCAGAACCCCGCAGTGCTTACCATGACCATATCTCTTGCTTCTCCCCAGCTTGCCCTCAGTCATTAGCGGAAGTCACAAAGTCCACAGAACGCAGGCCTTCGATGGACAGGTGGTCCGGGTAAGAGGCGTGGGCTGAGAGCCAATCATTCTGCCCCCTGGGGCACTTTTGAAAGGGAGAAACTTGGGTAGGGTGATGGCAAATTTGTTAGGGGGATTTTCTGAGTTAATAAATTATTTTATGCAAATGATTGCCTGACTACTGTAGACCAGGATGTACAGTACTGGAACATGGGGTAGCAAGTTGAATAAGGTTTGGGGGGGATAACACTCTAGTGGGAGAGACCATTGAAAAAACTAGCTGTACCCGAGTGTGTCCCGGCGCTGTGTGTGTTCCAGGCTGCCTTTATCTTGTTCACCATTTATTCCCACGCCTGGGGCAGTTCCTGGCACATGGTAGATATCTATAATCAATACTTAAATACATAAATGAATGCATACAGAAAGTGCTATAAGAGTACCAAAAGGGGAATTGTTAAGTCCGTGGGGTGGAATGGAAGGGAGAGAAGGCATCGTGGAGGAGGTGGCAGAGGAATCTACCAGATAGGCCGGGGATGGAGGGTGGGAGGGTTTCATGGCAGAGGGGAGGGGGCAGGTGGAGACTTTAACTGCTGAGAGCATGCTGGGTGGCTGGAGTTTGGCATGCTTACAGGGGAGTGCTGTGGCATAGGCTGGAAGACAGGTGGAGAGTGAGCGATGCAGGGTTTTCTAGGGTTGGGGGAGGAGGTGATGAAGGCCACTTGGGAAGGCGTGGGGAGAAGGGACATGTGGAGAGACATGTAAGGAGGATTGACCAGATTTGGGGCTTGATAAGAGGTCCAGGGAGTGAGCTAGAAGGAGTGGAGCCTGACTCCACTGGCAAATGAGTGGCTGCTGATGTTCTCAACTCAGATGGGGGAGTCCTGGAGGAGGGGCAGGCTTGGGTTGAGTGGGAGGGAGACGCGAGGAGGAGGTAGAGAGTGAAATTGCTTTTAGTATGCAGTAGAGTGTGGTGCTTCTTGCACAGACTTGAAAGTCCCATGGATGCGAATTCAAGTCCCTGCTTCCCCACATATTAACTGGATGACTTTGGGCAAGTTACCAACCTTCTCTGAGATTCAGTTTCTTCGTAAGTGTTCTTGGTTATTGACTTAGCACAGTGCCTGGCATAATAAGCATTTAGTAAACAGTGCTTTTCATTAGGCAGTTAGAAAAGCAGGTCTGGAACTCAGTAGAGTTGTTGAGAGTGGAGATAACAGGGTAGAGGTGAGAGAGAAAGCCTTGGAAATGGATGCAGCCTCCCAGGGGAGCGTGAAGAGGAGGAGAGAAGAGGGCAGAAGACAGACCTTGGAGAAGGATTCCAACACTGAAGGGTAAGGAGTAAGGCTGAGCTAAGGAACAAGATTGGAAGCTATTGGAGAGGCAGAAGAGAGGGATGGGGAAGAGAAAGGCTTGTGGAGGAGGGAGTGGTTCCTCAGGGATGGACTGGGATGGAGGAGCTCTTGGGTCTTCTCCTTAGGACATCTCGTCCTTTCCTTAGCAGAGCCACATCAGTGGAGGGGCAGGCAGAAACCAGGCTGCAGTGGAGTGAGAAAGAATAAGAAGTGAAGGTTGTGTGGGGCAGCCTGCCTGGATCCGGCCCCCTCGGGGCTCAGGAGCAGTAGGGAATGCTCCCGTACTTTGGGTCCCTTGAGCAGGACACTGGGCTTCCAAGGATTTCTTCTCATCAGCCTTTCCTCTGTTTGTCTGATAGGTCGCCAGTGGTCAGGACTATAGTCTGTTCCTAACGGATAAAGGAGAGTTCTATTCTGGTGGATAGGGCGCAGCTGGGCAAAGAGGTAGTGGACCTTACACCCCCTTGGGATGGTGCAGTATGGAGCTGTGAGCGGTGGGGCTCTCATGGGCTAGAACCACCTGCCTTCATTTGACTCTTACCTCTCTTATCACTTCCTGGGGCCACTGTTCTGTTTGTCCCTTCCCAGTACCCTCACCCTGGCTCCCATGGAAAGGAAACGATAAAGGATTGGGTGGAGGATTAGAGCCACCCCTCAGCAGAAGAGCTGTGAGCCTTTCTCTCAGCAGAGACAGGAAACTGTGTGAGGCTTTCAAAGAGAAAACAAGTGTCCCCTAAAAGGAGCTTGATGTTCACTGATTTGAGAAGAATGTGATTGATGCAGGGAGGAATGATTGAGAAATATTCTCAAGCTTGTATATTTAACCTTTTTGTTTCTGATATTGGTCTGAAGGGAGGGCCATTAAATATAAGACTAAATCTTTTAGAAATCCTCAGTGATCCTACCAGCACATGAAATCATCTTTGTTCATTGTCTAGTGTTTTCTTCCAGTCCTCGTTCAGATGTGCACTACTTTTCTTTTCCCCCAAAGCCCCAGTAGATAGTTGTATGCCATAGGTGCACATCCTTCTAGTTGCTGTATGTGGGACACGGCCTCAGCATGGCCGGAGAAGCGGTGCGTTGGTGCGCGCCCAGGATCTGAACCCGGGCCGCCAGCAGCGGAGTGTGGGCACTTAAGCGCTAAGCCACGGGTCCGGCCCCTTTTTTCTTTTCTTTATTTTTTTTTGATGAGAAAGATTCGCCCTGAGATACCATCCGATGCCAATCCTCCTCTTTTGTCTAACAAAGATTGCCCCTGGGCTAACTTCTGTGCCCATCTTCCTCTACTCCACATGGGACGCCGCCACAGCATGGCTTGACAAGTGGTGCTTCGGTGCACGCCCGGGATCTGTACCTGGGAGTCCCGGGTCGCCGCAACGGAGGAGCGTGCACACTTAACCGCTCCGCCACCGGGATGGGCTCCATGTGTGCACATTTGTATACAGTAATCACACCATAGATGTGGTTTTACATGCTTGTTTTATCATTTATACTTACATAAAGCATTTTTCCATGGTCGTAATGTTTTCACAGTTACAGTTTTTCATATTTGTATGATATAGCATCAATTTAATTTATCATAATTAATTATTCATTTAACCATTTTATTAAATAATTACATAAGCATTTCCCTGTTGTCAGGTGGGATACTTCTTTGGAGGCAGAGTGCAGTGGCCGTTGGAGATATCATGACATTTATCTTGCGTGAATACGTGACTTTTTCTTTCGTTTGGATTATTGCTCTAGGATAAATCCCAGGAGTGTCAACGGAGTAGGATATTTTTATTGTTGTCAGAATGTGTTGTTAAATTGCTTTCCAGAAGTTTTACCAGTTGATACTGCCGGCAGCAGTGGGTAGAAGTACCACTTGAATTTTGTGGGTGAGGCATCTGGGGGGGCTTAGCTGGGTCTTTGGCTCTGAGTCTCTCAAAGGCTGCAGTCATCGTAGGGTTCCACTGGGAAGGCTCTGCTTCCAGGAGCACACCGATGGTTGTTTGCAGGATTCAGGGACCCCAATTCCTTGCTGGTAGTTGTCCAGCAAATGGTTGCTGGCCAAGCCTTCCTCCGTTCCTTGCCATGTAGGCTTCTCCCTGTGGCAGCTCCCAACATGGCAGCTGGCTCCGTCAGAGTGACCAAATGAGAGGGTAAGACGGAGTGCCAGTGAGACAGAAGCCGGTGTTCTCTCCTTTAATCTGGGCAGTGACCTCCCTTCACTTTTGCTGGCCTTCTGCTTGTGAGAAGCAAGTCACTAGGTCCAGCCCCCACACAAGGGTGAGGAGTACACGTGGGTGTGAACAGCAGGAGACGGGGATCACTAGGGGCCATTTTAGAAGTAGCCCGCCACAACCATGATCTTGACTGTGGCCTGAGCCTCCCCCTGTCAGTGAGAACAGTGATTTCGTTCCAGTGGCCCTTGCCAGAGCACAGTGAGGTAAAGAAGCTCTCTGCGAGCCAGGCAGCAGAGGCCAGGCCCCAGCTCTGCCAGCCTCGCTCACCTAGGTGTACACTTTCTGGGTCAGTAAACCCCTCTTTTCCTTTTGAGTCAACTTAGGGACTGTTGTTGTTCCGCTGTCTTCACCAAAGCACTTAGAATCTGTCTTTCCAAAGCACTTAGAATCTGCCTTTCCAAAGTTATCCCTCAGCAGAGGCACCAAGATCAAATCCTGCTAGAAAGCTAAGTTGGCCACACTTCATCCTCCAGACCGCTGACCCTCCCATCTCGCTCTCAGCAGAAGAACCTGCCTCCTGTTTCATAGAGGAAACAGATGCCGTCAGCTGAGAAAGCCCTCAGTTTCCCACTCGGACTCCTGCACACTTGCCTCTACCTTTCCCCGCCCTGGGTCCCTTCCCTTTATAGCGGTGGGGGAAGCGTGTCTCATCCTGCTGAAGCTGATGCTTCTCTCTGTGTCCTGGATCCCATCTCCCCCCCGTTCCTCAGAAGCCTCACTCCATCTGCTGGGCCTTCTTCCCCACAACTTCAGCCTCTCCCTCTCTACTCGTCCCTCACCATCAGCATTTACACATGACTCAGGTGTCTTCCATGTTAAGGGGCCCTGTGTGGAGCCCTCCACATCCTCCCGTTCCCCCAAGTCTCACCCCTTCGCTTCACCTCCTGTCTCCACTTCTAGGCCAGACTTCTCAGGAGCTGCATTGACTTACTGTCCCCATTTCCTCGTCTCCTTCTCATTCCTCTGTCCGTTCCACTCAGCTTCCACCCTTATCAGTTTGCTGAGTGGCTCTTGCTAGGGTTACGGTGACCTCCATGTTGCTGAAAACAAGAATAAAGCACCTGGAGACCATTGTCCAATTTTTCCCTTTCTTGATCTCTCAGCAGCGTTTGACATTGGCTGTGACGTGCTGAGCATCTTGGTGAAGAGCGGTCTTCCTTTCGCCCCTGTGACTGGGCTCTCTGAGGGCTCTCTTCCTTTCTCGTTCCTTCTGGGCTCATTTCCTGGCTGTGCTCCTGGGCCAGGCCCTCCCATGTCGGAGGTCCCCATGGCAGGACTGTGCTCTCCTCCTTTCCTCTGCCTTCTCCTTCAGAAGGTCTCACCCTCACTGTGGCTGCAGTCACCGTCTGTGTGCTCAGGACTCTCCAGCTGGCAGCTGAGGCCCAGCCTGCTCTTGGGAGGTGCAGACATCTCTCAGTGCCACTTGACGTTTGCCCATGGCCATCTCTAAGCACTGTGAGTTCAGTGGGTCCAAAAGTGAACCCCTGCTCGTCCCCCACCTGCTCCTTCTCCACTGTTTGCCACGTCCACTCAAGTTCCCCTCTAGGAATCATGTCCACTCCTTACTTAGAACACTTACCGGCTACGCATTGTGCTGAGAATAAAGACCAGACCCTTCCGTGGTCTACAGCATCCTGCATGATCTGCCCTCCCTGCTCCCCACTGGCGTCTTGCAAATATTCCCCCTCGTCCCCTGACTTCATCCACTGGGCCCTTGTTTAAACTCCCTCAGTGGGCCATGGCCCCTCCCTCCCTGTGCAGGTGCTGTCTCCCCTACGTGGAATACCGTGTTCTTCCCTCCCCTCCACACTCCTACTCATCCCTCAGACTGCGTGGATAGAGTGAAGCCTCCTAAACGCTCCTGCCCATGAACTACTTCAGGCTCCCTGAGTTTCCTCACGGAGGCCCCTGTCCTGCCATCCTTGCAGTCAGCACAGATTAATTGGGTGATAATTTTGGCTGACCTCTGCCTCCTCCACTAGACTGAACTCAGAGAAAGGGACCGGGTCTCTTCCTTCCCCTCATATTCCCATCACCAGTTAGATGTTTAGCATATGTTTGCTGTTTGGGACATATTTGTGGAGTGAATGAATGACCTGGCACTTATCTGCTCCTTCCGTTCACCAGAATCCTTCCAAGTTCTCACCGGTTTGTCTTCCTAACAGTATGGACCCTTCCTGTGACTCGGGTGAACGTCCCCCGGTACTTGCCCTTCTCAGTTGTGGGGACCGTTAAGCACATGGCGTGTAGGGGCACTGGCTGTGCTGTATGAAATGGTGAGAGCCTCTTGCAGGCAGGTCATTGGGAAGCTCTAGAGGGGTCGATGGTGAAGGGTCGGTGTCTGTTGGATTCACAGGCACAGACCTCAGCCTGAGGGAGGGAACGTGGCTGTGGGAAGACCTAGTTAGAGTGAGTACAGTTAATAGAGGGTGAGAGTGACGTTCCTGACAGAACGATAGTAGCCCTGGTTTCTCTGTAGACAAATAGCCAGCCCAGAGCTTAGTAATTCTGTAGTAAACCTCTGGAGTGGAGAAGGAACTGCTTTCTCCCCCTCCCGTCGCCTGGGCCAGAGACTCTGGCCCTGCCTTCTCCAGAGAGGCTGCACCAAGAAACAGAGACAGAGGGAGAAGAGCCTTAGGGTTTCGACGCTGAGGTCCATGCCCCTGGCATGAAACATCTGGCACCACTGATGGGTATTCCACTTTTTATAAGCAAAACATCATTTCTGATACTTTTCGGGATCTGGCCCTAAGTTGTTTTGTACTTGGCTTGCTCTCCTGGTCAGTGTGAATCTTAGAGCTGTTAGTAGGGGGACAACTGCCCTTCTGAGGCTCTCCTGTGTTCACATGGGGTTTCTGGGTGATTTGTTGACTAGGCCCCTCCAGCTTGCCCTCCAGGTGTGGGAAGTTTGTATTCTGAGCTTGGTTAGTTTGCTTGACATACGCCCAGAGTAAGAATTTAAAAGAGGAGAAAAGAAACTGATTCTTTTCCAAGTGTCATTAATGTGTTTTTGCCAAGCAAGGAGGAGAAAACAATCCCTGTGGATCTAAAGCATCCCGGCGGTGCAGTTTGAATTTCTGGTGAAGAGGGCTGCACTTGGTTTGACTTACTGACCGCTGTTTTTACTGTCATGTAGAAGGACATGTTTTTGTCTGAGGCTACGGAATTCTTGGCAAAGGACCAAACCTAGTGGAAACTGCTCTTCCGGAAGTGATTCCACCCACTCTCTTCAGCTTGATGGAGTTCAACCCAGAAGTCCAGGTTTCCCGCATTTGCTGTGGACTCAGCCGCGTTGCTCCTCTTACCAGTAAGTGGCCAAGCCCGTGTGGCCCCAGTGACGGGCCGAGCTGCATTCTCTTAGGTTCACCCCAAGCCGTGGGCAGCTTTCAGTGTCCATCCATCCAGTGGAGGGGCGCCCCACGTGGATAATTACAGAGAGCAGCTCATCCAGACGTTGTTTGGCTTGAAGTTGTATAATGTGTGTCTTTTTTCATCCTGGAGTTTTGTTTTTGGTTTCTTTGGTTTGTGGTTGGGCTCATGTGAAAGTGAATTTTCTCAAGAGGACGCCAGTCGGTGGTAGGAGGGGGACCCTCGAGATGTCGGGGTGCTGGGGAACCCAGCAGAGTTTTGGTGAATCCCCGGGAGAGCCATTGGGAAATGAAAGTGTGGGACTCATCCCGCTCCTGGCCAAGCCCAAACCCTGACCCGACCCAGGAATGGGGGACGGCAGGACGCTGATTTGTCAGATGCCCTGGGGTTTTGTGGAGGAAAATATGCCCCATTTCTCCAAAGTGCCGGGAGAGAATGATCAAAGCCAAGGCTGGAATGGAGCTGTTCTTGAAGTTTTGCCCAGTTACAAAGACGTCAGACACCCAGATGCCTCCCGCCCTCGGTTGTGCGCTTTCCTTGATTGCCTCTCCCGTTCCAGCACAGTAACTGTCGGGTCAGTCTGCTGCTCTTTAGTTGACCTGACTGGTAAGACTGAAGAAAATTAATTTCATTCTGTGAGGATCCTCACGTAAATTCGCTATTTCCTTGCACCTAAGAGTGTTAATTTGTAAATCTCAATTACTCATCTCTGGAGAGTTATTGTTCTCTCTTTAGGCGTCTGGGCCGGGACAAGGAGTTGGGTCATCCTCGTTTGTGTTCTCTGGCCCCACGCTCCTGTGAGGACTATCCAAGTGCCCCCCGACCCAGAGTCCTGACTGCCCTTCAGTTGTCTTCTGATGTTCAGATCTCAGGCCTGTAACACACACGGGCTGTGGCGTGGACTGTGGGGGGGTGACTGTGTGCACAGCACCCTCGGTCACAGTGATGACCGGGGTAGTCCCTCAGCACCGTCACTCGGAGTCAGCACTTCCATATGCTAATGTATTGAGGGTGCCAGACTCTTCTACAGCTATTTTGATTTAAAAAATGAGAGTCATTATGGACTCAGTCTGGAGGTATCAATGATCTATGGCTTAAACTGTGCAGAGTCACATCCTTGGAAATCCGTATGAAATGTGCCAAGTATTCAACTAGAGTACACTGTTTTCTGTTTGCTGTCATGCCATGTGGACGTTTTGGGTCACACCGAAATGAAATCCCCTGCTAGATTTCCCCCAAGACCCCACAGCCACCCTCCAAGTGCCGTGACTGTCCTCAGTAGAGGGAGCATCAGAGCTGGGTATCTCCCCTTCTGTGCCCAGCATTTGCATGTGGTCAGCTGGGAGTTGGACTTGGTTGGTTTCCCCTGAGATCTGCTAACCTTTTGGGGGCCAGACTGAATTGTTCTGTTAAATATGTAAAATCTGAGGGTGGAGGCCCCAGGGTGGTGGTTAGACCAGAGGGCCTCTGACAGATGGGAGCAAAGGGATTCCTTATTAATCAGTCAGATTATTTTAGTCCTGGCTTCTCCATGTCTTGTCTACTTCTTCTGCTTCTCAGGTGGAGGTGGTTAAATGGGGCCTCTGTGCCAAGGAATGCCTAGAGCTGATGTGGACGGAAGTGGTATCTAAAGGCTGGGTAGCGGGAGGCTGCCCCACGAGGTCTGGGGTCCCATCCTGGAGGTGGGCATTCCCGAGCTCAGTCTAGATTTGTTCTCCTGGACTGTCCTCTAGAGCACTCTTGTCTGTTCTTGTCCCTCCCGGCACTTTTTACAGTTTGTAAACATGTATATATTGGTTTGATCGTTTGTTTCTTTCTAACTGTTTGACTAGCTCCTGCCCCATGAGGACAGGAAGCGTACGTGTTCACTCACTGTCCTGTCCCAGCTCTCAGCACACAGACATCGACCCGGCCCAAAGAGGTGCCCAGTCACCCTGTGTCCCTTGACCAAATGCTCCCGAGTTGTGGAAACCCAGACAAGGAATGACAGATGGAGGTCTCCCTCTATCAGGACATGACCAGGACTGGAGTGTGCTCAGACTTCGGGAGGTGTGGAGGGCAGGGTGTGGTCGGATGTGGCTGTGGGTGAGGGGCGTGCATAAGGGGCGAGCAGAGTGGGCCATGACTGTGGGTGAGGGGCGTGCATAAGGGGCGAGCAGAGGGGGCCGTGTCCAGGAGCCTCCTGGGCCTACAGCTCCGTGCGTGTGCTCTTCTCCATATGACGGACACACCGTCATTCTGGGCTTGCACATATCTTTGGTTTGGGGATAGTATACCTTTCCCTTCAAGAGGAGGCGTTAATGCCTGGTAGAAATGGAAGTTTAACATGGGGTTCTGTTTGTACCTGGTTCTAGAAAGCCGGTTCTCATGACCCTCCTCTTCTTGGTGACTTGCACCTGGCCTAGACCAGCCAAGCCACCCTTTTCCTTTCTATGCAGACAAAGGAGAGCTGTTTGTGTGAGGCAAGAACATCCGAGGGTGCCTGGGAATCTGTTGCCTGGAAGACAGTTACTTGCCATGGAGCGTAAGGCTGGACTGCACGGGCGTGAGTGTGTGGCCACAGAGCAGACTACCTGATGTGGCAGCAGCGTCCAGTGTGTGGCTGGGCCAGGACCAGTTCCCTGGGCACTGCTTCCCCTCCCAGGTCCCCGCTGGCCTCCTCCTGCCCCAGTGCACCCTCTGCCAGGGCATCAGGAGAGACCGCGTAGTGGTGAAGAGCCAGAGCGAGCGCCCAGCAGCAGCTTCTCAGGCTGCAGGCTCCCTGGCGCTGCGCTCCTTCCTGGGGCTGTGAGTGAGCAGCCTGTGCAAGCAGGGGGCAGCCTGACCAAGGGTTCCAGTCCCATGGTGCCCTGGAAGAGGCCTCATCAGAGGCTGTCTACGGGCACGTGGAGCAGAAAAACAGAGGCCCCCCGGGACCTCACTCAGGCAGAAGCTACAGGCCGGGCTCCACGAGGCCCAGAGGGGCTCCCAAGGGGGAAAGATTTGAAATGACAAAGCTGGCGTGCCAGGAGCTGTTTGCAGAGGCCCATTTGGAGGAATGATTTACAGCGCATTTAAAAGAAAGCAGGATATTTAATATTTAGAGTGCCTTACCACAGCCACCCAAGTGAAATATAATGGTTTTCATACCGGGGAGGATGCAATTAGACCAAAAGGCTCATTTCAGAGTTAAAGGGTTCTTTCTTAAATTGTAGTTTATCTTACTGTTTACTAAGTCAGTTCTTCTAAACAAAGCTATTGATATTTTTGGACACAGAACATATGTACTTGGTACAAAGTGTCTTATGAAAACTAAGTCTCCCGTCTCTTGTCCCAGAGGCACCACCGGTTCTGGTTCTCATGTTCCCTCCAGAGAAAGACTGCGGAGAGAGCATCTGTGCGCGCGCGCGCGACCATGTGCACACACAGACCTAAGTATTTCCTTTGCAGGCAGGATTTTAATAATGTCTTTTGAAATTGTGAAAAGCATTTTTAAAAAACACTTGTAAAAATGCAAAAGGAATGTATAATTTAAATACAATAAGAATTTATCTTTCAAAAACCCACTGCAGAGTGTTTCGAGGCACTTTGCTGTTTCAGGGGCTGTTTCCATCGGGCCTTCCCTCTGCCGCTGGCTCTCCTGGTTCCCTGTGACCTCGGCAGGCCCAAACACACAGAAACTGTCTTTGTTTGCTATAATTTATCGTTTTTTTTCCCTGCGAAAAGTCTGTCTGCAGGCTCCGGGCTCCTGTCACTTCAGTGAGTGTGTGATGACACCCTGAATGCAGTGACCACGGGCCACTCCGACGTGTCCCCTGGCTGTCATGACGTCTTACACTCAGGCTCTGTACTTCTGCATGTATTCGGGTCTGTAGAGGAGGGCAGTGCAGAGCACGAGTGGCAGGTGTGGCCTGAGAAGGTGGAGGGACTCTCATCACACTGTGGCCACCACAGTCTCCCTCAGTGGATAGCCATTCCCAGGGGCCTAGGTCTCGGTCTTCTGTTACCTGACCACATGCTGAGCATACAGGCTGCCACTCCATGATGATTTCTGGCGGGGACGGGGGTCTCTTGCTGGCATGCAGACCCTGACATCAGTGAATCCAAAACACTTGGCCTGCCATTCTCGTCAGGTCCGCCCCTGACTCACTCAGGAGAGTCCTGTCCTGACCACGTTTGTTTCTTGAATATGTGGTTGTCTCACATTTTCATGAGGTTAGGAAACACCTACTGTGCACTCACTGTGTTCATGTGACACAGTCAGACGCTGAGCACCACACGGCAGGAAGAGTGCTCTGACTTGGCACAGCAGGTGACAGTCTCGATGAGCACCTGGCACAGGGTAGACACTCGGGCTGTATTGCTGAAGATTCACACTGTTCTCTCTCACATTACACTCAGGTCCCAGCACCTCCTGACCAGCAGCAGACTTACTCACACCTTCTGAGGGCCAGTCTCCCTGCAGGGGCTGCATGGGAGCTGCTCAGGTGCCTCGGCCTAACCATGCTGCCTGACCTTCCCAGAGACCACTTCAGATGGCCTTGGGGGTGGCCCCCAGGACTGGGGTGGCTCTGTGAGGCCTCCATTCTCCTGGGGCCTGCCCTGCCACGTGATTGAGCCCCAGGAATGTATCACCTCCCCCCAGGAGACCACACTTGCCTTCTCTCTCCCAGGGTGCATCACCCAGCTACCCTCATGCGCTCATGCTCAAGAAACCCAGCCTTTCTTCCACACAAACCTTGATATTTCACACGGAACAGCCCAGATTGAGCTTGAGCTGGAGACAGTGCTTGGAGTCCCTCTCGTTGTGATTTTCTTGGGGCCACACTGAGGCCATGCTGTGCAGTCAAGTTTAAAAGGAAAAATCCCAAGAGTGTGGTCACCTCCTCGAACCAGGAGTCCATTGTCTTGCTAGGGAGGCAAACAGGTGGGATGTAGCTGGTGTGGGGGCTGCCCATGAGGAGCGGAGAGACTTGGTCTTGCTGTCGCTCTGGTAGGGTGGTGCCAGCTGTTGCCAGAGAAGAGCACAGGAATCTGGGCCCAACAGAAAAATGGCCCGTGTGAGTCCACCCTCAGAGACTGAAGCTGAACAGGTTCAGGCTCATGACTGGAAGCTGTTCCTCAGCTAAGTCATCCACCCTCATTACAGCGGGAGAACCCTGAAGATGAAGCAAAGGCCTGATTGGGTCCCTGTTCCTGTCTGACTGTACGCCAGGAGTTGCCAGGTGCAGGGGATGCAGTGGTGATAAGGACGCGTTCATTCCAGCTGGCGCATCGGGCGACAGGCTGCCTCTAATGATCTGGCCTCAAACTAGGGAATCAAGATGAGGCCGCCTGCCCCCAGAGCATCCGAAGGAGGCCATGTTCATGAGGGGGTTCCTTTGGGCAGGTTCTACACCTCACCCTGGGCCTCACAACCTTGCCTGTGTGATAGAATCATCTGGGAGGTTACTGATTGATTGTGTTGATGTACCGTATTCAACAGTTGGTGGTCATTTTGGGTGGTTCCGCTTTTTGGCTATTATGAATAATGCCAGAACTTCACGTACGAGTTTTACATTGGCCCAGCATTATATTTTTTTGGATCATTCGCATACAAGTGTCTGTGTGAACATGTTTTCAGTTTTCTCGAGTGTATACCTAAGGTGTGGGATCACTGGGGTCTTCATTTAATTATTTAAGTTTGGACACTTTTACCACGTATTTCATGACACGCTCGGTGATCTTGAGTCCAAGACACCGAGTATTAATTGCCCTGAAGACAACACGGGCTGTTCCCTATAGGCTCCTCAGAGGCTCTGCCTGCTTCACCGAGGTTCTCCCTGGACAACAGGACCCTCCTGGTGCCCCATGCTCATCAGGGTGGGAGATGGGCCTGGGACTTGCTTATGCTGCACAGCTTCCCGCTGGGTCAGCTCAGGTCCAGAGCTCCTGGAAAAACAGTTCAAATGAGATGCTCCGCCACCAACATATGCGAGGTGGGAGCTCCGGGTTCTTGCCTCCGTCCTCCTCCTCCTTCTCTGTGCTGCCTCCACCATGTTGATAGGGACTTCCTTTAACCCTCAAGAGTGTCAGAATAACTCACATTCTTTCTTGGCCATCCTTCACGCCCAGCATCCATTCCTGTTGCTTTTTCTACCACATCGATATTTTTAAAACATTGACATGTGAGTCACATAACGCAAGACCATTTTAAAGTGTACAATTCAGTGGTTTTAGCGTATTGTCTATGTGGTGCAACCACCCCCACGATCTCATCCCGCACATTCCCTTTGGAGAGCTCGTTTTCACCATCATGAGGCCCCTGGCCCCCCAGAGGAATGTCACATGATAAACCAGGGGGGCCATGTGACCACAGAAGCTGCTCTTCTGTGGCCCAGTTCTTTACATTACTTTTTGAGAGAGGGTGGGGGACGTTTTACACCGATATTTTATCCAAGAGAAACTGAATCAGACTCTTGGGGGTGGAGTCCTGGCATGGGTAACCCCCCTGGGGATCTGAATGTGAGCAGTGGTGAGAACCTGCCACGAGCAGCCAGACCTGCTCCACGAAATATGCCCTGGTTGGGCGAGGGGCACAGTCATGGTTCTGAGGGCTGGCTGGACATCTGCTGGTCCCCTGATACTCCACTGCCCCCACCACCCCAACTCTGCACAGGGACGACTCTAGGACCAGCCAGGGGCCTCCTCCTGAGAACTGAGGCCAGCACCCTTGCAGTCCCCCTTTCCTGCTCCTATCAGCCCTCTTCAGAACCCAGACTCCCACTCAGATGCTAAGTTTGGTCCCCTGCGTGGAAGTCCTCAGTGGCTCCCCATGGCCTATAGGAGGGTGAGGCCCCTGGCGGACCTGAGCACCCATCTTGCATTTCAGCCTCCTCCCCTACCTGCCGCATCAACTCCTCCCTCACCCGCCGCACTCGTCCATTTCAGCCAAGGCTCCCTCTGGCCCTCTGCGCCTTTGCTCCTCCCTCTGCTGGGTCCCCATCTTACCAAGCTCAACCCTAACGTCCTGGCTCTTGGTCTGCCCCCTACGGCTGGACAGTGGTCATTCCCTCCCCCTGGGCACAGCACACCCTTGTGGTCTAGCCTGGCCTTGCCTCCTTGGAATAGCTCCTTTCCCTGTCTTCTCACCTCCTAGAGAGACGCAGGTCCAGGGGCCACAGCCTGTTGCTCGGGATCCCCAGCACCTGGCACAAGTTCTAGCACCGCCCGAGTGACAGTGACTGTGAGTGAGTGGTGGGAAAGGGAGATCGAGCCCTGGAGGTCTTTGTAACTTTTGAGATTTTGGGGGACATCAAGAGTCCCCGTGGATGTCCCAGCTCCAATGGGGTCTCTGAAGGAATGTGTGGGGCATAGTCTGAAGACCCCAGAAGGGAAAGCATTCACAGCATCCAGAACTTTCTTGGGCTCAGGGTGGTGAGAGAGCTTCAGCCCCATTGTCACTCCCTTCAATCCCCAGGTCCGCTTTTCCTGCGAGCAGGGGTGAGGCGGGTGGGAATGGAGGTTGGTGGGGTTCAGTGCAGGCTCAGGTCTTCAGCACTGCCCTGGTCACACCGGCCCTCCATGGAAAGCGTCACAGATGGGCAGTGAAGGGTGTCCAAGGTCCAAGACCTCTGTCCTGCCTGGGCATCCCCCGTGCCTACCTGTCAAAAGGGCAGGAACCAAATGCCAGAGCCCTGTGGGAGGGACGCTGGGTACGGAGCCCTCCCTCGTACCCCCAGGGTATCTTGTCGGGAGGCATCAGCTCCTGGGCTTCTAGCACCAAGGACCTTCCTGGTGGTTTGACATCCACAGCAGGCCTCCAGGCTTGAGCCAGAGGCCCTGTGGCCAGGAATCCAGCCCCAGATCCTCCCCATGCAACAGCAAGGCCCTGTCCTGCTCCGCAGGCCCCCTCACCCCCAGGCCTGCCTCTGCCAGAGGTTTGGGAGGAATGATGGGCACAGTAGCCGGTCTCCAAGATGACCTCAGTGACCTTGCCCTCTTGGTTTCACACCCTTGTGCGTTCTCCTCCTGTGTCAAATCAGAGCGGGGCTGTATGGTGACAGAGTATGGTGGAGGCAGAGGCATGTGAATTCTGAGGCTCGGGGCCAAAAAACCATTTTGGTTCCTACACTGGCCCTTGAATCCCTTGCCCTGGGGGAATCCGGGCACCGTATTGTGAGGACACTCAATCAGCCCCATGGGGAGACCACTGTGGAGAGGAACAGGCTCCCTGCCAACAGCTGAGCCCAACTTGCCAGCCCTGTGAATAAACCACCTGGGAAGTAGATCCTCCAGTCCCAGCCAGGACTTCAGATGATTGTAGCCTCCCAAGGGACCCTGAGTCAACTGCTCAAACTGCTCCCCAATTCCTAACCCACAGAAACCGTGACACGTAAACAATCATTTTAATCCATTGCGTTTGGGGAAACTCGTTACGCTGCATCAGGTAACTAATACAGCCCCTCTCGCTCTGGGGATGTGGCCTCTCTCATCGCTGGGTGTGGACGGGGAGGTTGTTCTGCCTTCCTCCCAGCCCCTGGCCATGTTCCTCGACCATGGAATGGAGAAGGAAAGAGATGAGATGTGGCCCTGGAGCAGCACAAAATCAGACGCCCTCAGCCAACATGATATTTTTCTCCGTTTTAATTAACACTTTACAAAGTACAAAGTCTTTTGGGGGGAACAGTTGATATTTGTTTCTCTCCATCACTCAGTACATGAATCTTGAGGGTCCCGTGTTTCTTCAAGAAAGAAAGAAATCGTGAGGGTCCCTACCAGGGTGTAAGGCTGCCCAGTTCTCCCCTCTCCAGACCTTGGGACAGATGTAAGTGCCACTGCTACTGCTGGTGACCTTGGGCAGGCCGGGTGAGGGCCAGACCCCTGAAGATGAGGTCCTGGGCAGGGCAAGGCCCCCCAGAATACCACTGTACCCCCAACATCCACTCACCCCATCTCAGGGTAACGGAAATGATCGTGGCATAGAGCAGGTGGTTGGCTTGGGATTTTGTTTGTTACCCCCTGACCCCAGCTTTGGAGCCAACCCTGCCCAGCACTCTGGAACATTTCCTGAATAGGTAAACTGAGGCAGGGAACAGGGAAGTTCACTGGGCTTGGCCTGTGACTTGGGACATGAATTTGGCCTATTTTTCATCCCCCCTTCCCGCCCCATCTCCAACTTGCTGGACCCTCTTCAGGGACAAGCCCCAGTAGGCAAGGGGGCACCAGCACCCAAAACCTCTCCCTGTGAACAATGTCCTCAAGGACTGGATGCTTCTGAAGAGCCGCCTCAGCAGGTCTTGCCCCTTAGGGCTGCACGGACTGCCAGGCCTCGCGGTGCACAGCAGAGCCCCTGCTGGAGACACCTCTGCCCCCTCCACAGAGCAGGTTTACACAGTCAAGTGGGCTGGGGCAGTCCTGCCACACCCCCATCTGCTCCACATGTGGCCCCCGATAAGAATGCTACCGAGGCCTCAAAATACTGGATGAGCCAGTCCCTCAGCTAGGATTTGTGCTCTGCACACGTGTGCTGGCACACACACTATTGTGGATGGCACAGCACATGCTCACACTTACATGCGTGTGTATGAACACACGTTTGCCGTGCACAGAACACTGTCCTGCCCCCAGGGCAAGGGCCACCTTGCACTCCTGACTCTCACAGCCTCCCACCTCCTTGAAGCAAGAGCCACAAACTCCCTCACCACCAGGCTGCCCACAGACGGCAGGGGCCGGGCCGCAGGCTCCTACCTCCCATCCAGCCGCTCCTGGTGCCGCCAGCCTCAAGGCCAGAGGCTGCCTCAGCCACCAGCTCCTGCCTTTACCTTCCCAAGAGAGCAGGCGTCATAGGAGGGGTGGACATCAAAGCTGAAGGTATGGAAAGGGGATGAGAGACAGGTAAGCTTGTCCTTTTGCTGCCTCTAATTTGAAAATGAAAGAAAGAAAAGAGCCAGATGAGCTCTGAGAGGTAGGGAAAGGTCTCTCCTACAGCAGGGCTCCACTCCCCTCAGGACAGCCCCGCCACTCTTCCCAAGCCTGCCCTCTGCTGGGCTGGCCACAATCCACCACCCTGGTTTCTCCCCTACCAGGAGGCCTCTGTGAATGGAGGGCTGCTGCCCCTCCCTCAGCACAGTATCCAGGAACCTGAAAGGCCAAAGTTCATGTCTTTCCACTGCTGGGAGACTCCATCATCCTCCCCCAGGTTCCTCTCACTAAGCCAATCACCAACTCCATTTCTCCGTGGATGTGGCAGCAGTGACTGGCTGCTCCCTGCCCTAGCTTACAGTGGGCACACATATATTGGGGGTATTTTCTTCCTACCCCTGCCCAGTGTTCACACAGAGAGTGGCATCAAAAATTCCTCAGTCCCAGGGCTGGAGTGCTCTGCTCTCATATGGGAGCTCCTCAAGGTTCCCTCTCTTAGCCGGGGCCGGCAAGGGCCCTTGTTGTTCCCACCTTCAGATCCAGAGGCTCAGAGAGGTGGCCCAGGGTAGCTGTGAGACTCCTAAAAGTCTTCCTGGGAAATACTGCCAGGAGGGGCTGGTGGTGAGTGAACAGGTTCATATTTGATGATCAGGCAAATGGTGCCTTGGCATGGGGTGGGGGCCTGGCCCTTCCTATCTCCCCAGAGCCTTCTCTCCTGACCTTCATAGCCTCCTCTGTCACCACAAAGGGCCAGGCCCCACCAGAGCGTGCATCATATTCTGGACACCACACTGGTCTCTGAGGCCATGCTGACTGGTGGGGGGAGGTCACAGTGGGTGGCTCTGGGTCACCTGGCTCCCTCTCTTCCCTCCAGGGGACTGTGGCCTGGGGTTCGTGGGAGGGGGAGAATGCTGGTGCTTGGGGGGCTCTGGACCCTCTGGATCTTCGGGAGTAGAGTAATGCAAACCTCTCCATCTTGGATGAGTGCCCTGGGCTGAGGGCAGTGGCATGGGTAACACCTCTTGGGTGCTTTGGAGACCCCCATGGAGGAAGGATGTGCAGAGTTGGCACTGCCCATCTCTCTCCTGGGTCAGGACTGAGGTCTGAGGGAGAAAGATGTTTCTTGGGAACCAAGGGAACCAATGCCAAAGGTTGAGCCAGAGCAGATTTTTCTACTTGGTGGGGGAGGGAAAGGGGTGGTCAGGGCTCCCCCTGCCCCTCACTCTCCTCTCCTGGAGCTCTCACCACTCTGGATGGGGCAGGGAGGGGCGAGGGTGGTGTAGAGGGTTTGAGCTTTTCTCATCAGGGAGAGGCACGGAGGCAAAGACACACACGGGAGCCCAGGTGGTGGCTCTGAGTGCCCGCTCACCTTGCCTTTGGCAGTCTGGCCCAGGAGCCCCATTTCCCTCCTGCGCCACCTGCCTCCCCAGTCAGTGCCCAGAGATCCTCAGCCCCCACGGGGCATCATTCTCAGGTCTCCCTGAGCCATTGGCTGCCCTCAGCGCCCACCTTCGCCTTCAGCCATTGGGAAATGTGGCCCCCGGCTCTTCTGCTGGGGCATGGGGTCAAGGATCATGCAAGATGGCAGTGCCCAGCATGGCTTTTCTCTGAACTTTTCTCTGCATGACTGGCCTCTATTTTCAGGTGTGGATTTCTGGTGCTCATCACCCCTGGTACCCCCAGGGACGGCCCTCTTTTATGTCACACAGTGGACGTGAGCTCCACGTGAGCAGGGACCACATCAGGTTGTGCTCCCTGGTGAAGTCACAGTGCTTGGCACACAGCAGGCACCGGAGGATGTTGGCTGAATGATTGAATAAATGAACCAGTGAATGAACGAATGAGTGAATGAATGAGTAATGAGCGAATGAATGAGTGTAGGAATGAATGAGAGAATGACTGAGTGAGTGATTGAAGGAATGAGAGAGTAAACGAAAGAATGAGTGAATGGGTGAGTGAATGAAAACACAGAAGCAGGTGTGATCCAAACAGGAGGAGCCGTTGTTTCTTCTCCTCTGGACTCTGCCCATCTCATGGGCCCGGGCCAGGCCCTGTCTCTCCTGGCCTCAGTTTCCCAACTGTCGCCTGAGAGCCTGCTCGTGGAACTGCATCAGCCAGCTCAGTGTGGACGCGGCTCGGGCTCTCCCCGGCGTGGGGGCGCAGGGGCCTCCCTCCAACGGGCGGTCGCGGGTGGACCCGCGCGGGGCAGCCGGGCCTCACGTCCCCAGCCGGGCGCGCGCTCGGGGCCCACGCACAGCGCGTGCACGTGACCCCGCTCCGCCGCGCGCACGCGCAACACCAACAGCTGCCACAGGGCTGGTCCCGAGGGTCCCCACTCCGCCAACTGCTCTGTGACCCCCACATCGGGTGGGGCGTTGGAAGAGGCCCTGGATCCCGTGTGGGGCCGGGTCGTGGGCGCCGTGGGGTGGAGGACAGCGTGTGGGGACTCCTGTCTCCCCAGAACTCCCAGCCCCGCGTGTCGGTGCAGCCGGTGCCCGGGGAGAGGTTTCAGAAGAGGCTGCGGCGCCCGGAGAGACTGGCCGCCGAGCCCGAGAGAGACCCGCCTTCGGTGCTGCCTCCGGGCTGCACGCGGGGGGACGGTGAACCCTTTGCCCTGTGTCCCGGGCCTTTGTCACGGAGGCCTGCTTGTTCGTGTGTGCAGGGACAGCCGGAGACCTCCATCGCCTCGGTGAGGGAGACGGGCCCTGACCCCGCCAGCCTGCAGGTGAGAGAGCTGGTCCCCCTCCCCAGAGGCAGCACCGTCCCGCCCACTGTGCCCGCCAGGTGTCTGGGCACCGGTGGGAGAGACGGGACCTGGTGGCAGGAGCACACCTGTCGCGAAGGTTGATGCTACTTGGCCGAGGAGACAAACGTGTTTCGGCTCATTGATGCTCATTCATGACGAGCTGATACATTTATTGTGGGTCGAGTATGCGGACGGAGGGGTCAGGACTCCAGTCATTTTGTTCCAATCTCTGTGGGGATGAACTGAAAATGGCAACTTGCCCTAGAGTTTTCTCTTGTCCAGTAGCCTGTTTTGTTTCTGTGTCAGGGAAAGAACTAAAATGATCCTATAGGGCCGGCCCCGTGGCATAGCGGTTCAGTGCGCGCGCTCTGCTACTGGCGGGTCGGTTCGGATCCCGGGCGCGGCCCGACGCACCGCTTCTCCGGCCATGCTGAGGCCGCGTCCCACATACAGCAACTGGAGGGATGTGCAGCTATGACATACAACTATCTGCTGGGGCTTTGGCGGAAAAATTTTTAAAAATTTTTAAAAAGGCAGCTTTCTTTGAAAATGTCCTAAGGATCAGCCCATTTCTGGCATAGAGAGGAGAGTTCTTCGTGGCTCCCCAATGAGCTAGAGCCCTGGACCAGAAGTCAGAGACACTCCTAGTGTGTCCTTGAACCCTCCCTGGGCGTCAGTTTCCTCATCTGTAAAATAGGGCTAGTGTGGAGGTCGTAAGTGGATTCCAGAAGTTCTTGCAGGTCTGAGAGTGATGCCTTAAGTTACCAAATGATCCTGAAGCCATGAAGGAGGGGTCACAAATGGTGTTGTTACCCCTTAACAATCATAAGCTAATAAATATAAAAATGAGAGGGGCCCAGCTCGCAGATGGATGATTCCAGTGAAACTCCTTCACACCTTGTGTGTCATGGAAAGTTCTCCTTTACATGCTCCCCGGGCAGGTCCTGCTCCTTACCTATCGCCAGAGTTCATCGTTGACCTTGGGCACTTTCATTGGTCTTTCGGGAGGATTTCTGTTCAACTTGATGAGTTCCTGAATATCGTACCCAGTGAATCACTCCCAATATTACTCAATAATTCCAAGTCCTATTTTTTAAAATCCTGTCTCCAGCCCTGTTCTGGGCAAGTTGTCTAAGCAAACCTCAGTGTCTTGGTCCAAGTGAATTGTAGTGAAGATATCCCCGTGTACACTCATGTTTTCTCCCCTTTGATGTATTTCCCACATGGAATAGCTGCTTTGAAAGTCAAAAGATAAAATTTCCACTCTGTCCTCTGCCAGCTACCCTCCTGCCAAGAGAGACACTCTAAGCTGCACGTGCTTCACCTTGGGAAGATCAAGGCGTAAATTCAAGGTAAAATTTCATCAGTGTGCAGGTTAGGGTTAGGGCTGCTCGCGCCCATGCTGCTGGCTGGAGCAAGTCTGCACCCCCTCCTTCAGGGGCCACCCCCCCATCCTTTCCTTCTGAGGACGTCTTTCCCCATTTCTCTGAGGGTGGGCTTTGTGAGGGTGGGTTTTGTGGGGCTGTGACCCATATAGTTTGGATGGGGTGGGGCTTGGTGCTATAGCAAGTGCCTAGTCCGGCTGCTCCTGGGACAAAGACACATCTCCAAGTTGAAACAAATTATCTTTCTCTGTATTTTCTTAAAACAGCTGTATTGAGATATTGCTCACATGCCATTTAACCCACCCATTTAAAGTGTACAAATCAATGGCTTGTAGTATAGTCACAGAGTTGGGCAACCATCACCACAACAGTGGAACATTTTCATCACCTCAGAATGAAACCCTGGACCCATTAGCAGTCACTCCCCCTTCCCCCATCGCCACAGCCCTAGACAACCACGCCTCTACTTTTTCTCTCTCTCGATCTGTCTATTTTGAACCTCTTATATACACAGAATAGTACAATGTGTGTTCTTTTGTGATGGCTCCTTTAATATGTCATGTTTTCGAGGTTCATCCTTGTTTGTAGTGTATCGGTAATTCTTTCTGTTTTGTGCCAAATGATTTTCCGTTGCATAGATATACTGTATTTTATTGATCCATTCATCGGTTGAGGGACATTGGAGTTGTCTCCGCCTTTTGGCTGTTATAATAATGATGCTATGAACATTCACGCACAAGCTTTCATGTTTTCATGTCTGTTGGGTACACACCTAGGGTGGAACTGCTGGGTCACATGAAAACTCTCTAAATTTTGAAGAATTGCTAGACTATTTTCCATCTTTATTCCTGCCAACGATGTATGAGGATCCCAGTTTCTACCTATCCTTGACAACACGTCTTAATATCTATATTTTTAATTTACAACCATCCTAGTGGATGGGAAATGATACTTATTGATTGTGGTTTTGATTGCATTTTCTTCCTAGATAATGGTGTTGAGCGTTTTTCATGTCTTTATTGGCCACTTGTATATCTTCTTTGGAGAAATGTCTGCTCAGCTCCTTTCCCCATTTTTAAATTGGGTTATTAGTTTCTTTATTATTGAGTTGTAAGCATTCACTCTATCTTCTATTTGCAAGTAGCTTGTTATATATATGGTGAGCTGGTATTGTGTCTCATTCAGCAGGCTGTTTTCTCACTTTCTTGATACTGCCTTTAGATACACACAAATTTTTAATTTTGATGAAGTCCAATTTATTTACTTTTTATTCGTGTGTTTTTGGTGCCCTATCTAAGAAATCATCACCTAACTCAAGGTCAAAGGTTTTATTCCTAGGGCCGGCCCGGTGGCGCAAGCGGTTAAGTGCGCGTGCTCTGCTGCGGCGGCCCGGGGTTCGCTGGTTCGGATTCTGGGCGGGCACCGACGCACCGCTTGTTAAGCCATGCTGTGGCGGCGTCCCACATAAAGTAGAGGAAGATGGGCATGGATGTTAGCCAAGGGCCAGTCTTCCTCAGCAATAAAGAGGAGGATTGGCATTGAATGTTAGCTCAGGGCTGGTCTTCCTCACAAAAAAAACAAACAAACAAAAAAAAAGTTTTATTCCCATGTGTTTTCTTGTAAGAGTTGTATAGTTTTGCCTCATATTTAGCTGTTGGATCTATTTTGAGTTCATTTTTGTAAGTACTGTAAGCAAGGAGTCCAACTTCTTTGCGTGTGAAAATCCAGTTGTTTCAATACCATTTGTGGACAACACTGTTCTTTCCCCATTGAATTGTCTTTTCACTCATCAAAAATCAATTGACTGTAAATATGTAGGTTGATTTCTGGACTCTCAATTCTATTCCATTGGTCTGTATGTCTATTTTTTATGACAGTACCACGCTGTATTCATTATGGCAGCTTTGTAATAATTTTTGAAATTGGGAAGTGTGAATACTCCATTTTTGATCTTCTTTCTCAAGATTGTTTTGGCTCTTGTGGCTCCCTTGCATTTCCATATGAATTTTAGCCTTGGCTTGTCAGTTTCTGCAAAAACAGGCAGCTGGGAGTTTGCTTGGAATTCCACTGAATCTCTAGTTCTATTTGTGGAGTATTGCCACCTTAATAGTATCAAGTCTTTGGATACATGAAGATGGAATGTCTTTCCATTTATTTTGGTCTTCATTAATTGCTTCCAATAATGTTTTGTATCTTTCATTGTACAACTTTTGTACTTCTTATGGTAAATTTATTTCTAATTATTTCATTGTTTTGGATGCTATTGTAAATTAACATGTTTTCTTGCTTTTATTGTCAGATTTTCCTTTGCTAGTATATAGAAATAAAATTGATATTTTAAAACTTGACATATGATATTATATTAGTTTCAGGCATATAACATAATGATTCTATATATGTATATATTACCAAAGATCAACACGATAAGTCTGGTTAACATCCATCAACTCACATAATTACAGATTTTTTCTTGTTATCAGAACTTTTAAAATCTGCTCTCTTAGCATCTCCCAGATGTACAATACACTATTGCTAACTATAGTCACCATGTTTTTTGTTACATTTCCAGGACTCATTTATTTTCTAAGTGGAAGTTTATACCTTTTGACCCCTTCATTCATTTGCCCAACTCCCACCCCCTGCCTCTGGCGACCACCAAGCTGTTCCCTGTATCTGTTAGCTCAGTTTTTTTTTTTTAATTTTAGATTCGCCATTTAAGTGAGATCATATGGTATTTGTCTTTCTCTGTCTGACTTATTTCACTTAGCATAATGCCCCTCTATGTTGTTGCATGTGGCAGGATTTCTTTCCTTTTTATGGCTGAATAAGATTCCGTTATATATATATACAT
Source organism: Diceros bicornis minor (assembly GCF_020826845.1). Taxonomy (NCBI): domain Eukaryota; kingdom Metazoa; phylum Chordata; class Mammalia; order Perissodactyla; family Rhinocerotidae; genus Diceros; species Diceros bicornis. The sequence goes on along the minus strand of NW_026690865.1, from coordinate 82,654 downwards.
ACACCACATCTTCTTTACCCGTTCATCCATCAAAGGACACTTAGGTTGCTTACCGTGTCTTCACTATTGTAAATAAATGCTGCAATGAACAGTGGGGTGCAGATATCTTTTTGTGTTAGTGTTTTTATTTCCTTTGGATAAATATTCATAAGTGGAATTGCTGGATCATAGGGTAGTTCTATTTTTAATTTTTTGAGGAATCTGCATACTCTTTCTCATAGTGGCTGCACCAATTTATATTCCTATACAATGGATTTTTTAACTTTATCTTGTATCCGGCAGCTTTGCTAATCTCATTTCTTAGTTCCAATAGTTTTTCCATGTATTCTCTGTGATTTCCTGTATATGTGGTCACATCATTTGAGAATTGAGATAGTTTTACTTCATCCCCTCCAATCTATATACCTTTTACTTCATTTTCTTGCCTAATTGACCTGGCTAAAACCTCCAGTAAAATCTAGCATAGAATTGGCAAGAGTGGCCAATGCTCGTCTTGTTCTTGACCTCAGGGGTGGCTTTTCCAGTCTTTCCCCACTGACTATGACGTCGGTGAGCTGTGGACTGTTCACAGATGCCCTGGACGAGGCTCAAGATATTCCTTTCTGTTTCTAGTTTCTTGAGTGTTTCTATCACGAAAGGGAGTTGGATTTTGTCAAATGGGTTTTCTGCACTTAGTGGATATTAGCTTTTGCAGCAGCTTTTAAACCATGAAATCATCTTCCCTTCCCTCTTCCTCCATCTTTCTCCCTCACACAAACACACAAAACCTCTCAGGAGGCAAACCAGAACCCACATATTAAATACTGGCTGAAAGCCAGTCGAATGACTAGTCTAGACCTCTTGATCCCGTCATCCCTGCCCTGGCTGCTGTGTAACTGGGGGGTGGGCCCACTCCAAACAGGTGACGACAGAAATTCACATACTCATGGTGATTCCGAGGGTGGTGGCTCCCTCTGGATTGCGTTCTCCGTCGTGTTCTCTTCTCTTTACTGACTGTAGAGTGAAAACATTTAGCATGAAGGGAGAGGATTGTGCAGGAAAGAGCATATATCAAGTGTGTGTGCTGAAAGGTAACAATAAATAGGCAAAAAACTTGACCTCTTCAAGAAATGTGTTAAAGGAAATGTGACATATTCTCTACAGACCTTCCTGGCGTGGAAGCCCACGTTCTGAAAATACGGTGTCTGGTTAATTTTCTGAGGCCTCGTGTATCACTTTTCTCTTGCAGGAGTCTGGGTGCTGACCCTGTTGTCGGCCGGCCTCACGAGGGTGAGCTTTCTGTTCCACATTTTGCTCGGTTTCAGGTAAGAGGCCTTTGGGGTCATTTGCATGTCTTCAGCAGGAAAGCGTCAGCCACGCTTTCTCAGAATTACCAGGCGGTGCCGGCAGAGCCCGACATGCGGTACGAGGTCTGGATTGGACAGACACTTCGTCTGCAAACTTCCTATGGCACTGAGTTTCCGAAGCCCTTAAAGCACAGTGATTCTAAAGGGGAAAAAGGAAGGACAAAGGCATTTCAGCATTGTGTTTGTCAGAGTTCTCCAGAAAACAACCAACAGGATACATATGCACATGCACACATACACACACACACACACACACACACACACAGATGTGTGTATATGTATGCGTAGAGAGAGAGAGACTGATTTTAATATATTGGCTCATGTGCTCCTGAGGGCTGGCAAGTCCAAAATCTGTAGACCAGGCTTGCAGACTAGAAAGTCAGGCAGGTGTCTAGATGCTGGAGCCTCGAGGCAGATTTTCTTCTTTGGGAAACCTCAGTGTTTGCTCTGAAGGCCCTCAGCTGATGAGGCCCACCCAAATTATTGACAGTAATCTCTTTTACTTGAAGTCAAGTAATTGTACGTGTTAACCACATCTACAGAATACCTTCGCAGCAAGACGCGATTAAATATCCAGTTTGATTAAACAGCTGCATACTATGGCCTGGTCTGGTTGACTCACAAGACTAACCATCACAGCCCACGCTCCCTCGACTTGGTGCCCACTCACATCTCCTTTAGCGGCATTTAATCTCCAAATAAGGACAGGAAGAAAGTCATTCTTCCCTCTAACATGGTACCCCTCTCCTGTGGACAACTCAAAACACAAATACTCTCCCCAAGAAGGATGCAAAGTTCTTGGGTGATGTTCACTCCTTTCCATGATATCCTATGACTTAAATACTATCATGTGAAATTAACTGTTATTGATACACCTAGTTACATATGATGTTCTGTGATAAGAAGATAAGGAACAGAAGAAAAAAATTTATTTGATACATGCACACTGTCTACAGTCTGGGAAGGCTTCCTGGAAGGCTTCTTGCATCCTTGGGCTGGAGCTTCTCTGGAGGGCAGCGGGGTGTTTTCTGTTTTTGGAAAGGCATGTGGAAAGGCAGTCATGTTGCTGAACATTTGTCCTCTTGAAGCACCAGTGCCCGCTCTAAAACAAGCTCCAGAGCTAGTACCAGCTAAGTAAGAGCTAAGTAAGAGCTAGTGCCAGCTCCAGTGCCAGCTCCACCACCAGCTCCACAGCTAGCACCGCCTTCAGTGTCAGACATCACACCAGCTCTAGTACCAAATCTGAAGTTCGAGCCATTTCTTGCCCATGCCCAACAGCTAGATGTAGTACCAGCCACAGAGCTAGTGCCAACTCCAGAAAACGGTCAAAAGCTGGGGCCAGCTCCAACACCAGCTCCAGCAGCAGCTCAAGAGCTTGAGTGTTGTCTGGAGCCAGCTCTAGCCAGGCTCCAGACTCAGAGCCATTTTCAGGACCAGCTTCAGCACCCAAGCCACTGCATGAGCCAGTTCTATTACCAGCTCCAGAACTAGAGCCAGTGATGGGTCTATAGCCAGAGCTAGCCCCAACACCAGCTCTACCAACAGCTCTAGCACCAGAGTTGGGGCCAGCTCCATAGCTAGAGCTAACCCCCGCTCCCATACTTGCACAAACTCCTGAGATAGAGCAAGCTCCACCTTCAGCTCCAGTGCTAGTTGCAGGGTCAGGGCCGGTGTTCTCTCATGAGCTAAAGCTGGCTTGAACACTAGCTGTAGCATCAATGCTGGAGATAGAGGCAGCTCTATCACCAACTCCTGTGCCAATCCTAATGATGGTTCTAGTGCTCACTTTAGAGTGAGAACCAGGTTGAAGCTAGTTTACAGCCAGTGCCAGGTTCCAAGGAAGAGCCAGCTCCAGCATCAGCTCTAACACTGACTCCAGAGTTAGAGCCATTTCTGGCACCAGCTCGAGAGCTAGGGTCAGCACCAAGTTCAGAGGCAGAGCCTGCTCCAGCAACAGATCTGGTACCAGCTGCAGAGCTAGATCCACCACAAGTGCTGGAGCAAGAGCTGGCTTGGGTACCAGTAGCAGACTTAGAGCCAATGCCAGCTCAAGAGAAAGAACCAGCTCTGACAACAGCTCTAGCACCAACATCAGAGCTAGATCATGCTGTGCTACCAGCTCTACCACCGATTTCAGAGATGGAGGCAGCTCTATCACCAACCCCCCAGCCAGAGCCTGTGCTGCTCTGGTACCAGAATCTGCCCCAACACCAATTCCAGAGGTGGAGCCGGTGCCAGAGCTACAAACCAATCCACCACCAGTTTTAGCACCAGCTACAGAGCTAGAGCTAGGACTGGTTATACAACCAGAGCCACAAGAACCAGGTCTAGAATGAGAACCAGAGTTAGAGCCACTTACAACAATAACTCTACACAGCTCCTGTGCAAGAGTTGGAGCCAGCTCAAGAGCTTTATCAAACTGCAGAAGCAGGTCTAGATTATCGCTGCAGGTAGATCCAGCTCCAGTGCCTTCCCCAGAGCTAGAGATACTAGCGGCTATAGAGATAGCGCAACTCTAACACAGGCTCTCGCATGAGCTGCTGAGATTGAACCAGCTCCAGCTTCAGCTCCAGTTCTAGAGTCAGAGCCATCTTTTGAGCTAAAGCCAGCTCCAGCACCAGCTCTAGCACCAGCGAGAGAACTAGCCCATGACATCACCATGATGGGTGGGGCCAGGTGTTGGGCTGAGGGGTGGGACATTTCCTGCCAGACAGCTCACTCCCAAGTACCTTGATCACATCCACTGCCAGCTCCTCGTCCTCCCTCACTCCATGAGGTCCCAGCCCCGGGGTCTCTGTGGCCCTGCTTTCCCAAAGAAGGCTCAAAGCTGACAAAGAGCCCTCTGGTGTTGGAAACTGGGGCCAATTCATTAAAAACAGTATACATTTTGACCCAGAAACTCCACGTCATGGATTCTGTCCTAAATAGAGATTTGTGGTTACAGGTGTTCCCCTCAGCACGATTCAGAGAGTGAAAAACTGGAAATGGCCCCTGGTCCAAGCAGGGGGTCTTCATAAATTCTGATGCTGGGACAGAGAAAATACCAAGTGGAAGAGGATTGACTGGCGGTGGCCATGCCTGGACAAATCAGGCTCTAGAAGAACACAAACCCTGGAACGCTCCGTTCCTGACACCCACAAGTGCACACACACATACGCACACATGTGCACACACGTGCACACACTTTACAGACTTTCTGTGGGTTGAAGTCCTGGGATCAGCACCGCCAGCACAGGCGTGCCCCTGGGCACTGCGATGGGTCCTGCAGGCTGGTCTCCAGAGAGGAGTGTCCTTTCACACTTGTCTCTAGGAGTGTGCTGGGGCCTCTGCTTCCTCACATTGTCACCAGGGCTGGTTGTCACCACACTGGAACCCTGCCCATCTGATGGGGCCCAGTGCCCTATCCACAGTGTCTCCATGTGTGCGTGTCCCCCTCATGGAGCTCGAGCGTCTCTGACACATGCTGCCCCTGTGTATCACCCCTCGTTGGCGTTGAGTGTGTTTGCTCTTTATCTCTTTTTAAAACACTGACTTTCGAGCGTTTTTTGGACGAGAGGGATGTGTAGCCTTTCCCTGGCCTTGGGTTATGAGGAATGTTTTCCGGTTTGTGGTTTGTCTTTCCAGCTTTCTACTCTTTTCTTGTTTTTGTTTTGGCCACAGGCGTTTCACGTCTGGCTTCTGGCTCTGGTGTCCCACTTAGAACAGCAGTCTGTACCACAAGATTATGCACATATTTACCAAAAGGGCTTTATTTGATACATCAAATCTAGAATCCACCTGGGATTTTCCTATCAAATTAGAGAAATTCTATTTCAAATAAAAACAGAAAAGGAAAACCTATCAGGCCCTGTGAAAATAAGAAGGCAGACACAAATGGCCAGTTATGGCATGATTCCACTTATAGGAAACATCCAGAATAGATTTTAAAAAAAGCAAAAAACAGTGACAAAAAACAGATTAGGGCTGGCCAGGGCCTGAGGGATAAACGGGGAGTGAGTGCTTTTAGAACAGGGTTTCCTTTTGGAGTGTGAAATTGTCTGAGCCCAGATAGCAGTGATGGATGCACAGCATTGTGAATGTCCTTAATGCTCATAAAGTGTACAATTTAAAATGAGAAAACATAAATTTAAAAAAATTGAAACATTTAATTTAAATAATTATTAAGAACTAAACAATAAAGAAAAATCAAAAAGAACAACTAAGAAAGAAACACATTAATGAGGATAGGGAAGGAAATTTCTGGTGAGGGAGCAGTTTGAATGGGTGGTACAGGAGCTGCTGATGAGAGACATTGCAGAGCCAGCTCTCCCAGGCCAGATGGTTTGGCTTCAGGTGCCTCTTCTTCTCCTGCAGGACCCTCTTCAGGGGATGTGTCTCCCTGCTTGCATGGTGGGGCCTCAGTTGCCTCCTGGTCTCCTACCGGAGCCCATGCAGGGGATGGCTCTCCCTGCACGGTGGCTGGGGCCTCAATTGCCTCCTGGTCTCCTGCAGGAGTTGGTGGTAATGATAGTTGTCCGGGATGTATGATGGGTACTGAGGTAGCTCTGAGGCTTGTACAACAGTCAGTGCAGACGTTCTCCCCACAGCTGCTGATGCGGTCTTGTGTCACAGCTGCTCATCCCTGGGGGTGAGGGATTGGATGTCCCCTTCTACCAGCTCCATGCTGATCTCCTGTATGGAGCTCTGCAACGGCAGTGACCGGCAGCCGACCCAGAGGCATCCGATCCCTGCCAGCTGCCCAGCTGTCCTTGTGCTGCTTCTGCCCTCGGGTCCTAATTCTCCCAGATCAGGCACATACCTGTGTCTGCACAGAATTCCACCCTGAATGAAAGACATACACCTCGGGCAGAAGGGTGCCACTCCAGCACTCCACATCCCACCCAGCCGGCCTTGACCTGGGCTGTGAACATGACCCACCAGGGTCGTGTTTGAAGCCCACCAGGCTTCTAACACCTCAACGACCTGCTCCTGCTCATGGTGGTCCACCCTCATGAACCCGCCATTCCACACACACACATGGGGAGGGGATGTAGGGCTGCCCAGATGGGACCACAGTGCTAGTGTGGTCTGGATTGGCCTGCAATAGGACTCCCTGTGTTACGTTTCTGTCCCTCCGGTTAAACGGCCACAATTGTCAGCCATGAGAAAGGAACCCGCATCTGCATCGCGGGTGGTCTTTGGGGGCTTTCCTGGGGCTCTGGCCCCTGACCATCGAGAAGAAGCAACTAAACACGTTGCTGCTCCTAGACAAGTGCTAGACAAGTGAGCTGGCTTGGGGGCTGTCTCTAGGATGTGGGTGCCTAGTTACCAGGGTTCCAAGTACTCTTGGGCTCCATGAGGGTACTTCCTGGGGTCCCCTTACCTAAGCTTCCTCCTCACACAAGACCTCCCTAAGGGCCCCCCGGGCTGCTGACTGCTCACTCTCCATCTCCACACCACATCCAGACACAGTCACACCAACACAGTCCACCCCACAGCCTCTGGGGAGGTCTGGACGCAACCAGGGCCCCAGCTTTGAGGACACAGAGTTGAATGCAGTCCCGCTCCTGCTTCTTGGCAGTGATGTTACCCTGGACAACCACGTGCCTCTCAGGTCCTCCCCAGTGTCCCCATCTGTGCAGTGGGGGTCATTCTAGCGTCTACTCCCTCGGGATGTCATCAGGTGCGATATAAGATGTTTTATGTTTTCAAGTATATGTGGAAACCATTCTGGTTGGAACGTGATTTGGCCTGAAATTTATTTGAACCAAAGAAACCTGACTCACGGCTTGCATTGTCTGTCTGCTTTAATCGTTACCCTAAAGTAAAGAATGTACTCTTTGAAGATAAAAAAACATCCCTCCCTTCCTTTGATGTCAGCACCCTTTCAAGATAAGACTGAATGCCTCATTTCCCCCAGCACCGAGGCCATGGTGACTTGCTGTCTATGTGCTCATCAATAGCAAAATATCTCCTTGAATCCTTGAGAGAATGTGCACCTGTCATGCTTGATGTGTGTCTCTGTCTTTGGAAATGGGATGTAACTCTGCTGAAAACCACTCTTCTTCACAGCGCTTTCTTCCCTTGCAAAGATGTGCTCCGGGCTAGAGTCCTCAAATGAAGTTGGGCTCAAATAAAACTTTGTGCTACAGAATGAGTATTGATTATTTGCGGCACCTTTTCCTGGCAACCACGAAGGGACTTCTGAGACACCCACCTGAGACCAGGTGGAGCCTACTTTCAACCAACACTGGTACCACAGGGGACCGTTGCACTCCACCACCCCTCCTCCCCCCCCGGCTTCACTGCACTCTTCAGGTGCTCTGGTGAGTTCTCCCGAAATCTGGACCTCCTTATTTAAGTTGACAGTCCTGACTTGTTATTCCAGCTGTTTTGGGTCTGAAGACTTCAACATCTTAAGAGTGTGTTGGTACTCTTCCTAGGTAAGAGGAACCTGGGGGGGGGGCATTTCCTAGGTAAGGGGAGCCAAGAGGGAGATATTTCCTAGGTAAGGGGAACCAAGGGGGAAGTTTGGAGTGAACTGGGTTAGCTGACCTCTTTAATTTGGCTTTCAATTGAAAAAGAGACATGTTGATAAAGTCTGAAAAAACTGACAGCAAAATGAGAAACTGAATTTGTTTTGTTCTGAAGAAAAGGGGCACTTGCTCTTTCCAGCCACAAGTTGTTCTCAGGTGACTGAGAACCTGGTGTAAGTGTCTGAGGACAATCTCCATGACATGCGGCAGTCCCATAGGGAACTCAGTCACCATCATTCACTTCAAATAATTAATGGCTTGTCGAGGGACCCGCACACAAGGATTGTTCATCCAGTGCTCTGCACCCCTACGGTAGTTGTAGACTGCCCGCAGGAGAAGCTAAGACACGTGAGAGAGCGTTCATCACCTTTTAGGAAGTGACACTCACAAGCAGCACAGTTTTGACCCGCTACACTGTCCTTAGAAATTGTTCAGACTTTATATTAAAATGAAACTAAAAGAAAATGAGAAACCACACTTTCAAAGCCAACAATGCCAGATGGGCACCCACCCACTTCAATTCTGGCTGGCTCTGTGTACAATATGTATGGAGCCTTTACTTGCAAGTACTTAACCAAATGCGGATAGCTGTAAATGGCTGAATCTTTGGATCAGGATAACCTGGGATAATTTAAAATTACACTGGCCACTTTGGGGCTCCTTTGAGCTTCCAAAACTTGTCTTTTTGTGCACTAGATTTGAGAACCGTGGAACAGACAGATTAAATGCAATCTTTAATCTCTAAAGAGTTAAGCATGCCACCTTCCAGCACACCTGCTTGAAAACTAAAGGTACCAGAAGTTGTAAATATTTAAAACAACAGCAAAATCTTGCTACGCTTGTATTGTGTCCTGAGAGCTTGGCTTAGTAACCATCAGGTTGGGCGCCCCAAAATATGGTCAGACAGAATTGCGGGTTGCACCCAGTTTGCAGTCAGGTATGGTTGGACAGAAATATGGGTTGAACTCCATTTGTGGCTAGGGTCCTACCAAAATGCCACCAGCTTCAGGGGTGTTACATTGGCCATTAGAAGGAATGATCTAATTAGATAAGATTGCTTAAGATGTGCACTTAAAAGCAAAGCCTTCAAAATTCCAAAAGAGCCCTACTGAAAGTTTGGTTGCAAAAAGCTAATAAAAAATTAAGTTATAAAATGTACCTAAAAGTCTATTAAATTATGGCTTTACAGACACCCCCATAATCGACCTTCAAAGAGGGGCCCAGTATGATCCCCTCTCAGAGTTAATGAGATCATGAGAGATTTTCTGGGAAACTTAACGTTATTTCCTTAAACAGTCAATGGGAAACTTAAATTAAAAATTAATAGAGTTGTTTAATACTGCCAGAAACACAGTTTGGATCCAACTATTCTTTTTTTTTTTTTTATTGATGTTTTAATGGTTTCTAACATTGTGAAATTTTGGGTTGTACATTTTTGTTTGTCCATCACCATATATATGTCTCCCTTCACCCCTTGTGCCCACCCCCCACCCCCCACCCCCACTGCCCCTGGTAACCACAGTCCAGTTTTCTCTGTCCATGTGTTGGTTTATATTCCACCTATGAGTGAGATCATACAATGTTTGTCTTTCTCTTTCTGGCTTATTTCACTTAACATAATACGCTCCAGGCCCATCCATGTTGTTGCAAATGGGACGATTTTGTCTTTTTTTATGGCTGAGTAGTATTCCATTGTGTATATATACCACATTTTCTTAATCCAGTCGTCACTCGAGGGACACTTAGGTTGCTTCCACTTCTTGGCTATGGTGAATAATGCTGCAATGAACATAGGGGTGCATAAGCCTCTTTGGATTGTTGATTTCAGGTGCGTTGGATAGCTTCCCAGTAGTGGGATGGCTGGATCATAGGGCATCTCTATTTTTAATGCTTTGAGGAATCTCCATACCGTTTTCCATAGAGGCTGCACCAATTTGCATTCCCACCAGCTGTGTATGAGGGTTCCTGTTTCTCCACATCCTCTCCAACATTTGTTGTTTTTTGTCTTGGTGATTATAGCCATTCTAACGGGCGTGAGGTGGTATCTTAGTGTTGTTTTGATTTGCATTTCCCTGATGATTAGTGATGTTGAGCATCTTTTCATGTGCCTATTGGCCATCTGTATATCTTCCTTGGAGAAGTGTCTGTTCATTTCCTCTGCCCTTTTTTTGATCGGGTTGTTTGTTTTTTTGTTGTTCAGTTGTGTGAGTTCTTTATATATTATGGAGATCAACCCCTTGTCAGATGTATGTTTTGCAAATATTCTCTCCCAGCTGCCAACTATTCTTTTTTAAATTAGTGAGTTTTGTATTTTACCTGATTCATAGGAAACATTTAACGAAAACCGTTTAAGGTCTCTGCTTGTGTCTGTCTGTGTATCTATGTATGTCTATGTGTAAGCGTTATATATATGTGATATTTTTCTACCTCTGGATGATGTAATTTCTAAAAGAGCTCCATTAGTAGGCTTAAAGTAAGCATTTATATAAATTGTTTCTAAATGTAGTGGAAACTAACCCAAATGTTTTTCAAGTTAACATGATATCATCTTTAGTAAATGAAAGCTTATTTAAGTTTGTTGGTTTGATGAAAATAAGCATGTTTTCAGTATTCTAAAAATTATATAAAATTCCTAAAAATCTGATATGTCCTGGTATAATTCTAGTCGTTATCTTAAAATGTGGCTTATAAAAATAACCAAATTTCCTTGTAATTACATTCTCATGTTAAGTCTTTTGTCATTGCCAGATCGTCATTATTTTACTCCTATGGTTTTACAAATACGTTTCATCTTCAGAGAAATTCGCAACAAGGCCTCTGACACTCCCAACATTTGACACACATGGACAGAAAGCTTCTACAGTACGTTGGTTGGGTGATTTATCCTTTTTTTCTGTGAAAAGTCAGTGTTTGCAGGCTCCGGGCTCCTGTCACTTCAGCAAGTGTGTGAGGACACCCTGAATGCAGTGACCACGGGCCACTCCGACGTGTCGCCTGGCCGTCCTGTCTTCTTACACTCAGACTCTGTCATTCCACCTATATTGGGGAAGAGGCGAGGCCAGTGCAGAGCCCGAATGGCAGGCACAGCCTGAGAAGGTGGAGGGACTCTTGTCACACGGTGGCCACCACCATCTCCCTCAGTGGACAGTCGTTCCCAGGGGCCTGGGTCTCCGTCTTCCGTCCCCTGAACCCCCGCCGGACGTGCAGGCTGACACTCCATGATGATTTCTGGAGAAGTGGCTCTTGCTAGCACACAGACCCTGACATCAGTGAACAAAAGACTCTTGGCCTGCCATTCTCGTCAGGTCCACCCCTGACTCACACAGGGGAGTCATGTCCTGACCACGCTTGTTTCTTGAATGTGTGGTTGGCTCACATTTTCAGGAGGTCAGGAAACACCTACTGTGCACTCACTGTGTTCATGTGACAGTCAGACGCTGAGAACCACGCTGCAGGAAGAGTGCTCTGACTTGGCACAGCAGGTGACAGTCTCGTTGAGCACCTGGCACAGGTTAGACACTCGGGCTGCTTTTCTGAAGATCCACACTGCTCTCTCGCAGATTACGCTCAGGTCCCAGCACCTCCTGACCAGCAGCAGAGTTACTCACACCTTCTGAGGGTCGTTCTCCCCGCAGGGGCTGCATGGGAGCTGCTCAGGTGCCTCGGCCTACCGTGCAGCCTGAGGTTCCCACAGACCACTTCAGATGGCCTTGGCGGCCTCAAATGGGGTGGCTCTGTGAGGTAGCCATTGTCCTGGGGCATGCCCTGCCCCGTGGTTGAGCCCCAGGAATGTATCCCCTCCCCAAAGGACCCCACACTTGCCTTTCTCTCTCCCAGGGTGCATCACCCAGCTACCCTCAGACGCTCATGCTGTGGCGACCAAGAAACCCAGCCTTTCTTCCACACCAACCTTGATATTTCACACGGAACAGCCCAGATTGAGCTTGAGCTGGACACAATGCTTGGAATCCCTCTTGCTGTTCTTTTCTCAGGGGCCACACTGAGGGCAGGCTGAGCAGTCAAGTTTAAAAGGAATAATCCAGAGAGTGTGGTCACCTCCTCGAACCAGGAGTCCGTTGTCTTGCTAGGGAGGCAAATAGGTAGAATGTAGCTGGTTGGGGAGCTGCCGATGAGGAGCGGAGAGACTTGGTCTTGCTGTCGCTCTGGTAGGGTGGTGCCAGCTGTTGTGAGAGAAGAGCACAGGAATCTGTGCCCATCAGAAAAATGCCACGTGTGCGTCCACCCTCAGAGATGGAAACTGAACAGGCTCAGGCTTGTGACCCGAAGCTGTTCCTCAGCTGCAGTCATCCACATTCATTACAGCGAGAGAACCCTGAAGATGAAGCAAAGGCCTGATTGAGTCCCTGTTCCTGACCGACTGTACGCCAGGAGCTGCCATGTGCTGGGGACGCGGTGGTGAGAAGCATGCATTCATTCCAGCTGGCGCATCTGGGGGCTGGCTGCCTCTCATGAGTCTGGCCTCAAACTAGGAAATCAAGAAGAGGCCGCCTGCCCCCAGAGCAGCCGAAGGAGGCCGTGTTCATGAGGGGATTCCTTTGGGCAGATTCAACCCCTCACCCTGAGCTTCTCAACCTTGCCTGTATGATAGAATCATCTGGGAGGTTACTGATTGATTGTTTTGATGTACCGTATTCAACATTTGGTAGACATTTGGCTGGTTCCACATTTTGGCTATTATGAATAATGCGAGAACTTCATGTATGAGTTTTAAATTGGCCCAGCGTTTTATTTTTTGGATCATTCGCATACAAGTGTCTGTGTGAACGTGTTCTCAGTTTTCTCGAGTGTATACCTAAGGAGTGGGATCACTGGGGCCTTCATTTAATTTTTTAAGTTAGGACACTTTTACCACGTAATTCATGACACGCTCGGTGACCCTGAGTCCAAGACACCGAGTACTGATTTCCCTGAAGACAACTCGGGCTGTTCCCTACAGTCTCCTCAGAGGCTCTGCCTGCTTCTGTGCTCTGTGAATGGAGGCCTGCTGCCCCTCCCTCTGCACAGTATCCAGGAACCTGAAAGGCCAAAGCTCATTTCTTTCCACTGCTGGGAGACTCCGTCATCCTCCCCCAGGCTCTGCTCACGATGCGACACCAACTTCATTTCTCCATGGATGTGACAGCAATGACTGGCTGCTCCCTGCCCTGGCATACAGTAGGCACAGATATATTGGGGGTATTTTCTTCCTACCCCTGCCCAGTGTCCACTCAGAGAATGGCATCAAAAATTCCTCAGTCACGGGGCTGGAGTGCTCTGCTCTCATGTGGGTGCTCCCCAAGGCCCCTCTCTTAGCTGGGGCCGGCAAGGGCCCTAGTTGTCCCCACATCCAGATCCAGAGGCTCAGAAAGGCGGCCCAGGGTGGCCGTGGGACTCCTAAAGTTCTTCCAGGGAAATGCTGCCAGGCGGGTGGGCCGGTTCATCTTTGATTATCAGGCAAATGGTGCCTTGGCTTGGGGTGGGAGCCTGGCCCTTCCTATCTCCCCAGAGCCTTCTCTCCTGACCTCCATGGCCTCCTCTGTCCCCTCAGAGGGGACAAGCCGCACAAGACCGTTCATCTTCTTCTGGACACTACACTGGTCCCCGAGGCCATGCTGCCTGGTGGGAGAGGCCACAGTGGGCAGCTCTGGGTCACCTGGCTCCCTCCTTCCACTCGAGGGGCCTGTGGCCTGGAGTTGGTGGGAGGGGGAGTATGCTGATTCTTAGGGACCTCTGGAGCCCCTGAATCTTGGGGAGGAGAGGTCTGCATGCCTCTCCAGCTCAGATGTGTGCCCTGGGCTGAGGGCAGTGGCATGGGCAGCACCTGCTCTGGGGCTTTGGAGAGCCCCATGGAGGAAGAGGGTGCAGAGGTGGCACTGCACATCTCTCTGATGGATTAGGGTGGGGGCTGAGGGAGAAAGGGGTTTCTTGGGAACCAGTGGAGGCCATGCTGAGGGTTGAGCCAGAGTACATGTTTCTAATTGGGGGTGAGGGACAAGGGGTGGTCAGGGCTCCCCTGTCCCTCACTCTCCCCTCCTTGAGCTCTCACCACTCTGGAATGTACAGGGATGGGGCAGGAAGGGGCGAGGTATGAGGGTGGTGCAGAGGGTCTGAGCTTTCCTCACCAGGGAGAGGCACAGAGACAAAGACACACCCTTGAGCCCAGGTGGGGGCTCCAGTCACTGACTCACCCCGCCTCTCGGCAGCCTGGCCCAGGAACACCATTGCCCTCTCGTGCACCTGTCTGTCCAGCCAGGGCCCAGAGATGCTCAACACCAACAGGACTCACTCCTCAGGCCTCCCTGAGCTATTGGCTGCCCTCAGTGCCTTTGCCTTCAGCCAGTAGGAACCGTGGCCATGGGCTCTTCCACTGGGGAGTGAGGGCAAAGGTCATGCAAGATGGCGGTGCCCCAGAGAGCTGAGGCATGAAGCAGAGAATGGCACTGGCAGCCCTGGCATTTTGCTGACGTGGATTTCCACCCCTGCACAGATGGCTGAGCTTGCCAGATGCAGGTCCCCTTGTCAGCCCAGCAGAGTGAAGGAGAACAGCCTCAGATCACTGATGGTCCAGCTCAGGGCTGCCCCAGGTGTCCTGCACCAAGCACAGAGCAGAAGGGAGCGGGGACCTCCCTAACCACCACCCAGATGAGAAATCTCCGGGAAAACCTTGGCCCTGAGTCCCAGAAATCCCTGGTCCCATGAATGGCCCAGAGTAGAGTTCACAGGGCTGTGGGGAGGACAGGATAGGGGCTCAAGGTGGGCGCTGGTATTTTAGATGAGTGGGAAGGCATGAATTTTACCACATTTTATCCTTAGGAGAGTTGGAGGAGCAGGTGCAGTCGTGTCTCCATATCTGCCCTCCCTGTGTTGATTCTACTCACCTTGACAACTACCGCTGCACTGCCTGCTACACGTGCACTGATCTCATTCAACGGCACAGAATCCCCACCCTGGGAGCAGCATTGTCCCCATGTCATATGGGGAATTGGAGGTGCAAAAAGTGTCACCAATGCCCTCCTTCAGCTAGCAAGTACACCTGGTGTGGAACTGAGGGTCAGGAAAAGTGTTCCTGGAGTTTCTACCTGCTGAGCTTGGCCAGGTTCTCACCCTGCCCTGGTGTTATGAGAGGTTTGGGGATTTGATCCGAGATGTAAAAGACACTTTTTACTCCAAACAAATGGACTGAAGGTATATTTTATTATATAGAGGATAGTAAAGGCGATAGTCTGCAAACAGATCCGAATAGGTCAAATAATAAGAGGGAAAAAACACCAGCTCGACTGGAAAGGGAAAACATCCACATCGCCTGAGATAGCAGCAGATCTGAATAGGTCATATAATAAGAGGGAAAAACATCCGATCGATCGGAAAGGGAAACACCAGATCGACTGAAGGGAAATGACACAAATCAACCGGAAAGAGAAACACCAGGTTGACCGAAAAGAGAACACATCAAATCAGTTACTTCACAGTAAATCAATTACTTACATCAAATCAGTTACTCATAATATCCACGCCCCACTGCCGGGAGAGCCCTGTCAATCGACGCGGCTGGGCAAGGATCACACGTCCTGGGCAAGGTGTCCCTTCCACAGGTGGAACTCTCACCGGGTCTCAGTCTCCAGCAGTTTATATAAGCAGTTACAGAGTTTACAGAGCAAGCATCCAGTGTTTCCATGCACAAATGGTTATCAGTGGCGTACGTGCACTGAGCCCCCTGGCTATTGTCGCAGCCCAGTAGTTGTGTATGTGCATTGTTTTCTTTGGTTATCGTCTTAGCCCGGCACAGATGGCCAGTCCGTCCCGTGCTACGACGCTCCAAGAGCCTTGAACTGTTACAACTTGCAACTCCCTCCGTGGGAGAAAGGCCAGTTCACAGGAAGAGGCCAGTTCCCACCACACAGAAAGCGGCTTTGTATTTCTTTGTGTGCTGGTGGCTATAGGTCAATGGAGCGGCCAAACATGGCTGTACTCATGTCAAGACACCTGGGCGGCGTGGTGTCTCCTGGGTTTTGGGAAATGTGTGGAGGCTCTTTGGGCTGTGCCAGCGAATGGGGGAGACCACAGTCATTTCAGGGGGCAGAACATGCCACAGACTGAAGAATTGTCGCCACCCCCAACCCACACCCAGGGTTCTGAGGTGAGAACCCCTGGGAAGACAGGGGAAGGACATTCTAGCTCTGGCCTCGCATGGTCACTGGGGATAAAGAAGGTGCTCCTAATCAGCACAGGTGGCTGGTCCCTGAGGGCATGGGCACTCTGCACTTGGAGCATATTAATAAAGACTTTGAAACACTTAGAGCCCCAGAGTGCTCTGGTCCTTTCACCTTCTCTAAGAAAGGATCCCCTTGGCCTTGAAGCTGGGTTGAAGGCCACAGGGTCAGGTGCCTTGTGTGACCTTGAGGGAGACTCTTGTCACTGTCAGCCCTGGGCAGATTCCCTGAGCCCCAGTGACGCCCCTGTGCTCCTCAGCATCTCTCAGACATAGCCGTGCCCCTTGGCCTACCCTTGGTTCCTTTGCTGGGACTCCCTCCCAGGCCCCTGCTCTACTTTGCTCCAGCCCCAGGCCAGCCTCCCACCACCCTTCTCCAACTGAGCTACCAACCCTCCTCGGTCCTGCCCACCTGTGACCAAGATCACAAACCAGGTCCTGCTGGTCACTCAGAGGCCACCACTCAGCTGGGCGTCACCCTGATGGGGGCCACCTGCAGCAGGAGCTCCGCAGCCACACTGGTGGGGCCTGGTGGACACCTGAAAGGCTCTGGGGAAGGAGACCCTGGGCCAAGCAAGGTCAGGGCTGCCTGCACTGCCCACTGTTCTCCCTCCAGCCCTCCTGGGGCCAGTAGGGCTAGGGGTGCACCCTCTCATCTCTCCACCTTTTGTTGTGACTCACAATTGCTGCTGGTTTTCTCCTGGTGAAGTGAATGTGCTTTTAAAAAACGTGAGAAATTGAGAAAGGTGTAAAGAAGAAATTCATAATCGCTGCTAATCCCTGCCCGTGTAACCGAGCAAAGGCTCCTTCTGCTTGCTGCAACCTTGAAGCCAATCACAAGATGAGTCGGTGGTCAGGAAAGGGATTTACTCGATTAGTTAGCAAAATCGGAAGATGATGGACTCATGTCCCAGAGACCATCTTAAACAAGCACATAATCTGTGGCAGTTCTATAGGGACTAGTGGGCTGTGAGGGGGCTCAGGAACATTCACCATCTGGCTTCGGCGACAGGAGACATCACACCAGGTCTTTCAGGTGTCATCGATGATGGATGCCGGCATAGATGTTCTTCCTGAGGAGGTCGTCATGTTCCTGAGAAACTCAAAAGAATAAAGTTATCATCTATCACTCTTGGGAGGTAGGTGTGTCAGCCAGGATTATTTCCGAGAGCTGTTTATCTCCTAGGCTATGTGCAAGGTAAAACACACAGAGCTTGAGTGAGCTAGTCAGACGTTACTCTAAGTTACAACACGGCTTCCCTCGAGTCAACTTGCTCCAGGCCAGTATCACCCACGGGTAACATTTGGCAAATTTTCTCCCAGGCCCTGCTGCATTTGTGCTTTCACATCTTGTTTTCCTCATTCACAGTAATTCGTAAGCATTTTCTGAAGTCAGCACAAATATTTTTCCAGCTGCATTGAGGTATGATTAACAAAGAAAAGTTGTATACATTGAAGGTGTACAATGTGATGATTTGATGTATGTGCACATTGTGAAATGAATACCACAATCAAGCTAACAAACAGTTCCGTCACCTCTTGTAATAATCCCCCTTTTTTAATGCTAAGAACTCTTAAGATCAATTCTCTTGAGTATACAATGCATTATTATTAACTCTGTTCACCTCGTTCTATATTAGATCTTGAGAACATCCTCATGTTATAATGAAAGTCTGTACCCTTTGAACAACATCTCCCATTGCCCTCGCACCCACCAACCTCCATCCCTGGTAGCCACATTCCACTCTCTGTTTCCACGAGTTTGACGTTTTTAGATTCCACATGTAAATGAGATCATGCAGTGATTGTCTTTCTGTGTCTGACTTATTTCGCTTAGCATAATGTCCTCCAAGTTCAACCATGTTCCCAGAAAAGACAGCATTTCTCTCATATCTAAAGCTGGATAATATTTAATTGTAGATACATGTAATGTTTCTAAATCCATTGATCCATCAGCAGACACTTAGGTTGTGTCCATATCTTGGCTATTGTTGTCACAAACTAACTGCCCCGAGTAATTCAAAGGCAGTTTCGAAAGCACTTAACTGTTTCTGTTTTGTTGTTTTGGTGAGGAAGATTAGCCCTGACCTAGCATCTGTTGCCAATCTTCCTCTTTATGCTGAGGAAGATTGGCCCAGAGCTAACGTCTGTGCCCATCTTCCTCCGTTTGATATGTGGGACGCCTGCCACGGCATGGCTTGATGAGTGGTGCATAGGTCGGCGCCAGGGATCCGAACCTGCAAACCCCAGGCTGTTGAAGCAGAGCACCCAAACCCAACCACTATGCCACCAGGCCGGCCCCTTAACTCTTTCTCAAAGTCGTTTCTCAGTTACGTTAAGAGACGTAATCACCAACCACCCTGAACCAGTCCAAACCCCACTGCAAAAGCAACGCCTGCACAGATGGGCCAAGAAGTCTCCAAAGTTACTTTTGCTTCATTTTAATGTTAAGATCTCCACCCCAGGAGGAGCTTAAGCCTTATTAGCATAACATGAAATATACGGGAAAGCATGTTTTCAAACTACGCCTGGGATAGCTTGTACCCACCTCTAGACGTGATGACGAAACTTTCCTTTTGAATATTTATTCCCTACCAAAAATAAAAGGCACTTGTTTTCCCTTGCTGAGAGAGCCACAGCTTTGGAAGTGATTCCCTATGGTCCCCTTATTGGCGGCAAATGAATTGTACTTTGTGTGAGAACTACTTCTGGTAAAGGCTTTGATTTCAACTCACCAAATAGGGAACTCATTTTGGTTCGGTAACATTGTGACAAGTGCTGCAGTGAACATGGGAGGGCAGATATCACTTGAAGATACTGATTTCATTTCCTTCGGAACTATACCCAGTAGTGGGATTGCTGCATCACATGAGAGTTCCATTTGTAATCTTCTGAGAAAAGTCTGATCTTTAATCTTTGACAAACACTGTTTTCCATACCGGCTGTATCAACAAAAATCAATTCCAGGTGTATTTTAAATCTAAACGGGGGTTTTTGCAATAACTTCTCTAGTAGGTACCTTAGGAAAACAGTCTCAAGATCTTGGGGCACGCAAAGATTTCGCAGAACACAAAGAATAGTAAACATAAGGAACAAAAAGATAAACAGGAAATTATTAAAAATGAGAACTGTCAGTGAAAAGAAACTTTTAAGAGAGGAAAAAAGGCAGGCACAAAGGGGATAAACACTTGCCATTTATTTATCTGACACAAGACTCTTATCTAGGATATTTAACTAACTCGCATAAATTTATAAAAATATTACAGATAATCCACCAGAAAAAAAAGGCCGATTTTACAAGGCACTTCAAAAAAACGATAACCAAATGGGAACAATGAAATGGAAAAGGGCTCCACGTTATTACTCAGGAGGAAAATGCAATTTAAGACCACAATGAGCTACCACTACACATACACCACCACGGTTCAAATCAAACCTCTGACGGCACCAAGCGTTGGTGGAGATGCGGAGCAACTGGAACTTTTATACACAGCTGGGAGTGCAAACTGTTTAATCCACTTTGAAACTCTTTGGTAGTATCTCCTAAAGGTGGACGTACACATACTCTATAACCCAACAATTCCATGCTTAGGTATATACCCAACACAGATATGTTCATATGTTTACCAAAAGATGTACAAGTTGTTCAGAGCAGCATTTTTTGGCATATCATCAAATTGTAGACAACTCATCCTGCATCAGTGGAATGGATAAATAAAATGGGTTATATGTTTTACAGTGGAATACTATACAGAAATAAAAATTAACTACAGCCACATTCAAGAATATTAATGAATCTTACAAGCAAAATGAAAGAAGCCAGACACCAAAGAAGACACTCTGTATGATTCCATTTAAATAAAGTTCAAAGACAAGAAAAACAAATTCAGAAGTTAGAGTATTGGTTCCCCTTGGGGGAGAGAGGTCAGTGACCTGGGAGGGGCACATAAGAAGGCCGTTGGAGGGCTAGTTATGTTCTATTTTTTGTGGGTACTGTTTAGCGGTTGTGTTCCCTTTGCATAATTCACGGATCAATGCAAGTATGATTTCTGTACTTGCTGGTATGTATGCTATGCTCCAACTTGCAAATCCAATCTCATGATTATAAACTTTTTTACTGATTAGTCCCAAAGCATACGTGTTAGTGCGAGACTCCAGACTTATGGGTCTACATTCATATCCTGGATGTAACCTCTTCCTACCTCAGAGACCCGGGCCATGAGATTGACTCTCGGGGCTGCAGTTTCTTCATTTGTAAAATGGGTTACTTTTGGAACCTCTCTCTTACTCAGTGAGATAATTAACTCCTTGCTGGCACAGCACAAGAACTCCATAAATAATGGCTCTTGTAGTTGTTCTTGCCATCCTTAACTCTTTGGGCTGTGGAGCTGGTGGACAAGGGTCTGTGGCGGAGGGAGGAGCAGGATGGGGATCTAGTCAAGACACACGCTCCAGGTGAGGGTGAGGGGACAGAGCAGAGCTGATGCTGAGGTGCAGGAGGAAGGGTCATAAGGCTGGGGCTCCTCCTTCCTTCCCCATCTCAGTTCCTGCCCCTCTATAAATACAGGAGGTTAACTAACCGGGTGATCTCTAGCTGGTTAGTCCTTCCAGCGACGACATTGGAGAGTCGGCAGCGTGATGGAAATGCCATGAAAAGCCAAAAACGAATTTCCCAGTTTGATCCACACTCAAACCCAAAGGACCAGACCTGGCAGTTAGGGGAGGTGGATATAGTGGTGGGATTATGGGTCCTGTCTATTTTCTTCATTGTACTTTTTTCTATTTGGGACAGGAGCCACCTGAGCCAAGGAGCCGCCTGAGTGGCTGTGGCCCCTGGGGTGGTCCCCTTATCTGAAGACTCCACATGAAAGGGTACCCTTGGACCGGGAGAGCAGAGAATTGCCCTCTGTGGATGGGATGGTGTGGAACTCCCTGGGCTCAGGGGTGCTCTGTCCACCCTGCTAAAGCCCCTCCCTGAGGGACATGCCTGCATTTGATGGCTTGCAGGGGGACCAGACCAAGAGGAGGGGGCTCAAGCTGTCAGTGCCCGGCCTCCAGGAGCCAGTGACCTTACACGCTCTTCCCCCTCACCTGAATCAGCCCCCAGCCCGTCCTGAGTGGAGTCCCATCTTCCCAGCCTGGCCCATTAGAACCTGAAGCCCCCTGAGATGTTCATCCTGGAGAGGGGACAGTCCCTTGGTGTGGCCCTTGTCCCTTCCAGGGTGTCTGCTCCTCCCAGCCACCGGGGCCTGACCTCTCCCTGGGGGAGTCTGAGTCTCAGAAGCTACACATCAGCCCTCTCCCAGCTGGCAACATGTGTGCACACCATACCCACAACCTGCTCCACCGAGCCGTGCACACTGCAGTGTGCACAATCCGTGCACTCTGCCTTGTTTGCGGTAAAGTTTTGTCCTGCACAGGGAAGCAGGGGTGGATGGTGAGGAGAGAAGGGACATGTGAAATGCACCTAGAGCAGGGAGGAGTGAGGTGACCTGGGGACACCCGGAGGGGTGTGGGCAGTACCGAGGGGCCTTGTGGTCTGCCGTCATGATGTGACGATGGGACCAGCCCTCGCTCTGCACCAGCCTCTGCCCCTCTCACAGCTGAGGCAGGTGCAGTGAAGGTGCAGAGCTGGGTCCCAGGGTGGATTTCACCTTGCCAGGACCATGGAAGGAACAGGACAGAGTTGCAGGACAGGAGCGTGGGGCTGTCCTGGAGCTCAGTGTGTGCAGAGGAAGGAAGGACGTGACGTGGGGAAGGAAAGTGAACGTTGAGCAAGGTTGGCAGACGGAGACCCAGTGGGCTGAGGACTCATCAGGGGAGGGAACCCCCAGTGGGTAGGCTGGAGAGACACTGGTGGGTACTGGCTAGAGTGGGCTGGCCATAAATGGGGGTGTCGGTCATGGTGGAGATGGTTAAATGCGCAGAGTGATGCCAGGGCAGTGGGTGGTGGGGGTTGAGTGAAGGTGGGCGGAGGACAGGGCCTAAGGGTCCAGGATGTCAGAAAGATCATCTGGGTGGATGCAGAGTGACCAAAAGGGGTCGATTCACAGTGGTGGTGGAGAGACAGTGCGGCCTTACACCCACACCTCGAAGTGCACACACAGGTGAACACACAGACACACACTCCCCCATCAGTGCACAGGGTGCAGTTTGGCCCACAGGCTCAGTGCAGCTGCTAGATGTGCTGGCCCAGGTAGGCAGCCCACTCTGTGTGGCCACACCACTGCCTCTAAGGCCCCTCCTGCCCTGTGGAGACCCCCACTGAAGAGCTTCATCATCTGCATGTCCTGGTTATTCATCTTGTCTTGGAAGTAAGCGATGCTATGGTCCCTCTCCAGGATGAACCAGCTGTTGATGATGGGTCTCCACCCTGGAAGCGACATGGGTTAGGGCCATGTTGGACTTGTTGGGGTTCATGCAGTTGGGCAGGGTCTCAATGCCTGAAGGAGGGAGAACAGGGTGGGGCAGGCCCCAGTGCAGGCAGCTGAGAGGTCAGGAAGGATGCAGGCTCAGATCCCCAGCAGTACACAGTAGACGTGTCTGGTGGCTGGCAGGGATGATGTCCACCCCAGGTCTCTCTGCAGGCCTCAGATCACTGCCATCAGCCAAGGCTCCCTGAGGCTTGTTTGGACAAGTACTCCCATATGCTGCAGGGAGCTTAGGAGCAACTGACCTGAACCCCAAATTTCTTTACTGGGTCTCTGGATGGAATAAGAGAAGATGATGGAACTGTATCAGTATGGTGTCATGTCCCCTGAGAGTGATGACCCTGTGAGGTAGGGGAAGCACAGGTGTCCTGTCCCTGGGGATGGGGCCAGTTTCAGTGAGAAAGGCTCACAGGTGGAGGGGTGCCCAGCAGAGTGTGTCTGGGCTCTGGAAAACTGGAGAAAGTCGGTTCGTGTATATGGTGTGGAAAGAACACGAGCTGTGTGTGGGGACCAGCCGGGATGACTGATGGCTCTGAGCAGTAGGGGGAAAACTGTCTCCCTAGGTGATGATCTGAGGTTTTCAAGGGACAGGCGAGGGGGGCTCTATCACATGAGTCCTCATCCAAATTCACAGTCTAGCTGGTCACCAGGCACATTCCTGCAGAAATGCTGCCCCCTGGAAGCCCAGGCCCTCCATGCAGCTGAGCCAGTGGCCACTTACAGGTTTTGAATTTCAAGGTGATGATTCCACAAAGGGTACTTTAAATACTTTGCATCTGCTGGGTTTCCTGGACAACAGAAGCCACCTTGAAGCCCTGTTCTGGTGATGGAAGCATCCCAAGGTCTCCAGGGGGTGAGCCCCGACTGTTGAAACCAAAAGGCACCCTCCTCATTCTTCACTCAATGCCCATCCTGCCTCCCCCAACCCAGGGAAGTGCCACTAGCCTATCCATTTGGCCCAGCCCCTGCCTGGCCTGGGGTTCTGCACCATCTTTACTCAAACAAAATTAAACGATAGGGTCAATCCTGTAGCCCCTTCCATCACCTCTCATCATCCTCCACTGCCATGATCTTCTGAGCTCACGGACCTCCATGACCTCCCCCACCAATGTCCCCAGGAAGTACCAATGTGGCCACATAGAATGAACGGTCAGGAGATTGTCCAATGAATCTTACAAACTCCTCCTCCCCCAATCTCAGCCAGGAACACACTCCTTGGTGAAGTCCTCCCATCTCAAGCATGATGAGGCTGCGGGCTGCAGGTGGCAGGACTGTCATTCCTCTTGGAACAAGCTGGTCCATCTGCTGCTCAAGGAGACGGTGAAGGTTGGGCTGAAGACTCCATCTGATTTCTCTTTGTGTCTACAGAGACCAGGATGTTATAAAACAACACCCAGCAAGTGTGGTGGGCGGAGAGAATGATCTACGGAACATTCAACCTCCTGACTAACTCCTCTTGCCCCTGAAGGATGGGAATTTTGGCCTCTCATTAACAGACTTTCAGAATTGCCCCCTCAGGCCTATTCTAAGGACTCATAAAGCTCATCTTGCTGACAGCGCCCAACAGGATCCTGAAGAGGCTGTCAGCCTACTGTGGGGAATATCCCGACCATTGTCCCCCCTCATCCCACTTACAGTGCTGAGCCGACAGGTGAGCCTACCTGGGCCCCGCTGGCTACAGCAGGATGACAGTGATACTGTCTGCCCCTTGCCCATTTGCCCACCTGTCCTGTAGACAAGAGACCTCTGTTCCTTGTCTCAACAGAAACCAGTCCAAAGCTTATATTCCAGGCTCAGAGATCACCAATACCTATACCTATCAATCTATTGAATTTCTAGCTCATATGAGAAGTACAAAGACTCTCCTTCCTCAAGCACCCGCAGCACAGGGCTTTTGCAAGATGTGAATGAGGTAAGGTGGGTAAAGCATTTTTCAGAGAACCACCCCAGAATTAGTTCTCAGTACACGATGGTGACTCACCGTTACGTTCGTTACCATCACCACCATCTTTGTTGTGTTGAGTCTGCTAGAAAAACCAGCACATTAATAATGTAGAGGATGTTGGATCAACTTGGCAGGCTGCGGCCTGGCTCCAGAGCACAGGTAGGGGGTGAGGCCTGTTTCCAGGACCCCAGGCTCAGGATTGGGGAGCTTGGAAGTGGGAGGGGAGGGAAGAACACCCGCATGATGAGTATCTTGAAAACCAAATGACCTTGAAGTTCATTGTGAAGCTGAAGGGCAGCAGGGATGATGCCACTTTTCCTCAAGGTTACTGGTCTAGCCCAGGGCTTTCTATACTACTTTCCTCAAAGCTGGAATAAAGGGATGTCTGTAATAAGGGCTTTAGGGAGAAAAATGTAAAAGACTGAAAGAACGGAGCCCAGATGTCTCTAAAATGACTAACATCGGAGCAGATGTGCATAGCTCAAGGAATATGGACTGTGACGTTGGATGAAATAGGGAAAGAGAGATCAAATGGTTGAGGGAGTTGTGGGAGGCAAACAGCCATGTGTCCCCACACTTGGGTTCACCCTCCCATCTGATCAGCAGAGGAAGCTGACACTAATAGGAAACGTCCTGTAAGATTTCCATAGGAGCTGCCATGGCCCTAAGATCCTGAAGGGGAGAGGCAGTTAATGGGCCCTTTGAGAGGAGAACTCCAAAAGGAATTAGATCCCTCTCAGAACTGGACGTGCCTCCAATCCAGATCAAGGAAGGTGTGAGCAAGCAAGAGGAGAGGATGGAACAAATGTGCATGGAGCTCACAGTGATGGTCAAGTGGATCTAGACCCCATTACCTTAGAGGTGTCCATGTGTGCTTTATTAATCTTGGCCTCATAGGTATCCATCGATCCATCTATCCATCCAAACATCATGCATCCACCCACGATCCATCCATCCACCATTCATTCATCCATTCATCTATCCCTCATCCATCCATCCAACTGTAAACCACACATCCACCCACCCATCCATCCATCCATTCACCCATCCATTCACTATCCTTGCATCAACTACCCTTTCATCCATCCATTCATCATCCATCCATCCAGCATCCATCCGACCATTCATTTAATTGAGGAACATGGGATGAAAATTATGATGATTATGTGTCCAGACCTTCCTTTGTCCTGACACCGTTGAAGGCCTCAGGTCCTCTAACCGTTACTATTGCCAAACCGTTTCCCCTGAAATCAAGTACAGTTTCATTCTGATGATGAGCACACATTGCATGATATTCCCCAGGTTTTGGGTGTGACCAACCACCAGGATCTGGTTTCCCAACACCAGCTCCCACCTCACTCCTGGGTCTGCTGGGACTCACTTTCCTTGAGAGGCTGAGGACAACTCTCAGGACTGAATGAGACCAGTCTTTTCAGGGGTAGGGGAGAGGGAGGACCTAGACATGGGCATTTAAGAAGGAAAAGGCAAAGAGAGGGGAACTTGGGTCCTCAGGCCTGAGTGGACAAGACTGAGGCCGGCAAGTTGACCAGCTCCGAGAGAGGGACAGTGGGCATAGGGAGGCAAGTGGGCAGACAGGGGGCAGGAACCTTGTACTGTACAGTTGGGGATGCCTGGAGCCCAGGCCTGAGTGTCAGGGACGTCCAGGTCACATAAGTACCAACAAGAGGCACAGAGGGGTCCCAAGGAGGTGAGGATGTGACGGTCCCTGTGGGAGGGTAGTGACTAGGGACTGGGTGGCACCTAGACATTTGCAGACCTCAAATATTGTTCCAACAGCACCATGGATTTTTGAAGTTGATAACAGGTTTTGTAACAATGTGTTTGATTTTTAATGGCAACCCCAGCGCAGTAGTCTTGCAAAATATAAACACATAATAGGGACAACAGTCCTCACATTTATAGATGGGCTTATAATATGCAAAGTTTCTTCCAAAACATGACTTTGGCCTCTGAGGAAACTATGTCTTAGAAAGGCTACCTGACTTGGCTCTAACTTCACCAGGAGTAAGGGGTTAGCAGGGACCCATTGTGGATGGAAATCTGTCCAAGGCCTCACTGAGTTCCCCTCTCCCCTGCTGGGCAGGAAGATGTCCCGCTCTGCCTGGGAGACACCATCAAAGACACAAGAGAGGAAATTCTGGCCCAAGTCCACCTGGGGTTCTGAACAACAGGACTGAGACCCTAACCCAGTGCAGGTGGCTGACCTGGGACACACACATGCCCACTGCCCAGCCCTCCCAGAGACTCTCAAATGACCTCCACAGTGTGGGTAGGAATAAACTGGGTCCCTCAGCTCACAGCACGAAGAGCAGACTCAGTCCAGCAGTCACAAGGGACAGCTCAGGGCTGGGTGGGGGACCCTACACCTGCTCCCTGCTCACCTGTCTGGCCCTGGGCTGACCTGGAGACAGGATCCTGCCCCTCCCTCATCTTCATAAAGGCCTCTCATTTTGCCATGTAGGTGGTGATTAAATCATTTTTTGGGGGGATCCTGTGAATTTATGTTCTTAATTTTGCATAATTAGCCATCATTACTCTTGGGTTTGATTTCTTCTGAGAAATCTTATCTGGAAGGGAGAATGTTATCAGAATGGGAAGCAGTACACCTCTGCATTAAGAGCTAGCAAGACAAAGCAATGGCTTCCTCGTATGTACCCCCTACTCCCATGGTCTTTGCTGCCCCAGCCCCAGGGATCCTGGACCAGCCCCCGTCACTCGAAGCTCCCCTGAGAGAGCTGGTCCTAGTCCAGGCTCCAGCTCCAGCCTTGGAGCTGATGTCGCCACCCCGCCCTTTCCTACCAGACGTCTTGAACTACAAGCAAAGTGTCCAGCCTGCTCTAAATGCCCCCACCAGGATGCCCATGGCTCCCATTGCAGCCCCCTCACCCCTTGCAGGCTGAATTGATCTCCTTTCCCTCAAATGTACCCTGGATCCTGTGTTCTGTATTCCCATCAGTGCCCCCAGTGACCCTGGGAGACCACATTGACCTTCATGTCTGCTACCCATACCACCGGGTCTGCTGGCCCCACACACGACCCTAATCCACCTCCTCCCTCTATTACTGCTGCCCTTCCCCCGTTCCAGTATTGTGAGTACTGGGGTGACTGCACTGACTCACACACCCTGAGTGGTCTCTGCTTTCCCTGCCCCTCATTCCTCCTCCATTCTGCTCCCAGAACTTTCTACCAAATGCAAATTGCATCATCTTGCTCCTTTGCATGTGTGGGTACATTTGTGTGTTTATGTGCATGTGGGTATGGTATGCCTGTGTACACATGTCTCTCTGTGCATATGTTTCTTTCTATTTGTATGCAGCATGTGTACACGTGCATATATGTCTTTTGTGCCCACACATATCCATGTGTATGTGCGTAGACGCATGTGTGCATGTGTGTCTTCTGAGTGTGTGCATGTGCAGAGTTGTGTATGTGTCTCTGTGTGTGCATATTGTGCTGCATATGTGTCTGTGTGTGAGTGCATGTGTATGTGTGTGTGCCAGTGCATGGCAGGGGGAAGGCTCCAGAACATTCCCACTGCTACCAAGTTATTGCTCCAAGGGGTGGGTGAATCCAACTTTACCAGGCCCCATAACCTTCTGTGAACCCTCTAGCCCCAACCATGCTGCACCCCTGCTGGGGTGCATCATGCATATGGTAAACACAAAGCTCAGGGCTCTCTTTTTTCAGACGTCTTCCAGCTGCTCCTGAGGAGGGTCAGCCATCCTGTCGTGTCCCCCTTTCATGGCTCCTCACACACCAATGACTCCATCCATGACTGCTGTAGGCAGGAAGGTATATTTGCATTCTGTGTGCACTGTCCCACCCAGAGGCCCTTGGAATTGTTCATGTCAAAGAGACGGATCCTCACTGATTCTCTAACAACACTGCATGCAATGCCCTTCCCATCCAGTCAAGGGCCTGAACCTGTGAATATGTTAGGTTTCAAGGCAAAGAGACATGAAAGTGCTCATGGATTAAGGGGCTGGTCAGCTCACCTTGAGATGGGAGCCATCCTCGATTGTCCAGGTGGGCCCAGAGTAATCATATTTCTTACAAGTGGAAGAGGGAGGCAGGAGGGTCAGAGTAGAGAAGACATGAGGACGGAGGCAGAGTCAGAGTGACGTGATGTGAGGAGGACTCTGCTAGACACTGCCGGCCTAGAAGTTGAAGGAAGAGCCCAGGAGCTAAGGGATGCAGTGACCTCTAGAGGCTGGAAAAGGTGAGAAAATGGATCCTCCACAGAGCCTCCAGAGGGAACCTGCATGAATTAGAAAAACAACACTGGTCTGTTGAAATTGTTGATTTGAGCAGCATCACTTCAGCTGAGTCAAGAAGGCGTCCCGTTGTCCAGCAGACACGGAGGCAGGGCTGGTCCTCACAGAAAAGGTACAGGAGGTGTGTCTATGTGAAGATACCTGGCCCAGCCCCTGCAGGACCACGGGCAGGAGTTGTTCTCCAGTCTTCAAGTGGGCGTTTCAATGGGTTGTGATTCAGCCTGAGGTGGAGAGCACTGCCCCTGGGCATGAGATTGGCCTGTGTGAGTGTGTGTGTGTGTGTGTGTGTCTGTGTAAGTTTCTTAGGACTGTTGTAACAAATCACCACAATGTTGGTGGTTTAAAATAACAGAAACATTCTCTCACGGTTCTGAGACCAGGTGTCTGAAATCAAGGTGTTGTCAAGGAGCTGTGTTAACACAGCGCAGATCCCAATGAACGATACCTGTGGCCTCAGCCCCATTCTCCAGGCCGATTGTCCAGATATTTGTGAATTCTGTGAACTACAAGATCATCTCCTTGTAGTTTATTTCCGCTTAAATTAGCTAGAGTTTCCTCTGGTATTTGTAGTCAATTACCCTCATTGGTCCAGATGCTCATAAAGAAAAAATTCACCCCTGTGACCCTTGCACTTTGAGATCAATGGCAAAACTAGCTTTCCAGTGTCCTCGGACTGGGTCTGCCAGACAGTAGGACAATGAAACGTACAGCTTGTGAAGGGAAATAGAAAACTCCTGGAAGGTGCATTGATAGCCTACAAAACTTGTGTGATCCAAAGAATTGCGACAGGGACTCAGACAAGTCCATGAATGAGCATGTTCATGGCAGCATTATTCACAATAGCCAAAGTGTGGGAACAACCCAACTGTCCACCAACGGAAGAATGGATAACCAAAGGTGGTCTCTCCATGCAATGGAATATCATTCAGCCATAAAGAGGAATGAAGTTCTGACACACACTTAACACATGGATGAACCTTGACAACATCATGCTAGGTATTTTCATATTGTAGGATTCCGTTTATAAGAAAAGTCCCGAGTCAGCAAATCCATAGAGATAGGGAGTAGATTAGTGTTAGTCAGGGGGTGGGGAAGGGAGGGAGGAGTGAGAAGTGACCGCTAATAGGCATTAGGAAGCCTTATAGGATGATGAAAGTATTCTGGATTAAGACAGTGGATGGAGGAGGTGTGGCCGGGGGCTGCGCCTCTCAGAAGGGGCAGTGGAGGAGTTGAGTGGAGTTTCTGAACTTGATGTGGAGCAAAAGTGCAGTGATCAGCAACCTTAGCTGGCCTAGTGGCCTTTGCAACCCCCACCTATGGCTGGGACCCCTCAAGGCTGACCCCAGCAAGGTTAGGGTTGAGGTCAGTGAGCCCCCACAGGGCCAGCTTCTTGGCTGTGGGTCATTTACTTCTGCTGAGTTGGATGGCAGGGCCTTTGAAGTGCTGGGCAGACTCAAACTGAGTTCCTCCGGGAGGAGACCAGCGTGACTCCTGCTCCAGATGGTTCTTCCCAACACTTTCGTAACTAGACTTCAGTGGGCAGGCAGCTCATATTTGCAGACCAGTTGCTCCTAGGCATAGTGACCATGAGTGGACATGCACCGCCCTCTTGACCAGCGTGTGAGCAGGAGGAAGTCTCGCTTCACCCACCCGGGGAACTACTGAGATGAGGGTGAGTAGCATTGAGAAGGGACAGCTGAGCGGAGGCAGTGACAGTCAGACTGGCCCCAGGACGAGCTGCAGCAGGTCGGGGCTGTGGTTTGACCACTGACCTCCCTCTTCTGAGTGTCCCCTCAGGAGGGACATTTCCTGGACCTGGAGAATCTGCTCCCCAAAGGTGAGCAGGGGCATTTACCTGCACACATGACACGGCAGATGGGCTGTGTTGTCCTCACAGAGCACCACTCAGAGCCTCTTCACAAGAGAGCTCGCCACTGAGCTGCAAGACCAGCAGCTGGCTGAAGGCCACCAGTGGCAGTGCCCCAGGAGGGAGCACATGGGGAGATTTGGGGAGGAGGGCGCTAGGCTGGCCTTTCCACTCTGTAGGCTCCTCCAGGGGCAGCCATGGCTCCCACCTCCCTGCTGGGCCAGTGAGGCTCCTGGGAGAGTCTCCTGCCTCTTTGGGCTTCCTTCTCCTTCATATCAGGCATCAGCACCCACACCCCTCTCGCTCTCCTACACAGCTCAGCAGCCACTTCCCAAAGGACCCAACTGAGTAAGAAACCAAAAAAAAGGCGCCAGGAGTAGAAAGGGAGAAATAGAAATGTTGTGCCTGCAGGAAAGATGAACTCTACATGGTCAAACCCCTTGGGGTCCCAGTGTCTCCATGATGAGGTCTCTGGATGTCATGTGTGTTCCTGGAAAAAAGGCTTTGCTGTATTGCATGTGTAGGGAGTAGCTTGTTCTTGTAGACATAGCGTGAATGTTCCAGTGTGGGAATGAAGAGTGCGGCCAAATGGGGCGGCCACAGAGCCTTTGGCCCCAGCATTTCAAAAGGCAAGCATATGCTTTGGTTCATACTTTTTGAAGCTGAGGGCCAAGTTGTCACTGCTAAAAAAAGTCCCACCCCAAAACCAGAGACTATGGATGTTGACACCAAGTAGGTCAAGAAAGGATCGGATGCCCATAGACAGCCCGTGCTAGCAGTGTGTCCTGTCCAGCCAGCAGGCTCAGAGCCCCACATCTTGGCATCTGGGTCCTCAGCCACTGGCAGCAAGTCTGGTATTTCTCAGGCCCGGCACTCGATCAAGGCCCTGCAAAGATGAGACCCTCAGATATGGAAACCCGTGAACACAATTCCTACAGGGATATTTTGTCATGTTGTTTTAATAATGCGGCACGTTAGCACCAAAAGTCTGTCTTATTTAAGGACATTTGGGGACAAATATTCTAAAGACTCAATCCATTCCTGAGAACTCCACCCTCTACTTTCCCACGCCTCCTGAGTGGTGTCTGCGATGGGTCTAAAGTATTCCTTAGCATCCTTTTCATCATTGCCCATCTGGCACCTGCCACAGGCAGACACTCCATAGATGCAGGTGCACTGAATCCAGCCCAGCGTCTCGTCTGGGGTGGAGAAAGACAACAGTAATCAGAAGAATAATAATAAGTGAGTATCGGCACATACTATGTCTCCCTGAGTCCCCCTATCCAGGAGGCACTTGGCCCATGGTCACATAGCTGGTCGGGCCCGTCTGACTCCTAAGGCCCCAGCATTGGCCCCTGCTCCCTGGGACTTCAGAGAGCCCAGAGCTGAATGGGAGTGAATGGGGTCACAGGAAGGGTGCTCTGGTGTTGCTCACACCGGCTAACCCAGCAATAGCTGTCATGCATCTCCAACATCCCCTCTCCTCTCAGGGCTCCTTCACCATCCATTTGGTCTCAGTTGTAAAGATGAAATGTGTCTAGTCAGGAGCAATGAATGACAGATGGAAGATGTTATTTTCCCCCCCAAAACATCCTCTGTTCTTTTGGAATCCCTGCAGTGCAACTTGGACCAGCAGGTTTGGGGAGCAGGTAAGCACCCCACTGGTTGCTGGTCTCCTCTTCCATCATGCCGAGTGGAGGTGTTGGGGACGGGCTGGACAACACCTGGTGTGGGCCAGGGACTCTGACAGCCACTGGGGCCTAGGAGCACCCTCCTTCACCGTGCATCCACACAGACCAAGGCAAGGAACTGCCCTTGAGGATGGTGTCCAAGTCTTCATGGCTGGTTTCTCCTAAATTTTAAATGGCTCCAGGGGCTCCAAATCTTCCCCCGGTGGCCCTCCCATGCCAGAGCGCAGGGTTTTCCAGTCTGATGTCTACAGCCTGCAGGGCTGCGTTTGGGCTCTGGATGGTCACCTGGATCCCACAGCAGCAAGTAAATCCCAGAAGGAGGTGAGGAGCTGTGAGAACCAAGGCTATTTTTGTTCTCACATGTTAATTTTGTAAACGTGTATGAGCTGTGCATTAGACACCAACTTTTAGTCACTCTCATCTGATCTTTCCACGTTTTTCTCCCCTCCAGATAACTCTTGTGTTGTCAAGCTACCAGACCATAGTAGTGTGTTTCCTCCTTCCAGGAGAGCTTCCTCTGCTGTGGGGTCCCACCTTGCCTATGGGTTCAGAAGTCCAAAAGAGAGATTGTGTTTTGAGTGAGTTGTCAGTGTCTCTGCATTCTGCCTCTGTCTTCCCCGGGCGATGTTGAGCTGAGTCATGTGGAGCATCCCTGGGGCTCAAAGTTCACAGAGACTGGTACCCGACACCTGTCCCAAGGCTCTAAAGGCAGAGACTGGCCAACTCCCAGGTCCTCAGGGCCACAGGGAGCTGTGTGAGGCTGTGCATGCTTCCCAAGCACCAGGCGTGAATGCTGGGAGGAGGCCCAGGCTGAGCTGTCTTCAGGGGGCCTCTGCCTACGATGAGAGTGGACCTCAGAGGCCAGGCCTGAAGGGCTGTTACAAGCTGTCAGCTCAGAGCACCATCACCTCTGTCCGGGGCTTGAGGACAGAGACCATCAGCTGGCGGGAGGGCTGAAGAACCACAAAAGCACTTCCTTAGAAATGGGGTGAGCATTTGGACCTCCACTGAGCCCAGTGGGCACCCAAAAGAAGAGTCAAGAAGGATTTTGCTTCTCTCTAGCCTTTCCTCTGTGGCCTGTGCTGGCCCCACAGGCTCATTTGGAAACCTGGTACGCGTGGATGAGGGACAAGTACAGCAGCTGCAGCAGCACTGGTCTTTCCTTCTGTCCTGCTCCCTGCCCAGCTCCTGCCCCTCTGGTAACAGGACTAATGGGGACAGACTCTGTTCTTCTGCTCCCTGGTGTGGGCATCGGCCTGGAATCATGTTTTAAACCTGTTACTTTCCCAGTAAATGACCAGGTTAAGTATCTGAAGAGGTTGGAAGGGACTAACGGCCAGACATAGTTGGGTATGAGCTTGGACTTCTTCCTCTCTTCCTCCTGCAAAGCTCACAGTGGTGGTCCCCAGGCTCACTGGCAGAGCCCAAGCAGGAGTCTCTGCAGGCTGGGGTGGGTGTCCACTACTCGCTCAAGGAGAAGGGTGGAAACCAGGTTGGCATCCAGGCAGAGTGAGCCACCAGCCAGATAGCCACCATGGACAGGCTGCTTAGAGCTAATGCCCCAAAGTACGTGATCATAGAGCAGGGCGCCCTTGAAGACTCCAGGGAGGCAAGGCCAGTGTGCGCTTCTCGTTGAGCTTCAGGTGCTGAGAAAGACAGGTGGATGGCACCCACAGACGCAGATGTGGCAAGAAAAGTGAAGAGTCGAGAGCCGGGCAGGGCAGGGCACACTCAGAACTGCAGGACAAATTCCCTTTGATGCTCCTACATGCAAAACAACATGTATCATTTTCTCTGAGACTAAAACAAGCGAAATCAGATGTTCTGTGCTGCTGCTGCTCCAAAGACTCTCTGAGGCGCCACATGTGAAATGTGGCTACAAAAGGCTGCTGCTGGCCTTTTATAGGCCTCTCCAACCAAAAGTGAACTCGGGTCACCCATCACCATAGCTGCCATCCTGGGTGCTTGAGCCCACCTGGGGGACTGTGGGGGGAGGGAGGCACCCCAGAAGACAAGGAGGAAAGAAGGAAATAACTCCACCCTAAATCTTGCAGTTCTGCCCAGAAACCAGTGCTGAAGTGACATTTCCCATGACCGGCTTGCACGTGCAGCCTCCACCCTCATGCCACACACACTCTGGGAAAAGAGGGGGTGTGCGATAGGAAGAACCCTGCTACTTGTTCTAAAACTGATCAAATGTCGGAAAGCACTTCGTGAAGACTAACTGACTGCTCTAGGATTTCTGATGGATTTTTCTTTATAGTTTCAATCTCTTTTGTGAAAAAATTCCTGATTTCATTGAATTGTCTGTTTTCTTATATTTCATTGAGCTTTTTTATGATAGCTATTTTGAATTCTCTGTCATTAAGGTTATACATTTCTGTGCTTTCAGGGTTGATTTCTGGGTGCTTGTCGTTTTCCTTTTGGTCTGGAGATTTAATATATTTCTTGGAAATCTTTTCTTGTCAGTACATGTGGATCTACCTTATTGTTCCTAATTGTTCTATAATATTCCACAGCATAGAATTACTATAATAGTTTTAGTGTAAAACTGCCCTAGAAATAGTGATATTTTTGAAATTTAATTTTTTTTATAATATTTTCTTTTTTTTAATAACATGTGAGTGTGGGTTTTTTTGTTTGTTTCCTTGAAGTTGGAATTTTCTTTTTCTTTCTGTGTTATGGTTGGTTTCAAGGAGGAACATGAACCTTCTTTTGTCATCTTCAGCCAGGTGTCTTCATTTATTTACTCGTATCTTTGCATAATCTAATTCCAAAGAAATTATGTTGTATTTGGCAGCATTTGGGAACTGTTTTATTGAAGAGATTATGAAATGTAGATTGATTTGTACTATTGTAAGCAGTCACTTGTATGACTGTTTTTGGAAAGTTTTTTTTGTTTTGTTTTGTTTTTTTGTGAGGACGATCAGCCGTGAGCTAACATCCATGCCAATCCTCCTCTTTTTGCTGAGGAAGACTGGCCCTGAGCTAACATCCATGCCCATCTTCCTCCACTTTATGTGGGACGCTGCCACAGCACGGCCTGAGAAGTGGTGCCTCAGTGTGCATCCGGGATCCGAACCCAGGCCGCCAGCAGCGGAGCGCACGCACTTAACCACTATGCTGTGGTGCCGGCCCTCAGATAGTCTTCACTGTACACATACTTGTGCATTGAGACTTTTGAACTTTAAAATTATACCACTTTTGATTGTTACAGTGTCTTTTCAAACAGAAACATCAACTTTAAGCAGTTTCTATGAGAAAGGAAGCAGATACCATCCCTACTGGGACTAAGCACTGGTACGATTTGATTTAAGTTGCATGAGAAGTTGATGATTGTATCTAAAGTACCATTGTTGCTACTAATGTTATTACTACTACACTTACAACTCTGATAATGATACTAGTAGTATAGTAACAAAAATCTTTAAGTATTTACGTGCCAAGCACTTAGCATAGTGGTATCTCATATATCTAAATAGGCATTTTTACAATATCATCATTTACTTTCTCATTATTGATATTACCTAATAATAGTCACGAATAGTCAAACCATGGTATAAGCAAAAGGTTAGAAACAAGCATTTGATTTACAAAAAGGAAGCTTTCCCATTCCTTTGGAGCTTCCTTAACCCTTCTTGAAGGAAGACAATTGCATCCTCTTGTGGGCATCACCAGTACTGCTTCGACTGGCTGACAAACTTAGCTGTGTGACTTTGGGATATTAATAAATGTCTTTCAGCCTGTTTCCGTACAGTAGAATGGAGACAATATTGCTTACCTTGTAGGAATGTTAGGGTGAAATGAGAAAATATGCATAAAGTGCCTGAGAACTTTTAGGTATTTAAAGTGAGCAACTTGAATTTTACTCATGTATAGCAATGATTGTCAACTGGGTTGGAGGAGAGGACATGTTCTCCTATAGAAGCCTATCAGAATTTCTTTTATTTTTTATTTTTTTGGTGAGGAAGACCGGCCATGAGCTAACATCCTTTGCCAACCTTCCTCTGTTTTTTTGCTTGAGGAAAATTGGCCCTGAGCTAACTTCTGTGCCCATCTTCCTCTATTTTGTATGTGGAATGCTGCCACAGCATGGCTTGATGAGTGGTGTGTGTGTCTGTGCCCGGGATCCGAACCTGCAAACCTGGGGCCACTGCAGCAGAGCATGCAAATCACTACACCACTAGTCATCAGAATTTCTGAGTGAGGCCTTTTTAAAACCATATATGATCTCCCCCAAATGGACATTCTTTTCTTATCTTTTTCTTTCCTCCCCCTCTCA
The DNA here is from genome assembly GCF_020826845.1 of Diceros bicornis minor. Lineage (NCBI taxonomy): Eukaryota > Metazoa > Chordata > Mammalia > Perissodactyla > Rhinocerotidae > Diceros > Diceros bicornis. The sequence continues at coordinate 46,073 of NW_026690865.1, read as the reverse complement.
ACTCTTGAACTATGGCTATGTCAAACAACTTTTCCTGATGAAAGACTTTTATGTTGGGATAGAGTGGAAGAAAGCTTGAGAACTTTTGATAAAAGTAGTAGTTTCCAACTTCCCTGTATCAGATCACTTGGGGATCTTTATCTAAGCAGATTCCCTGGCTGAACTACCTAACAGAAGTTCTCAAACTCTAGTATGCATGCACAAGAAGCGCAACTTCCTTTGGATTGCTGACAGTGAAAGGGAGAAGGGAGGGGGAGAGAGGAGAGAGATGAGTTTTGTGTTTAAGAATGAAGAATCCAGTTGACTTTCTGTAAATTTTTAAGGGTCGCATTCTGCTTTACTATGTCTCCTTGTAACTAACTACTCGCATTTATGCATTGTGAAAGATTGGATCTGTGAAGAAAAAATCACAGGGACTGACGCCCTGTTAAGGGAAATGCTCCTAATAATGCCAAAAACCACTCTCCTAAACAACTCCAAGAAGGTATAGTAGATTGATACTCCTTTTTCCCCTTTAGTAGTGCAAAGAGATGTTAGGCTCATTGAAATCTTAAAATCATGCAGAATTTCCCTGGGGATATACTAACGTTTTCGTGAATATAATTTTAATAATTCTCTTTGAGTTTAAGGAGTTTTAACCATTTATTTCTGATATGCTTGTATCTGTTACCTCATAGGTCCTACGTTATATCACTGAACAGGTTGTGTGAAAGGTCGATAGAAAGAAGTCAGAAATAAGTGCCACGGAATAGAGCAACGGGCTTGCGGTTACTGGATAGTGTTCTAGATCACCACTGTCAAATAGAAATAAGACACAAGACACACATATAATTTTAACATATAATTTGAAACTTTCTATAGCCACATTAAAGTAAAAAGAAAGGCAAAATTAATTTTAATAATTATTTTATTTAACCCAATATATCTATTATTTCATCAGGTGCTCGATATAAACAACGATTAATGAGATATTTTACTGTTGTTCCATACTAACTCTTAGGAATCCGGTGTATATTTTATACTTACTGCGCATCTCATTTTGGACTAGCTACATTTCAAGTGCTCAACAGCCAGATGTGATTAGTGTCTGTTCTATTGAAGAGCACAGGATTGATATTATTGAATAACAGCGATCTGCTGAGTGCTTATAACCTATAAAGGGTCAACAAATTCCAATCTTTCAAATGAATGTGACTACCAAAGGCAATATTTGGGTATATTTTCATATTTCAATCCATTTTTAAAATCTTTCTGAATCACCAAGGAAATGAACCTTGTCTTTGGGTCACTAATGTGATTTCTTAAATGAGATAGGTTTTGTTCTTTGTGAAATAACTACACCTAAATGAATTTTTCTTAAAGTCCTTATTTTAAGTATGGCCAAAACTATGGCTAGGATTGAAAGTTTTACATTTAGAGCAACATTATTTTCTTGATTTGTTTGGCCTGTAGTCTGAGAGAGCAATGTTACTTCTTATTTGGTAAGCTGTATAGAATTTAGATTATGACTGCTAAGTTTCCCCTTTAGCATTTTCAGCTGTCCCAGTAAGACATATGGAAACGATACAGATTCTAGAACGCTTGACTCTACTCTCTGCCAGTGAACTTATACCATATGCAGAAGTATTAACATCCAATATGAACCAGCTATTGAATTCAGGGGTTCTGTGGAGAATGCTTCAAACAGTCAATAAACTATGCATGGTTCTTAATACCGTGATGCCTAGAAGGTAATTTCAGTGTATTGTTACACGTAATAGATAAGTGTATAGCAGTGATTATATCAATAACCTAAACTTAATGGTTGAAAAAAATTGTTGAGTGTTTAACAATATAAATCCCCTCTGAAGACTACTAATTAAAGAGTCATTATAACTTTCAGAAAAAGCATAAATTTGATCTTAAGAAACAGAGAGAAACTATAAAGTATTTCCAACTTGAGAAACTTTAAAAGTGAGTTCTCCTGTATAGGCATCTGTCATTTGTGGCTAATTGTGACTTAGATCACTGTTGTGTCTTGCATCATTGTGGTGGCTCCAAATTTTGCTGCACATTAAAATCACCTGGAGAGCTGTTAAAACTCTTGATCCCCAATTGTAACCCATGCCAATTAAATCAGAATGTCTGTGGTTGGGAGTCAGGCATTAGTATTTTTTTTTAAGATTCCCCAGTTGATTCCATTATGCAGCAATGTTTAGAGAACACTTGATTAATTATTTCTTCTTTAGTCAAATGGGTCTCTGCTGGTCCATAGATTGCATCAGAAACACCTGGTCAGCTCTGAAAAACAGGATACTGGGCTGGCTTTCCCTGAGATATCAGATGCTTAATGTTCAATCAAGTAATTTCGATGTGAAAAATAAAAGCATACACTTAAAAAATACTGTAAGAATTTTCACATTTTTAAACAAGGCAGTTTCGTAGTCTTCAAAGATTAAATACAGCGGTCCTGTGTTCTTTTGTTTTGTTTTATTTTAAACTGAGGCTTTGGAATATTTTATGGGAGTGGGAAACCTCTAGGAGTTCAAAAAAGGTTGAAATAAATGGTTTCTAACTCAATGCAGCACACATTCTTGGATCAGTTTTCAAAGGCTGGTCAAAACCTGCTGTGTTTAAATAACAACATGCTGTTTTTCATCACATTTGTTGATGATGTAAACAAAATGTGTAACTATATTAGTAAATGTTAATATTCATGTATTTTAAGTTAAGGTTACAACATTTGTCACAATGTGATTTTTTTATTCAAGTGAAAACAGATGTGTGCAGCTATTTTGAATATTGGTTTATAAACATTCATATTCTTTATCAAATGAACTTGTAGTTTTTTGTGTTTTCTTTCACTACTGTTCACCTGAAAGGAACAGTTCAAGGGACTGGAATCCAGGACTGTCTGACTCCAGAGCCTACGTGTATCCACTTCTGTTAACGCCACACACGTCAAATGGCCATACAAGGCTAGAGTCGGTTGAGAGCCTTAGGAATTGAGCGGAGGAAAATCGTAGTAGTTTCCCTGGAGCAGTAACATAAACGATTTGATATTTTAAAAAATTGTAAAAGCAGAATAAAAATTTGAAGATATTTTTAAGTATTGATAAATTATCCTTCATTCCACTGTTTTAACAGTAAGTTACATTTTTTATACTTTCCCTCCATCTTTGCTATGCATATATATTTTCACGTAATGGAATTCATAATACCCAGTAGGGAGTCTGCTTTCTTTCATTTAACTTTATATGAAATTTTTTTGCAAGTTGTTTACTTTTGATAATTATTTTATTGGCTTCCTAATGATCAAACTGATATATCATAACTGTATAGGGTGCTATTACTAGACCGGGAGGTTGATGACTTTTTTCAGGATTACAATAGGCAATGTTCTCAATTTAGATATTTTTACTTTTTCTTTCTTTTGGATTACTCTTTTAGGATAAATTTTTGAGCCTGAAATTACTAAATTAAAAGGTAGAATTTATTTTTAGCACTGTACATTTTGCAATTGGGGAAGATGCAGTAAAACTGAAAGGGAAGCAAACAAATCCACTCTCCTCCCGCTGCTCCCCCTGCAGCAAACCTCTCCCCACACTAGTTGCTCCAACTTGAGAAACTGTCTCACGTTTTACTTTTTTGAGACACTAGTATCGGAGCCAAGCTTAGGCTATTCAGAAATTGACAAAATCACAATTTGGAGAGATCACGATTAACTCCCTACCTTCGAGGAAGCTGAAGTGCTCTTCGTGGCAAAGAATAACAACCCGGTTTTAGGAGGGACAGAAGGCGGATGAGCCTTGATGGAGCAGAAGTGACCGGGGCGGGAGCGCTCTAGAGCGTTGCTCTGGTTGAACTCGGTACCCGGGGAAGCCTGGAACATCCTGAGGTTCTGTGGCCAGTCATCAACCAGCCTTGTCGCCTGGCGGGGCTCAGGCGTCTGGCAGTTCCCGCCTCCGTCTGTGCGACACGCGGGCCGCCGTGAAGTTCCGAAACGTGAGCTGAGGGGCGCTGACGGGCACTCTGGGAAGAACCCGGCAAGGCTTCAAAGGGTTTCTTTCGCTTGGTCTACAGACCTGAAGAATGAGACTGCGAGTTTCCAAGGAAACGGATGCATGGGTTAAGTCGCCGGTTTCAAAATCTCAAAATGGAGAAGACTTTTACTTTAAACCCTGCGGTCTACGAGCGTCCTTCGCTCTTCCAGCCTTCGCCTCTGGGCCACGAAATACTTTGCGTGGGTTTTTATTGCGGAGGCTTCCCTCGGGGGCCAGGGGTCTCGCCCCCTAACCTCACGCCGGGATTGGTTGCTTGGTTTCTGCTCTGGTGGGTGATTGGGTGCTGGGAGTTGAGGGGGCGGGAGGCGGGAATTCTTCCGGGAGCGCGCGGGCGCGCGGCCTGGAGAGAGCGGAGGAGGGAGCGGGCGAGGCGCCGGAGTCCGCGCTCGGCCCGGGAGTGGCAGCCCGGTGAGGAGGCGAGAGGTTTGGGGCCTCTCCTCTCTGCCAGGCTCCGCCGTGTGTGCTCGCAGATACCGTTTCCTTTTCTCCTGGGACTCGGAGCCCAGGCAGCGCTGCCTCGGTTTTCCTCAGAACAGGCCAGCCTGTCTCTCGTGGGGCGGCGCGCAGCCTGCCCGAAGGGAGCCTTCTGCTCTCGCCTGGCCGCCGTGCGGGCCGTCGGGGTGACCGCGTCCCGGGCCTCGGGGGTCTGAGCACACGGAGGCCGGAGGGAGCCTGTCCCGACCCCCGGGGAGAGGGCCCAGGCCCCCTCGGTCCCCGCTGACTCGTGGCGGCGGGGGCGACGGCGGGAGGCGGATCGGGGCTCGTCCTTTATCCCCTGGGGTATTGCAGCGACTGCGGGCGGGGTGGATTTCTAGGCTGTATCTGAGGAACCAGCCAGCGTTGCGTTATTGGCTGGGGTGAAGGGGTTAGACTCCACCAAATCTCTTCTCGACTTGCACAGAGAGAATCACAGAATATTAGAACTGGGAAATACCTCAGAATAGTGGTTCTTAGCTTGTTTTGGAACACACAGGCTAGGGGTCAGGGTATAATTGCCTTCATAAGCTGTTGAATTGCTCTTTTAACCATCCCTCCATCCCCAGGTCGAATTTGCCGGGTTTTTTTCACTATTGCAAGGAAGTCCTCAGTTGATAACGGTGCATATCAGTCTCCCCTCTGTTTTCAGTTATTTTATTAGGATATAGTTCTGGGAATGAGAAATCCATGGACTTTCTCTTCAGAGAAACGCAGTCATGTACCAAGACTTCTGCACGCAATGGCAAGAGATCACAGTCTCAGACTTGCGTCTCTGGATCCTAGATTAAGCATAGGTGGTTTAGAAGAGGTGGGGATTAAAGTAGATCACCTCCTCTGTGTCAAGTACTGGAGTTTAGGCAAGTTCTATCCATTACCTTACTTAATTCTTAACTCAATGCCTGGCTAATTTTCGTCAAAACTCTAATCAGGTGGATAATCTCATCTCCATTGCACAGATGAAGAAACAGACTGAGGTTCAGTGATTCACACAGTGGGACTCACACTTAGGCTTGCTTTACTCCAAAGCCCATCTTCTTTTCATTATACCCTTCTGACCTTTAAATCAAAATTATCAAGCATCCACTGTGTGCCAAGGCATTTTCTCCCTTACAACAGTTTTTCAATTAGGGATTAATACAGATAAGGATCTTAGTCTAGAGAAGTGAAGACATGATCAAGGAAACACATCTGAGTTGTGGGAACCTGATCTAGAACTCGTACTTCTACCTCCTGGTCCACAGCTTTGGCAGAGTAGGGATACAGATCCGGATTTGTCAGATTCCGAGACATGTTCTCAACCAGTGTGATGGTTAAGACTAGGAAATTCTTTTACTTGCATTTGTTTTGTTTGTACATTTAGGAATCCGCTTTTTATTTCTAGACTTCTGTCCTAGTCTAGTTGGGTATCTGTTTTTCTTTGAATGGCATTGTTTCAGTCTTGATTTTCATTTCTGCTGCAGTTAGGAATCTAAGTAAACAAGAAAGCGTGACTCTTCAATATGGTCTGAATGTACAGTTGGTGGGGTGAAGATGAACTTTCCTTGTAAAGCTTGTCCATCGTAGCTTGCTATAATGAATTCTGCAAGTATTTTTCAGCAGTTAAGTGTTCATTAAGATGAAGATGCTGATAATTCATAACGTATACTGAATCTGTGACTACATTCATTTTCTCAGATAGTAAATGGATTGAAAATATTTGCTGGGTTCATGGAAGAACATGTCACCTTTCGAAAAATAATCCTGATCACTATAAACTGTATATGGTTAGGAGGCAAAGGAGAATATTCTGAAAACTGTTCTCAGCTCATTTGGCACTTCTATTTACTTTACGGAATTACTACCTTCTACAAAGTATTTACTGTCTTTTACACAGAATACTATATTTCTCACCATATTTTTTGAGATGTTTCAATCATATAGAAAATTAATAGACAAATGAGTAAGCAAACTTTCCAGAGTTGTTCAATCTTAATATTTTGCCATATTTACTTTATACCTTGTTTGCAAGTAACATTGCTAGTATGCTGAATTTATTCTTTTTCTTTCCTAGACGTGTTGTTATACTTTTGTTACATATGTATGTATCGTAAACAATATAGAGCCTTACTTTACCTGTTTTTAAACTTTGTACAATGATATGATACTGTACCTATATTTGTTCAGAAGTGTTTTTAGTTGCTTAACATTATTTTTAAGAAGTAGCCTTATTGATTGTTAATCTACTTTAATTGCTGTGTAGTATTCCATTGTATGAATATACCAGAATTTTTTTATCTATTTTCCTTTTGACAGACATTTAACTTGTTTACATTCTTTTGCAATTCTAAACAATGCTGCTATGAACTTTCTTATACATGTTTCCTTATGTTCCTGTGGGAAAGGTTTTGGATATATACATAGGACTGGACTTCCTGGTGTTGGGTATCTTCAACTTTGCTAGAAATTGTTAATTTCTGTCCAAAGTGGTTGTAGCGATTTACACTCCCCCTAGCAGAATCCTCCATTAAGTTTTCATCCAAGATATTAGTGTACTCTAGTTTTACAGAAATGACGCTGCTTGCATCATTAAGGCACAAATTGCTTTGTTCATTTCTTTTATGCCTATATGTTTTTAAGTCCAACATAATTTTAGGGAGAAAGATAAAGGAATATGGTCTAGATTGAACTAAATACTAATTCACCCTTCTGCTATTGCTATGTTCCCTCAAGTACAACCTTACTTGTTGTGTTTGTACTTGTGATGGAGACAGACCCTAATGAAGTAAATTGTTTACTGATTTTTTTTTATTGTTTTTGTGTCAATAGATTGTCCGAGGATTAAAAAGTAAGCAGCATTGTTTGTTGGAGAGCCCTACAGAAAGTGGGAAAAGCTTAGTCTTACTTTGTGCTGCTTTAGCGTGGCAACAGTCTCTTCTTCGTGGTGAGTATTTGGTTGATATATTCAGCTTGATTATTGGGACTTGAAAAAAATATAATAAAGTACTTTTCATCCAGAATGATTCATTTAAAGAAATAGCAGTAACTAAGAATATACTTTTGGTCTTTCTTTTAATCCTCCCTGCTTGATATTTTAATAAGTCTCAATATAAACGAATACTCAAGTGGTTGTGCCTTTATTACATTATTAATCTTTGACTATTATCTTTTTGTAAATTATGCAAATTGATGATAATTTCTCTGTAAATGTCTCTGACATCATAAGTGTTTCTCTCCTGTCCTAATTTCATGCTACAGATAGGGTGACCAACTTGTCCAGATTTGCCAGGTACTTTCCCAGGTTTAGCACTGAAAATCTTACAGCCTGGGAAACCTCCCAATCCTGGGCAAATTCGAGTGGTTGCTCACTGTAGCTGCAGAGGATGATTAATGTTTTTTGAATTAGAAATATTATAAATAGAGGTTCTTTCACTTTTAGGGAAGCCAGCGGATGAAAGCTTAAGCAAAAAAGCTGAAGTACCGTTGTACCGTCGTTGTACGTGCCATTCAAAGAATTTTACAGACGATGGCGAGGACCGAGGAACTTCACGTCATTTCAACAGTCCAAGTACACCACCTTCTGAAAGAAATGGCACTTCATCAACTTGTCAAGGTAGGTTATATTTTTGCCTGGGTCTGTTGGTATCTGTAATAGGAACCTTCATTACTGTTGTTATGAGACCTAATTTGATAAATTGGATGAGCATAATTGATTAGGTACCTCCGTCTAATTTCTCTAGAATTATTTTTAGATAACACAAGAGTGGTCAGAAATCCTTGGACTACTTTATTCTTGGCTTGGCTTTTAATTGATTTGGACATTTTGCTAGCTTAAATCATTTTTTGAAGCAGGCAAGGCAAAATAAATGATATTCAGAAATTGCTGTTATTTGTAGGCAGGATTGTTAATTATAGGTTAGAATTTTAGAAAACATTGATTTGTATTGTAAGACAAAATCTAGTTAGCCTCATTCATTCTTGATAAGTTTGCATGAACTTCTGAAGCCAGTATCCTGCATGAGGATGAGATATGTTTTAGGTATGATCCTTGAGTAGTTCTAATTAGGTTTATTTAAGAGAAATATATTAAGAATAACATAAGACTATTCATTTTTAAAAAATATTTCTCTGGCTTTGACTATATGGAAAAGATTGATCGTTATTTGCCTAAGCCAGAAACCTAGGAGACATCCTGTACACGTTGCTCTACCTTATCTCTCCGTGCAAATCTCTATCTCCATTGACAACTCCCTGGTCCAAACTACCATCTCTTGTTTAGAGCATGCAATAACTTCTTTTCCTGCTTTCACTCATGCCATTCTTTAACTAATCACTGGCAGGGAGAAAAGAGGTGGCCATAACTGACTTAAGTCTCAACAGTATCCACTTCCTAAAATCAAGAGTGGAGTCATCTTCCTCTAAAGCACATGACTATGTGTGGAGGAGGGTGGCTGCTGGAACCCAAGTGTGATTCTGTTAGGAGTGAGGAAGAGGAGATGGAAAAGTTACTGGAGAGGTGACCAATAGTGTTGTCTACACTGTTTTGACCCTTAGCCCTTTTGACTTTCTTTCCATTCCTTCAAAGGGTCATGCTTTCTTCTGCCTCAGAGCCTTGCTCGTGTTAGTGTCTCTTCTGAGGAAAGTTACATCTTCAACTTGTTATCCTCCTCTTCCCTTAGGTGTCGCTTAAATGTCGCTTCCTTGAGGGAGCCATACTCACCTTTCCGTTAGATCAGATTTGGTTTCCCTGTTATTTTGTGTCATCTCACTGTGTTTGTCTCCTTGACAGCACTTGTCTGTGAAGTTTTTATTATCCATGTGTCTGTGTGCATCTTTTATTAATCTCTGCTTCCCCTAGCAGACTGTGTTCTCCATGAGGTCAGGAACCATGTCAGTTTGCTTACCATTGTAACCCTGGAACCTAGCAGAGTGCTTGGCATATAGTAGGTGCTAGATAAATATTTGTTGTGTGAATGAATGGAGTTGATTTTGAGCTAATTATAAGAACTCTGGTTTACAATATTTATATACAACCTGTATTATTTTAGAATAGCTTTATTGAAATGTACTTGAGAAAACAAACTACATTTATTTAAATGGTATGCTTTGATAAGTTATGACCTCCACCATAAGGTGTACCTCCGTGAAACTTTCAGTCAGTGTCAAGATAGTGAACATATCCATTACCTTCAAAAGTTTTCTCATGCACCTTTGTTATCCCTCCTTCCCACCCCTCTGTGACTTACTCTCCCCAAACAACCACTGATTTGCTTTCTATCCCTATAGATTAGTTTGCATTTTCGAGAGTTTATATAAATGGAATCAGACATTTGTACACTGATTTTGTCTAGCTTCTGTCACTTAACATATTCTTTTGAAATTCACCCATGTTGTGTGTATCAACAGTTTGTTCCTTTGTGTTGCTGAGTAATGTTCTGTTCTGTGGATATACTACAAATTGTTTATCCAGTCACGTGTTGATGTATATGTGAGTTGTTTCTAGTTTTGGGCTATTACGAATAAAGCTGCTATGAACATTTGTATGTAAGTCTTTGTTATGGACATGTGCTTTCCTTTCTATGGGCAAATACCTAAGAGTAGAGTGAGTGGATCACTTATGTTTAACTCTTTAAGAAACTTCCAAACTGTTTCCCAAAGTGTTTATACATTATACCATTTTACATTCCCACCAGCAGTGTCCAAGTGTTCCCATTTCTGTACACCTTTGCTTACACTTGGTATGGTCAGTCTTGTCAGCCATTCTAATAGGCGTGTAGTGTGGTATCTCATTGTGGTTTTAATCAGCATTTCCCTGATAACTTATGATGTTGAGCATCTTTTCGTGTGCTTATTAGCCATCTGTATATCTTCTCTGATAAAATGTCTGTTCGAATCTTTTGCCTGTTTTTTTTTCTTATTGTTAAGTTTTGAGAGTTCTTTATATATTTTGAATACAAGTGTTTTTCTATCAAATATAGTTTTAGGTTTTACCGTTTGGTCTAAAATCCATTTTGATTTATTTTTGGTATATGGTGTGAGGTATGGATCCAAGTTCATTTATTTTGCCTATGGATATCTCATTGTTCAGCACCATTTATTGAAACGGCTATCCTTTATCCACTGCATTGCCTTTGTGCCTTGGTAAAAAATCAGTTGTCAATATATACACAACTTGCATTTTAACATCATCGTGAGTTAGGGCTGTTTAGAAAAGTCTCTTGAAGCATCAGATGCGGTAAATCAGGGTTGTATTCTTTATATTTTTAAGCAAATTCTTTAATAAGATATAAGCTAAATACAGAAAAGCATACAAATCCTAAGTGTATAGCTTGATGAATTTTCACAAGTAAACACACTCGTGTATCTACCACCTAGATAAAAATAGGACATTCCCAACACCCTACAGCCCCTTCTCATGCTCTTTTCTAGTCACTGTCCTTTCTCTGCACAGGTATTTGCTCTCCTCCTTTCTGTCACCATTGATGAGTTTTGCCTCTTTATAGAAATGGAGTGATATCTGTACTCTTGAGTCTGCGTACTTTTGCTTAACATTGTATTTTGGGGATTCATTTGTGTTGTTGCATATAGTAGTAGTTCTTGTTGTGGTATATTATTTCCTTCTATGAACATATCACAGTTTATTAATCCGTTCTGCAGTTATTAGATATTTGGATGGTTTCTCCTTTAGGATTTTAATGCTTTTATGAACATTCTTGTTCATTCTTTTGCAAATAGGTAAGTATTTTCTGTTGGATATATCCCTAGGAATGGCATTGCTGGGCATAGTGTATGGATATGTTCAGCTATAGTAGAGACTGCCAACATTTTCCAAAGTGGTTGAACCAGTTTATGCAACCCCTTCACTACATCCAGTAGTATATGGGAATTACGTTGTTCAGCATTCTTGTTAACACTTGATATGTCCAGTCTTCTACAATTTTAGCCATTCTGGTGCATGGATGGTGTTCTCATGAGTTTGAATTGGTATTTCTCTGGTGACTAATGAGGTTGAGAATATTTATATATGTTTATTGGTCATTTGAATATTCCTTTTAGTGAATTGTCTATTCAGATTGCCCATATTTATATTGTGTTGTTTCTTACTGATTTCTATGAGTTTTTTTTTTTAATACCTTCTGGCTATGTCTTGTTTCTTTATAACTTTGTATTTTAAAGACTTAACCCCTCCAATAAGCTTCCTGTAAATGTCCCTGCTATAGAGAACAGGAAGATAAGCCATTTGGTATATGCAAATAATATGATTTTTTTTTTTAATGAATTGGGGTAAATCTCATTTGGCACAGGGCAGTTTGGTTTTTCTAAAACTAAATTATTGTTTTTGGTAGATGTTCCCTGGCCTTTAATGGGCCCATGCAAATTTGCCCCTTGATTTATTTGGGTCAGGGTTTTTCAAAAGTGGCACTATTAAAATTTGAATGGGATAATTCTTTGTTGTGGCAGCTGTCCTGTGCACTGTGGGATGCTTAGCAGCATCTCCCAGGCCTCAACCCCCTAGAGGCCAGTAGTACCTACCCCCCTCTTTGTGACAACCAAAAATGTTTCCAGACGTTGCTGAATGTCCCTGCGGTGGGAGGTGGGGGTGTTAAAATTGCCCCGGTCGAGAACCACTGATCTAAATTTGTTTTGTGGGTATTTTACCAGTTTGCCAGGAAATTACAGAGCTCAAAATTACGTGTGTTTTCTAAAATACATATGGAAATACAAAGGACTAAGAATAGCCAAGATATTTTTTAAGCAGCAGGTCAAGGTGAGAAGACTTGATCTATGAGATATCCTGATGTATTATATATAAAGCTATAGTAACTAAAGCACTTTGGTATTAGCACAGTGTTAGACCAGTGGAAAACAGTAGAGAATCCAAATCCAATTCCACGTGTATCCAGAAACTTGATTTCTTTTAATAGAAGTGCTCTTACAGAGCAGAGGGCAAAGGAGGGGCGTTTCTTTAAGTGGTCCTGGGACTATTAGATATCAGTATGGAAAAAATTCAAATTGGAACCCTACTTTACTCCGTACACAAAAATCCATTCCAGGTAGATTAAAGACCTAGGCATGAAAGGCAAAACTATTAAGATGTTAGAATATAGTGGTTTTCAAACGATGTTCTTAAGAGTCTTAGAAAAAACATGGCTTGTAGTGGGAAGGGGACAGTGGATCAGGGAAGTTCTAGGTCTTGCGTGCTCTGTTGGAAATTTTAAACGCTATTTCTTAAAAAACTGTAGTCCTCCTCAGAAAAGGCTTTAAAACCCGTGCTGTGTGGCATAGATAGCCTTCTGTGTTTGTGCAGACTCAAACTTGTTTTTTTTTTTTTGGAAAATAGTATTGGACTTGCTTATAGGGCTTTCTCCCCTAGTAGTCTGTAAATACCTCAAGGCCAGGGACTGGGTTTTTTTGATTGTTTTTCCATGGGGTCTGGAATTGTGTGGACTCAATAAAATAAATGCTTGTTAAATGAATTCAAGCACTGGGAGTGGAGGGAATGTGTAGAGCAGAGCAGAGAGGAAGGAAGGTACTTTGAAGAACACTCTCATTTACAGAAAGGGAGAAACCAATGTATTGGAATAGTTAAGAACCGTGTTACAGACATTAAGGAAAAAGCAAATGCATTTATTCTGTTGCAAGAATACAGAGTGTTATGTTTGGCTGTATATCTAGAGGTTATACTTATGGATTTTAGAATCAGACAGCAGGAGTCAGTCATATCTAGGCTCTGCCTCTTACTAGCTAAACAATATTGGGCATGAACTTGACTTCTTTAAAACCTAGTATTCACACTTATGAAATGGGAATAATATTATTCGGTGATTTAAGAGGTCATTGATGACCTTGAGATAGAGCTTTCCGGATTGTGGGATTAAAAGCTAGATTATAGGAGCTTGATTCTACTATATTGTTAAGCCTAAAGAACATTGAGAAGCTCAGTATGAAACAAACATTGAGACACTGTAAAGAACGATTTTTATGGAAATGAAATACATTTTCTTGAGAGAATCTTACAGTTATATTTTTTAAGCCACGTTATTGGGAGTGGTCTACAAAAGCATAAAGCTACAATTGGACTTTCCTGTTGAAAATACATTTCTCAAAATGTTTGCTATATCTTTGTTAAGGTACACTGAGTGGTAAAGTGCTTTTAAACATGTTGAGCATTTCATGTTTTAAAGTATGTTATGAAATTTTTAGAAATAAAGCATACATCTTGATTCCAATTTTTTTCTGGAAAAATTTCCTGGAGCAACCCCTGATGGCCTAGCGGTTAAAGATTGGCACGCTCCGCTTCGGCATCCCAGGTTCAGTTCCCAGGCACGAACCACACCACTCGTCTCTCATTGACTATGCTGTGGCGGTGGCTCATGTAGAAGAACTAGAAGGATTTACACGTAAAATATAGAACTATGTACTGGGGCTTGGGAAGGGAGAAAGAAGAGAGGCAGATTGGCAACAGATGTTAGCTCAGGGCAAATCTTTCCAAGCAGGGAAAAAAAAAGAAAAATAAAAATTGCCTAAGTGTAAGTTATTTATACTCATTTTTTATGACTTCTTATATAAGACTCTCCTGAAAAAAACTATACTGGCTGCAAAGCTATCTGCCGATAAACAGGTATCCATATGGAGAGATGAAAATGGTGATTTTCAAGTAGAGAAGAATTCAACCCTTATAAACTACACAGCAGGTAAACAGAATTTGTTGGCAGTGAAATATTTCCGTTATTTCTAGTAGAACAAGGTAGCCAAGCATCAATCAAGGTTTCAGCGGTGCTTGTAGAGAGTAGTTGGGTCATGTCACAGACGTAAATTGTAAATTATTGTAACTTCATTGTATATAGTTACTCATTACAAAGGAGTTTATTATTATACTAGATTATTGAGGCTAACATTAAAATGAAACTGCATGGTGCTTTTTTATATAAGAGGAATTTGACAGTAAACTATTTACTTAAGGCATATACTGATAGTATAGCTACTTTGTACTTTTAATTTTTGTGTTGTTTTGATCTAATAATGGCATTTTGGGGGCTCAAAATACCTTTTTCTAGAAACCTTGATACAACCATATGCTGTCTTCAAAATCTTACTTCAAATAAATCAATAGAGGCAAGTTGGAAGTAAAAGCATGGAATAGATAAACAAAATAATAAGGGAATTATGGTGCCAGTTATCAATGGATTGCCCCTGTGTAACAACATCAGAGTGTTTGCCTCTATTGTCTGTTCTGCAATAATGGAGCTGCACCCAGTAGACATTTCTCTTTTGCACCTGGCATGGGTTAAGCTTTGTCAGAGAAGGTTTAGGACAAAGGGCCTTCCTTCCTAATTCCAGGGTGCTTCCATTCTTTTCTTTTTCTTTCTCCTGCAGTACAACCAGCAGTGGCACAATTCAGGGGTGTCTACAGGGACTCAGCCACAGTGGGTGATCCACAGTGGATTCAGTGGATCCTCTTGGAGGGCTTAATAAGGAGAATGAGTGGCACCCCTGCAAGTGGAATCCCAGCGAATCCAGTTGGCATCTCAGCCTCAGCCTACCTGCCCCTGGGAGGGGACAGGGCTTTCCTGTTTGCCAGTCTCAGCCTGCTGTTCTCTACCAGCTGAGCTCTGCCCTGACCAGGGACCGGTACTGGCCTTGGGAAACATGACAATCTTCTCCACCATCCCTGTGCTGCAATCATTCCTTCTCCAACAAGGCCTGAAGGCAGCCTTGGTGAGGGGGTCCTCTCCCAAATTTGTTTCTTTCTTAACTACTCTACTGTAATTCTGGGCTATTCTCTATAGTTCCCTTTAAAGGTTTATGGTTAATTGTTCATTATATAAACTGTCCCTGCTCAATCTATTGGTTGGTTTCCGTGTCCTGATTGAACACTGATTCTTATCATTATATATTATTTTATAGGGTGTTAGTGCTAAGGGGAAAAATGAAAGGGGAACAAGTTGGATAGGGAGTGTCAGGACAAGAGGATAGTTTATATTTTAAATGACATGGTCAATACAGCCTCACCAAGATGACATTTGAACACAGAATTAAAGATAGTGAAGAAGATGAGGCATGAAGTCATCATGTGGAAGAGGATTCCAAGTGGAAGGAACATAGAGTGCAAGTCTACAGGTGGGAGAGTGCCTGGCATGTACCAGGAGCATAATGGAGGGCAGAGGTACAGGGGATTACTGGCCAAAGATGATGTCAGAGAGAGTGTGGGCCCAACTGTATGGGGCTTGAGGTCCATCATAAGGACTTGAACTTTCCCCCTGAGAGAAATGGAGATCCCCTTGAGAGATTTCACAATGTCAGGGTGTGACATCTGGTTTTTAAGGGTCACTCCAATTGGTGCATTGGGGATAGATTGCGGGTCAAATATAGAGGCAGAGAAACCAGTTAGAAGGATACAGCGATAATCCAGGCCAGAATAATGGTGCAATGTGGTGTACCAAGCCATCAGGGAGTAACAGGGTGTGAACTTACGTACCCACCGCAAGCAAAGAAAAAACTAGTCAAAATACGTGATATGATTATTTCGCTTATGATCAGTCTACATATGCAGTGGGTGAAAGTCCACAAGGCCACAGAAAAGCAACCTTCGTGTAAAGAAAAATTCTAAGGCACTGTAAGTCACACCACCTGCAACAACCACAGATTCTAGAATTATTTGAGATGCCAAGACAATGAGGAAGGAATAATCTTTCAACAAGTAGTGCTGGGACAACTGGAGATCCACATGTGAAATAATAAAGGTGAACCCCTACCTCACACCATATACAAAAGTGTTACATCTTCTTACCATCAAAGATGTAAATGTAAGACCTAAAACTATAAAACTCTTGGAAGAAAACATGGCCCTGGATTAGGCAATGTTTTTGTAATTATGTATTGTATTATTACCCAACACATAAGCAACCAAAGGGAAAACAGATCAATTCAACTTCATCAAAAGTAAAACTTGAGTGCATTGAAAGACACGATCAAGAAAGTGAAAAGACGACTCACAAAAGGGGAGAATATGTTTACAGATCTTTACATATCTGATAAGGGTCTACTATTGAGAATATATAATACATTCTCCCCTCTCAACAATAAAATACAAATAGCACAATGAAAAATGAGCAATGCATTTGGATAGGCATTTCTCCATAAGAAATATATGCCTGCCTAGTGCTGTGCTGTCCCTGCCTGAGGCTGCAGTTCCTGTGATGGCCATCAGGTGGCAGCCTCCTGTGTCAGTGGTGCCCACTGAGCTTTGCTGGAGCAATTGGAGAAAGGAGGAGTCATGCAGAAGTCATGCTGACCCTCCGCCTGCCTCAGGACCCACTTGCACTTCCTATTACTAGTGTTCCTCTTCACCATTTGAGTGGAGCAAAAGCAGGAAGGAGGGATCCAAGATATCCCTTTTTGTTCATTCAGCAGCTACGTGCCAAGCCCTCACCCTGGGCCAGGAGCCCTGGTGGGCCCAAGGTTGGTGCTGAAATCTACCCAGTAGTCCCTGCCCACCAGGAGCTCAGTCTGGAGGCAGATGGACAAAAGCACAAAATCAGAGACACGTGAAAGAGAAGAGCATGAACTGGAATGAAAATAAAGAGTGTCCTGCAGGGAGGGCTGGGGTCTCACTGGGTAGGAGGGTCTGAAAGGCCTGACAGAGGTGACATTTGCTGTGACCAGAATGACATGAGGACCCAGCACTGCACTCACCTGTGATCAGCGTGCCAGGGAGAAGGCACTGCTGGTGTGGAGACACCCAGGCAGAAGTGAGTTTGGCCAGAGGAGGTTAGAGAGGTGGGCACTGTGGCTGCAGAGAGCCTGGAGGGGAGAGGAGGGAGGGGGCAGTCCAGACCCGGGAACTGGGAGATGGTGTGAGGTGTCTCCTCCTCTCTGACAACACTGCTCCCCACCCTGCATCTTGAAACCACAAATATTCGCTCTCTCTCCATCTCTGTGGACGAGGAATCCTGCACAACTGAGCTGGAGCCTCTGCTCATCGCTTCTTCCAGGTTGGGGCTGTGGCCTCCACTGAGTCTGAACCAGGATGAGATGTGCTGTCAAGCTAACTCCTGTGGGCTCGGTCAGGATCAGCTTCACTGAGAGCCCGGCTCCTTTCTGTCTGTTGGCCAGGGCACTCCCTTGGTTTCTTCTGTGTGGCCATCTGCATAGGGGAGCTCATGACATCCATGTATGTCCCGAGGTCCAGGGGTCAGACAGACTGAGAGAGGGGAGCAATGGGAGAGGGTAGAGGTAACACAAGAGAGTGAGTGAGAGAGAATGACAGCCTCGGTGGTGGAATCTGGGAAGTGTCGTCCTGTCACTTGTGCTGGGTCTGCTGGTCAGAGCCAATCCCTAAGCTGTCATTGGTCCACAGGGACATATAGAACAGGCAGGGAGATTATCCCTGCAGGGGCAAGCTGACCTTGACTCGATTGTCCTGGTAGTGAAAGGCTCCCTTCCTACCTGGGCTCATCCTATGTTGAGCTCAGATCCTCCTCCTTGGGAGTGTTGCTCTTCGGGGCCCGGGTGTGCTCTCCTGGGTTCTCTGGGCTCCTGTCCCCTCCAGGAGGGAGATGTACACTGAGGGGGCTGAGGCCAGAGCAAGCAGGGACCACTCCACCCTCCCAGCTCCTTTGCTTCCTTCCCCAGGAGAGCTGACTCCTCAGGAGCCTCTCCTCACTAGTCACCATCTTCTCTGTTCTGAGAGCACCTCCTTTCAGCCTCTGAAGAAGACCTGGGGAGAAGTTTGCAGGTGGAAAGGCCTCTCTCCATGGGAGCCCCAGAGTGAAAAGGGATGTTCGAAAGGGCTGGGCATTGTCCCCTCAGTCAACTTGGACTTCCTTGGAGGCAGCAACCCCTAGGGGCAAGGCCTAGGCTAGTGGCAGGTCTCTAGCATCCCCACAATGCCCATCTTCCTGGTCTCTCCTGATTGGGAACAGGGCTGCACAAGTACACAAACTTTCAGAACCCCTGGGGTTATGTGCAGCCCATCAAGGCCGCTGTGTCTGTCTCATTGTGTGGTTGTCCATCTCACCTTGCTGGCTGATTCGCTGCTCTGTTCTAGATCCAACCTCAGGCGGCTGCAAAGTTGACCTTCCACGTCAGCTTGCCACTGAGATGGCTACAGTATCCAGAAATGCTTAGGGGCTGGGCTTTGCCCACCCATGGAGACATCAAGTGGGCAACTTCTGACAGTGAAGCCACCCCTCTTCAGGCTTGTGCCGCTCACAGGGCCATCACACTGAGGGGGTGGGACCTGCCCTGGGCAAAAACACCACAACTCTCACTGTTCTTCCCTCAGCTTCAAATGCTCCTCAGTTGGTTGTATGTCTTTGGTCTCTTCCCAGAGGTTGTTTTCTGACAGCGCGTCCGGTGTGATCGTGGCTTCAGGGAAGAGGATTGGCTGAATTCCTCACTCCACCATTCGGTGTGTCCTGCCGCCCCACACCAATCACTTTCTGAAGATGCATCCTTTCAGCAATCTGAGGACCCAAGATTGTGAGTCTGTGTCCTGGAGGGATTTTGAGAAGAGCTGGTGGGATGGCAGTATTGCAAAGCATAAAGTCTTGCTTCCAGAAAGCTCTCTGGGATCCTCAGCATCTTGCTGTTTTGGAGTCAAAGCCCTGAGATCTTTAAAAAGCCAGCAATGTTAGAACATGGGCAGGACAAACAAAAGTCTCTGGGCTCCAACACCAACTAAAATATTCTGAATTTCTAGTAACCTGAGATGAGTGGAAAGGAATTGGGCGTGTGGAGTGGAGGGGCGGTTTGGGCCAACTACGCATCTGGGAGGACAAATGCCATGCAGAGCAGCCTTTCTGGGGACATAAGTGTGGGACATGTGTGGAGACCCCCGCTGCAGACATTGCTGCTGCTGCCCTT
Source organism: Diceros bicornis minor (assembly GCF_020826845.1). NCBI lineage: Eukaryota > Metazoa > Chordata > Mammalia > Perissodactyla > Rhinocerotidae > Diceros > Diceros bicornis. Next base: position 26,709 of record NW_026690865.1, on the reverse strand, counting down.
CAGTTCCCTCAGCCCACTTGAGTCCCCGCAGTCCCTGGGAGCCAGTCCCCAGCAGGCCCACAGTGTTCCCCTGGAGCACCTGCATCCACTCTCTGCCTGAGGGCTCTCTCCTGAACCGGGAGCCTCCTCTCCTGCAAGCCTATGCCAGCCTGTAGCACAGAAGCCTTCACGACCCGGGGTAAACCCTCCACCCACGGGGACAGAGCCAGTCCAGGTGGGATCTCGTCTCCCAACAGGACTAGGAGGGATGCTCACCTCAGTGCTCCCTCCTCAGGCCCCGCACTGGCTCTCCTCCTCCAGGCTCCCTTCCCCTTGGCCTCCTCGTGCCTCCTCCCTCACCTGCAAACAAACCACTTGCCATACATCCTTGTCTGCTTTTGGCCCAAACCCTGCCGAGGCTCCACGCTGGCTGTGACTTGGAGCAGGTCGTCCAGCCTTCTGGACTTGAGCTTCCTCACCTGTAAGATGGGGACAAAAGGCCTGCCTCCCGGAGTCTTGAGAGGAGACACAGCGTGAGAAGACGCAAACCACTGCAAAGAAGGATGCCAGGTTATCACCCAGTGAAAACACCAACCTTGCCAAAAAACAGGAGCTCGCGAGGCTGAGGGAGGAACGCGGGCAGCCTGTCCACACAACGTGGAGAGTCACTGACGCGTGTGGCCGTGCAGGGTAGGCCCCCGCACAGTGGAAGAGCCATTGACAAGGAGGGTGACAGGACAGAGGCTTCCAAGGACAAAGATTTAAGTGTTGGAGGATCACAGAGGCCTTAGGAAAATCGTGAGGCCATGGAACATGTTTACTGCAATGCTATTATTGGCCAGAGAAATGTGTTACAAATACCCAGTCCACTCTGGATTACTTCTCATTGGTTGTAGGAATGAGTGCACACTTGTGATTAGAACCCACATTTTGTTAAATATAGGATATCTTTATTTTTCTTAACTTTTAATTATTTTTTTGTCGATGAAGTGCCAAGCATGGGTTTTCTCTGTTCTTCTCTATGCATGGGTGGCCTCTACTTTCAGAAGTGGATTCCTGGTGCTCATCACCCCTGCTGACCTGAGGGACAGGCCTCTTTCAGGTCACACTGTGGACGTGAGCTCCAGGTGGGCAGGGACCACGTCGGGTCATACTCACTGTTGAAGTTACAGTGCTCGGCCCATGGCAGGGACCACAGTGTATTGGCTGAATGAGTGAGTGAAACAATGAACGAATGCATGAATGAGTACATGAGTGCAGGAGTGAGTGAGTGAGGGAATGAGTGAAGGAATGACTGGGTGAATGAAGTAAGAAGTGAATAAAACACACAAGCTTGATCCACACAGGAGGAGCCTTTACCTGTGGCGGGCTCACAGGGGGTCACAGCACAAGCCCTGCACGGTGGCATGGAGCATGTTCAGCTCTACTTCCAGCACTGAGCCTCCGTCACCTGCAACACAGTGTGGTCCTGGATCTTCTTCAGCTCCTCCTCAAAAATTGCTGAATGTTCCCAGGAGCAGGGCAGCAGGAAGGGAACTTGAGGAGGGACTTCCCAGACCCTGCGCCCTGGAGGACCACTGTGACAGCCTGGCAGGGGGCTCTTAACATGCTCCAGGCACCAGGCTAGAGATGCTCAAGCCATTCCTCAGGGAAGTCTCCCAACAGCCCATCAGGAGGCCAAGTTATTTCCTCATTGTACAGATGGGGAAACTGAGGCTGAGAGCCTCACCTGCATCACCAGCTAGAAAGAGGCTGAGCAGGGACTAGGACCCCTGTTTCTCTGACTTGGGATCATTCCAAACCACTGTCCTGCACTGCGGCCTCCTCGGGCTCAGGGGTCCTGGCCTCCCGGGGGCCTGCACCCTTCTGGCCTCCAGCCATCACTGAACTAAAGGGACAGGGCCACTCCGTCTGCCTGGGGCTGGGTAGGGTGGCCGGGGAATGGCCAGCCGTGGGTGCTGTGGGCTCTCCCAGTACCAAGGACCAGCCTATCCCCCTGCAGAGTGAGGTCTCTCTGGGCATCAGGAACAAAAGTTCTCAGAACTTTAGGGAAAAGAGGTCCCTCCCTCAGCATGTGGGAGCCCTTCTCGTGCAGGCCCCATGGAGTCTAAGAGGCACTGGGTTCAAATCCCAGCTCTGCCACTCTGCAGGTCACAGAGGGGGGCAAGTCTCTTTGAGCCTCAGTCTCCTCATCAGTGAAATGAAGACAATAATTGCTCCTCCCCCAAGGAGTTGTGGGGAGGATTCAAGGAGATAGCTCAAAGAGGAGAACAGAGGCCCCGGTAAATGCTCATCACCGTGAGCTGTTCCTGCTGATGTCACCCCACTGAGAGCCCCTGGGGCCCTTCGCCTCTGCCCACTCTGATCTCCTACCAGGCATGCCCTACTCGCTCTGACTCTGCTGTTCCTCTGGAATGCCTTTCTCCACCCCATCTCATCCCACGGCAGTCAGCCAGCCAGGTGAGGATCCAGGACCCAGCCCCATCTCTTCTCCCGTGATTCCTCTTCATTAGAGCTAGTAGCTGTTGAGATCTGAGAAGGTGCAGGGCACTCCAGGTGCAGCCTCAGCGAACTTGTCTGACACCACTATGAAAGGTCGGCTGCCACCCCACTTCACAGGTGAGGAAACCGAGGCTCCAATGGCAGTGCCTCTCCGAGGTCACCAGGGCTCTCTCCCTCATCTGCGCTGAGCAGGGCCCCTCCATCGCAGAGGCTGAATGTGCTGGATATGTGGGCTGGGGCTGGCACAGTGCCTGAGGCAGCCATCACTCCTGGAAGACCCTGAGGTGTGCTTTGTGCACAATGACCTTCTCCAAAGCCTCCAGCCCCGTGCTCTGACCTTCTGGCACCTTCTGTGACACCTCCACTGTGTCTTGTCAAAGTCACTTCTGCTCACACAAGCTCAAGTGGGTCCTGCTGTTGCAACTGAGAACTCCCCATGGAGGGAGCATGTTCAAGGAGGTCCCTGTGACTCACTGCACTGCCCTAGATGTACTTTCCCTACTGAAGATGGGGCTCTGTGATGGAGGGAGAGGGAGCAGGCAGGAGTGTCCAGACCCTCATCATCATCTGTCCTGGATGGCAGGCTCAGCTCAGGTGAGTTAGGGAGCAGGAGGGGCATGGGCAAGGCCAAAGCGCAGTCAGGTGTGGTAGGGGCGGGGCCGGGGGTGAGGGGAGTGGTAGGGACAGAAGCAACAGGAGCGGGGCCTTCCAGCTGGGCAGGTCAACCCAGGTACCTTCATCCCCTGCATCCTAGCTGCTCCTCCTTCTCCCTCCCTCCCTCAGGTCTCTGCTTCAGGGTCTCTGGACTCCCTGTTCCCATACAAGATCACAGCGTAGAAGGAGATCTTGGGTGTCAGAGACTGTGACCAACACCTTAGCATCACGTTTACATTATGAGCCAGAATCTCCACCTCTAGGGATCGGTCCTAAAGAAGTAGAGATTTATGGATGCAGGTGTTCCTTTCAGCACGATGACGGGAGTGAAAAATCAGAAATGATCCGTGTTGCCCAGCAGAGGCTCTTAGGAAATTCTGAGGCCGACGCAGAGGAGGAAGAGGATTGACTGGCCAGGGTCCAGCCCTGGGGAAATCAGGTTCCAGAAGAGAACACTCCCTGCAGTACTTCCCACACGATAGCCGCAAGTGCACACCCACACACACTTGCACATAGACATACCCATGAGCATACAGATGCACACAGCTGAATGGGCACATGCACACACGTGCACACACACGTGCATACAAATGCAAAGTACTGAAACGGTGAACACTGCCTGTTAAGGGCACTCCTGAGTTTCCACTTAATTCTTAATTCCCTTAGAATTCATTCTTTTACTCTAATAAACGTTCACTGTCTTTGTAATAACAACCTTTACAAAGAAAAACTAAATAATGTACTTCAGTTCAAAGATGAGTGATAAATGGATAACATTAACCATGTGATTTTAATCTTGTTAGAATTATAAGAGGAATAGAGGCATATTCTATCAAGTTGAAACATCACGCAGGCCCCTAAAGGAGAAGAGAAGCGAGTGGCAATTCCCATTCCCAGAGGTGAACCCCATGGACAACTTGGTGCGTATCTCTCTGGATCTGTCTCTCTCTTTCTGTCTGTCTGTCTCTGTCTCTCTCTCACACACAGACTCATTTTCGTAGATGCGTGTCTCCCGGCTGATATCACATATATGTGGTCTTACAGATGGGATGGATGGATCCCATCGCCTCGCCATGGACAGTAGCGTTCCTTCCAATTGCTTGCTATTGCAACCAGTGCTGTGATGAATAGTCTGGAAAATACATCTTTGAAAATTTGGGCAGGAATTTCTGTGGGATGAAGTCCTGGGATCAGCACCGCCAACACAGGCGTGCCCCTGGGGACTGCGATGTGTCCTGCAGGCTGGTCTCGAGAGAGGAGTGTCCTTTAACACTTGTCACTAGGGGTCTACTGGGGCCTCTGCTTCCTCACATTGTCACCAGGGCTGGTCGTCACCACACTGGAACCCAGCCCGTATGATGGGGCCCAGTGCCCTCTCCACAGTGTCTCCATGTGCGCGTCTCCTCCTCGGGGAGCTCGAGCATCTCTGACACATGCTGCCCCTGTGTATCACGTCTCATTGGCGTTCAATGTGCTTGCTCTTTATCTCTTTTTAAAACTCTGACTTTCGAGCATTTTTTTGGACCCCAAGGATGCGTAACCTTTCCCTGGCCTTGTGTTATGGGGAATACGGAATACTTTCCGGTTTGTGGTTTGTCTTTCCAGCTTTCTGCCCTTTCTTGTTTTTGTTTTGGCTGCAGGAAGAGCAACGCGTTTCGTGTTTGGCTTTTGGCTCTGGTGTCCCACTTACAACAGCAGTCTGTACCCCAAGATTATGCACATATTTACCAAAAGGGCTTTCTTTGATACATCAAATCTAGACTCCATCTGGGATTTTCCTATCAAATTAGAGAAATTCTATTTCAAATAAAAACAGAAAAGGAAAACCTATCAGGCCGTGTGAAAATAAATGGGCAGACACACATGGCCACCTACAGCATGATTTCACTTATAGGAAACATCCTGAACAGATTAAAAAAAAAAACAAATAAACAGTGACAGAAAACAGATTCGGGGTTGCCAGGGCCTGAGGGAGAAAGTGGGAGTGAGTGCTTTTAGAACAGGGTGTTCTTTGGAGAATGAAATATTCTAAACCCATACAGCAGTGATGTCTGCACAGCATTGTGAATGTACTTAATGCTCATGAAGTGTACAATTTAAAATGAAAAACATTAAAGTGTTAAAAGACGAAAGTGAAATTTATTTTAAATAATCAAGATAAAAACAATAAAAGAAAATCAATGTATGAAACCAAGAAATAGAGAAACACAATTAGGAGGGTGGGGAAGGAAATTTGTGGTAAGGGAGTAGGTGGAATAGGTGGGACTGGAGGTGCTAATGAGGGAGGGTCTCGAGCCAGCTCTCCCAGGCTGAAGAGATTGGCCTCAGCTGCCCTCCTGTCTCCTACCGGAGGCTGTGCAGGGCATGGCTCTCCCTGCATGGAGTCTGGGGCCTCAGCTTCCTCTCGTTCTCCTGCAGGAGCCTGTGCAGGGGATAGCTCTCCCTGCACGGAGGTTGGGGCCTCAGCTGCCTCCTGTTCTCCTGCAGGAGCCTGTGCAGGGGATGGCTCTCCCTGCACAGAGGCTAGGGCCTCAGCTGCCTCCTGGTCTCCTGCTGGAGACTGTGCAGAGGATAGCTCTCCCTGCACGGAGTCTGGGGCCTCAGCTTCCTCTCGTTCTCCTGCAGGAGCCTGTGCAGGGGATGGCTCTCCCTGCACAGAGGCTAGGGCCTCAGCTACCTCCTGGTCTCCTGCTGGAGACTGTGCAGGGGATGGCTCTCCCTGCTTGGATGCTGAGTCCTCAGCTGCCTCTTGGAGTCCTGCAGGCGGCTGTGCAGGAGATGTCTGTCCCAGCACGGAGGCAGGGATCTCAGCTGCCTCCTCATCTCCTGCAGGAGGCTGTGCAGGGGATGGCTCTCCCTGCACAGAGGTTTGGGCCTCTTCTGCCTCCTGGTATCCTACAGGAGCCTGTGCAGGGGATGGCACTCCCTGCATGGAGGCTGGGGCCTCAGCTGCCTCCTGGTCTGCTGCAGGACATGGTGGATATGATTGTTCTCCCGGGATTGAGGCTGGGTCCTCTGGTGGCTCTGAGGGTTTTATCACTGTCACTGCAGACCCTGTCCCGGTAGCTGCTGATCCAGTCCTGTGGGACACCGGCGCCTCCATCGGGGAGATGGATGGAATATCCCCTTCCAGCAGCTCCATGCTGATCTCCTGTCTGGAGCTCTGCAAAGACAGTGACTGGCTCCGTCCCAGAGGCATCAAAGCCCTGTCCAGCTGTCCTTGCTTCTGCTTCTGCCCTCTGGACCTAATTCTCCCAGATCAGGCACACACCTGTGTCTGCACCGTATTCCACCCCTGAGGAAAGTCCTACACCTCAGGGGCTTTGGATAAACCTCAGGCAGAAGGGTGCCACCCCCGCACTCCACGTCCCAACCAGCCGGCCTTGACCTGGGTTTTGAACCTGACCGACCGCCCCAGGCGTCTAACAACTCACCAACTGCTCCTGCTCATGGTGGTCCACCCACATGAACCCGCCCTTCCAGACTCACATGGGGAGGGGATGTAGGGCTGTCCAGATGGGACCACAGTGGTAGCCTGGTTTGGAATGGCCTTCCCTGGGCCTCCCAGTGTTACCTTTCCGTCCCTCCGGGTAAACGGCCAGAGCCGTCGGCCGTGAGAGGGGCACCAGCATCTGCATCGCTCTTTGGGGGCTTTCTTGGGGCTCCGGCCCCTGGTCATTGGGAAGCAGCAACTAAACATGTTGCTCCTTCTAGACAAGTGCTAGACAAGTGAGCTCGCTTGGGGGCTGTGTTTAGGATGTGGGTGCCTCGTTACCAGGGTTCCAAGTTCTGTTGGGCTCTGTGAGGTCACTTCCTGGGATCCCCTTACCTAAGCTTCCTCCTCACACAAGACCTTCCTAAGGAACCCCCGGGCTGCTGACTGCTCACTCTCCATCTCCATACCCTGTCCAGACACAGTCACACCAACACAGTCCACCCCACAGCCTCTGGGGAGGTCTGGACGCAACCGGGGCCCCAGCTTTGAGGACACAGAGTTGAATTCAGTCCCGCTCCTGCTTCTTGCCAGTGATGTCACCCTGGACAACCCTGCGCCTCTCAGGGCCTCCCTTCTCAGGGTCTCTCCTGTGTTCATGTCCCTCTCTGTGTAGTGGGGGTCATTCTAGCATCTACTTCCTAGGGATGTCATCAGGTGTATAGACCTAGAGATCCCTTCAGAGTCTGTGAATCCCCTGGGCTGCTCCCACACGTAGCTCCTGCACAGACTTGGCAGTGCAAGGATTACAGAAAGGGCTGGCTGTGGCAGAGAATACAAGGCAAAGAGGCTTGAGTCTGCTGGGCGTCTGGGAGAGGCACTTCCCCTCTTGCCTGTTTCCCAGTGTCCCTAGGGAGGGTTGAAATGAAATGACGTTCAGACATCATCTCCTTCTGGCTCGCAACCCTCCAGGGCCTCCTGTTATGTTTAGACTCAGGTCCAAGTGTCTGAGTGGCAGTCATCTCAGCCTATGTGATGGGCAGCCCCCACAATGGCTCCCAGTGTTCCCGCTTCCTAGGCACACATCCTATGTAATCCCCGCTCCTCAATGAGAATGGACTTTGCAGCTGGCTTCTAACCAATAGAATAGGGCCAAGTGATGAGATGTCACTTCCACGGTCGTCTTAACGAAAAGTCTGTGACTTCTGCCTGCTTCTGTCTCTCCTGTGTTCATTCTCTCTCTCTGTCTCTGTCTCTGTCTCCCTGTCTCTGTGTCTCTGGCTGTCTGTATCTCTCTTGGTCTCTCCCTGTCTCTCTGTCTCTCTCTTTGTCTCACCTCTCTGTCTCCCTGTCTCTGTCTGTGTCTCCTCTCTTTGTCTCTCCTACCCATCTTTCTATCTCTGTGTGTCTCTGTCTCTCTTTCTCTCTCTCTTTCTGTCTCTCTGATCCACTATTCAGGAGAAGCCAGATCAGATATTATGAGCTTCCTTCCCTATGGCACCCCCTAATGCAAAGAACTGGCAGAGGGTCCCGACCCACAGACAGAAAAGTCCTGAAACCCCTCATCCAAACTGAATCCTACCACTGCCCCGATACTTGTGAATGATCTCTGAGATGGCTCCTGCCTCTATCGAGCTTTAGTTGAGAACACAGCCCAAGCCTCCTGCTATACCTTGACGGGGAGCCTCCCAGCTGACCTGAGCCTGGACCCTGGTAGAGATACTTTCAGATGCTCAATGATAAGTCTCGTAAGTGCTAAGTGAGGCTAATGCTGTCACCCAGCATAGACAGCTAGTACCTCCTTCCAAGCCTGGGTCTGGCCCTGCCGTCCTCTCTCCCTCACTTCTCTCCTCCCCAGCTCACTCCAGCCACACTGTTTCTTCTCTCACCTCCTCTCTCGTCAAATTCTCTTCTGCCTCCAAGTCTCTGTGCCTTTGAGCTTCCCCCCAGCACGCTGTTTGCAGACAGATGCAAGGCTGGTTCCTCTTGTCCTTCTGCTCAGGGCACAAATGTCCCCAGGGGGGCCCTTTACACCCACCTAGGGGCTCCAGGCCCTCCCTCCTCCAGCACCCTGCTTCATTGCCCTGTAGCATCTGCTCTTCTTTTTCGTGTGGATTTGTTCATGATTTTGTCCCTTCCACCTCTAGGCTGTGAGCTCCTGGAGCACAGGGACCATGTGGGTGCTTTCAGCACTGCCCTCAGGACTAACATGGGCCCTGCTCAGGGTGAGTGCTGGGGCCACAGTAGCTGACAGAATCATGGGAGGATCTCAGAGTCCCCTCCCTCCTCTGAGCAGCTCCCATTGTGGTCGTGGATGCCAGTAATCAAAGGTGCCTGTTGCTTTGGACAGGGGAATACCCAGAACAAGCCCTGGGCGTCCCTTCTCTGCTCCACTTGCTTCATTGAGCACGAGTGGACACCGGACACCCCTGGTGGTCAGCCCCAGCCTTGCAGGCCCAGGCAGGAAAGCAGACAGCAAAATACACACCTTTCTTTGTTTGGGGTCCTCAAGGTAGTGGTTCCAGCAGGGCCGAGGGCACAAAGGAGCAGGACCTGTGGGCTCCAGGAGGGACGTGAGGGACCTCAGAAGCCTCCCTTGCTCCCTGCTTTCCTTACACTGGCCCTGGCATGTCCCATTGACTCACAAGGCCTCCTCACCCCAGCCAGGGCAATGACTCCACCTCACTTCCAAAGGAGGCCCCCAAGGCTCCGACACGGAAGGCCTTGTCCCTGGTCCCCAGACAAGTCGACTAGTGCTCTGCCATGTTCTACACTGCCCGGGGCCCCAGTCCCCAAGCTCTCAGGCTGCCCTCTGCTCAGCAAGACTTCGAGGGAATGGAATGCATTTTACAAGGAATCAGAGAACAGTGGGTCATGGATGGAGAAGTAAGGTCAATAGAGTCTTCTACGAGCCTGTGGGACCCTTAGAGTCATCCCATCTATGCACCCCAATTTACAGAGGCCTAAGATCAGGCCTTCTCTCCTGTAGCCCCTCCTAGGGGGTCACATCCTAGTTCCCGGTGCCCAGAGTGGTGGAAACAGAACGCCGGACCTGGTTCTCTGCAGGCTGCTCTAGGGATGGCCCCAACCCCTGTATCCCCCTGTGCACCTTGGGGACCCCCTGCCCACCAGTCTGGCATCTCTCCCCTTCATGCTATGGGCCTGCGCATGTTGCTAGGGGACCGGATACCCCTGCCCCATGGCAGAGCTGCCTCCAACCTCTTTCTTCCTTCCTCCTGTCACCTCCCCAGTGTGTACTTCCCTTCTGACACAGGGCTGGGCAATCAGAGTGTGTGTGTATGCTTGTGTGTGTGAGCATGTCCCCGTGGGTATGCGTAGAGGAAAGGGCCCTACATGGGGCATGTTGCCAGGGGTCTGCCAGGATCTTAGGGGCTCTCATTCCCAAAGCAAACCCCTTGGAAGTGTTGAGGCTGGCCTAAGAGCTTGGAATGCTCTCTTCTCCTCTGGACTCTGCCCACCTCGTGGTCCCAGGGCCTGTCCCTTCTTCTCCTGGCATCAGTTTCCCAACTGTCCTGTGAGGGTTGGACACGGAGCAACATTAGCCCCGATGAGTATGGACATGGCCCGGGATCTCTGCCTGCATGAGTGTGGCAGGGATACCCTCACGGTATCACAGGCCTCTCTTCTTGGGGCAACCAGGCCTCCTGTCCACGGTCAGGCACACAGAGGGGCCCTGCAGACAGCACTTCCGGGTGACACAGCCCGCAGCACACACGTGTAACACAACGGTCCCCTGACATGGCTACTTTCATCTGTCCCCTCCCCCAGCCAACTGCTCGGTGACCCTCACATCCCCTACATCCCGGGAACACGCCTCACAAACCAGGTGGGCCACACGGTGCGCAGTTGGGTAGGTTGGACATCTGGGGACGTGAGGGTCACTGAATATACACCGACCTCACTGTCCTGGTCCACAGACTGCAACCCAGGGTCCAGCTCCATGCATGGCTGGTCCTGCGGACACGAAGACAGTGGTGGACACAGACGCTGGGCAGGGAGAAGGCCAGGCCGCCCTTTTCCCTCCTCGTCTACACCCCCTCCCTGCCACATGAGGTCCAGCCATTCCCTGCCTGCAGCCCTGGCGGGTGTAGGAGGAGCTGAAGGGAGCCCAGCTGGGCAACTAGTGGAGGGAGTCACTGTTATTAGGGAGCCCCCTGGGTGCTGAGTGATTGCACCCCATTTTACAGATGACCAGTGGTCCCAGCATTCAAGGTCACTCTGCTCTAAGTGACCAAGTGCTGACGTGAACAGGAGACTAGAAATCCTTGATTTTCACCAGCATTGAGCCCAGCATTGACCATTGAGGCCTTGTCCTGCGTTGGGGCTCCCCCAGCCAGGTGACCTCCTGAGTCCAAGCACTTTGGGCACCTTCTTCTCCCTGCTTGAATCCCAACACACCCTCCTGAGGTCAGAGTCACTGACCCCATTTTTCATGTAGGAAACTGAGGCTCTGAGAAGACACCACATGACCTTGCCTGTCACAGGGCTGTGAGGTGACGCAGCTGTGGGTTTGACCCCAGGTCAATCTGACCCTAAAGGCTCTGCTAGCACACGAGCCTGAGGAGGTGGCCTGTGAGTCCAGCACAGAGGTGAGTCCATCCTGGATGGGGGCTCGGGGAAGAGGCACTGCAGGCCAGGAGCTCTGAATGAGGCAGGGGCTTGGCAGGGTCCTTGGGGAGGAAGGCTCTAGGGAGGGTGGGGTGCGGTGAGGGGTGCACTCTGGGGACGGTGTCTGGACCAGATCACACAGGGCCGTGACTCAGGCAAGGAGTCGGGCCTCACTACAGGTTGGTTGGACGTGAACGAGCAGTCTCATCAGAGCCTCTGGCGGTTAGAGCCTAGATTTGGATGGAGCTTGGTGTGGGCACCTTATCCACCTCCACTCAAGCCCAGATCCCCAAGAACCAACAGGATGAGAAGGCTGCATCCATTTCCTCTCATGTACAGTGGGCACTTTGGCGGTCGCCTACCTCCTCCCAGGGCTGGGCATGCTGCCTGGAGGGCCCAAAGAGGGCTTCTTGTCAAAGTAGCCATTCAGGACAGGTCTGTGCTCAGAGAGCTCTGAGTGATGGGACCAAGGATGTCCCACCAGTGGGCTAAACAAGACGCTCCTGTCCACGTTGCTGTTGTTTATTCCAAGTGGACTGGGATGATGCAGCATTGCCCACCGGGTGCATGGACAGGGCCAGCAAGGAGCTATGGTTGAAAAGCCTGAGACACAACGCTTGTGTGTGACCAAAGCTGCCACGGGTGTGGTGGAGGCTCAGGAGGAAGAGGTGCTGCTGGATGCCAAGATGAAACCAGAGACCATCGGGGACCAGGGTGCGGTTGATTTCCATAACTGTGGGGGATGGCATGATCAGCAGATTTTCTGGACACGGCAGGACACCTCAGGCCGGCATACAGCTCCTGGGCTTCTTGGCCCTTTTGTGGGTGTGGATGTGAAATACTGGTCAAGGCAACAAGGGACTGGGAATGGGCTGTCAGGGAGAATGGGTAGGGCAGTCACCTTCTTTTCCTTGAAACCAGGGGACTCTGGGTCAAAACTCATGTTGCTCTCCTCACCTTGGACCTGGAGCAACCAGCCAAGTGCTTGCTGAGCATTGGACAATGTCCCTGCCACTGAGGTCCTGGTCCTATCTGAGGTGTCCCAGCACTTGGTGTGGGAGCTGTCCCTGGTCCTGAAGCCTGTGTTGGGGCCTGGAGGCTTTGAGGCTGGATGGAAGGGCTGCATTTGCAGAGGTCACGCCCACTGGGTGAGTGGGGACTCTGGGACACCTGAAGTCACAGATGCAAGTGACCCGCACCTGGGAAGGTGTGAGGGATGTGCACAGAGGGCAGTGCCTCAGTGACAGGCAGGGCTTCATGCCCATGGGCAGCACTCCTTGGCAAAGGTCAGCTAGTCCTTTGGACCCTAGAGGGCAGAAGGCACCTAAGGCTGCCAGTGGTCCACGGCAGGCCAGGCCAGCCTGCTGACTGGCAGGCATCAGGCCTGCAGCAGGAGAGGTTCAGGGTGAAACTGCTCCTGGGTAGCCTGGGCCAGCGGGTTGGACAGAAAAGATGGCCACCTGGTTTTTGTCACTCTAGTCTGTACGTGCTCGTGTCCTCAGCTAGCCAGACCCTGGAGAGGGTGGCCCTGTAGCTGAACAGCACTAGGGACTGAGGAGAAGTTGCCCTTGGCAATAGCGGGTCCCTCCTCTTCATGTTAGGCCGGGTTGAGCTGGCTCCATGCCTGAACTCACCCCCTGGGTGACGGTGGGCTTCTTCAAGTCAAAATCATACTAGGCTTCGGGTTCATGGCACTGAACACATTGGCATCCTCAGGGGTCTTCAACATGGAGGGGAGGGGCCAAAGGAGGGTTGGCTGTGCTCAGGATAGCCATACCAGGGACAGGGAAATGCACAGAGACAGGAAACAGATCAGTGCCTCTCAGGGGGTGGGGGAGTGGATATGGGGCCATGGCTGCTTCATGGGTACAGGGGTTCTGGTGGGGTGAAGCAATGATCTGGAATTAGATAACGGTGACGGTACACAGCATAGAAGATGTAGTTAATGGCTGGCCCTGAATTGTACAACTTTAAGTGATGAAAACATTAAACTTTATTGAATGTAAATTTGAACACATAAAACATAAAAAATCATAAAACATAGAAAAGGGAAAAGACATCCTGCCCTCACAGGCAAGGTGAAGGACAACTCTAGGGTGGAGCTGGAGCCGGCCGGGCCTTAGTTGCTGGCGATGAGGGCGGTGCTGCAGCTGCTCTACGCTGGAGCCACTGCTCTGGTTGACGCTGGAGATCCCACCAGCGCTGGCTGTGCAACTGGCCCAGGAGCTGGACCTGATGTGGGGCTGGAGCTCATTCTGTCTCAGGCGATGGTGCCAGACCTGCTTCTAGAATTGGCTCCGGTCCTGAGACTGACTCTAGCTCTGCATTGTTGACAGATTTGGTGCGGGAGCTAGTGATGGAAATGGCTGCTGCTCTGGAGCTGGTCAAGTGTGGGAGCTGGAGGGAGCTCTAGTTCTGGAGCTGGCTGCAACTGAGCTCTAGAGCTGGCGCCAGACCTGTCACTAGTCCACAGCTGGAGCAGGATCTGGTGCTATGTGGCTCTAACTTTGTAGTTTGAGGTAACTCTGGCTCTGCTGCTGGTGACCGAGCCTTCTCTAGCTCCACAGCTGGTAAACAACGTGTCCTGACCTTTAGATGGGGTCAGTGACATCACCAACCCATCATGAGCTGTCCATCAGATGGTGGGTGCACTCCAGCTAATAGGATCTATTAGATTAGTGTTATTTCATCTCAGTTCCAGTTACATATTTATTTTAAATATACTTAGAAGGAGAACAGGATAACAGAAACTATTTACTCTTTGCTGAGATTTAACAGAGCACACCTTATTGATGTCGTTTTTTAAGAAATATTACACAGTGGAAGACACCATTCTCCTTCCTCTCTCTTTCCTGCCCAGAGGTAACTACCATCTTGACGTTAATATATGTATTCCGTACACATTGTCTTTTGCAAAAAGACAATCGTCCCAAATTTGCTGAGGTTTTTGTTATAAGTGGCCATCAACGATATGCGTCCTAGTGGATACTGTTAAAAACTCTGTCCTTTCCAAGTAAAGACAACAGTTCAACAGTTAGTTGAGAAGGTACCTGCTTTGTAGATATGGTTTTTAAAAGAGAGGTTTGAAAATATCTCCATTATGTTACCATTGACCTTCCTTATTTGGAAGAGTTATGTTCTGTCAATTCTTCGCTGACATTGCATGAGCAAGAACGAACCAGTGCTCCCAGGGGAAGGACAAGGCGAGGTTTCTGCAGCCTCTGGTCGTGACATGTTTGGGAACCTCTCAATGCACAACCTTGTCTTATGTGTGTCTCTTGAAAGACACCTTATTTCATATAGATTGTTGATTCATTAGTTGAACTCTCGGCCAACAGCACTATCTATAACTCATGCCTGAAAGAAGCTCATCTAACACAAGCATTTTCTACGAAAGGCCCACCACAGGCTCCTTGTGCTTACGAACACTGCACAACACTTCAGCACGACGTTTGAGGGCCATTCTAAAGAGCAAAAGCACCAAGGAGAAGCACAAAAGGTGACAAACGTAGCATTCCATAGATTAGACAAAGGACATTTGTTGACGTGAGAATTAAAACAAGAGTTTTAATACTGTAATAGCAAAAGCTGGAAACAACCCAAATGTGCACCAAAAGAAGAACGGTCGAAGGAGATGTCGTGTACTCATACTAACATGTAACAGTGAAAAAGAATGGCATAGGTCCAAGCAAATTGTTACAAAAGTATCTCCACTGTAGTTTTGAGTGAAAAGAGGAGGCTGCCGAACCAGGTCCATGCCTCACAGGAACAGGTCTGCCTGAGGTTTGATCTCCAAGCAGCTCTATCAAGCCTAATGCCAACTGCTGTGAAAAAGGAAACAAAAATTCTGTTTCTGGAATGTGCTATTTGCCTAAAGAAAATCTTGCAAGCATGTGGATGGTAGGTTCATCTAAAAGGACAGAGAGCTGAGACTTTGCTGAGCTTACAGAATAGGATTTACGAGTTCTTTCATTCCCTGATTCCTAAGGAATATTTTTAAGTAAATGTCTGCTTGTGTGACAACATTTCACGTGAGATTCGCTTGCATTATAAGCTGGTAATGAGGTTGTGGGGCTTAGCTAACCATTACCAAGGCAAAGTTTTGCTGGCTCTCCTCTCTACCAAAAGCAACCGAAAAGTTGGGCAGGACTATTTTGGGTTTTCTGGTGGTATTTGGGCTGGTTTGCAGCACACACACCCAAGAAGTCTCTCACCTCTGGGCCTCTGTACTTGAGGTAGCCTCTGCCTAGAACCTCTACCCAGGATGTGTAAATGGCTCACTCTTCATTTCTTCATGCCTTGGCTCAAATGTCCTCTGAGAGGTGGACACCAAGACAGGATTAAACGGGCAAGGATTTTATGGGGGGAAATGCTTCTGTAACAGAAAATGGGGTGGGGGAGCCTGGCAAAGTGGGAGAGACATCAGGCCATGATGCAAGTCTGACTCTAAATGAGGGAGAGATAGAGGGTAGGATGGGTCCAAGTGTCCTACACTGCTGTATAGTCTAAGGAAGGCTTAGGAATGCCACTGGGGAGTCCTTGAGCACAAGCAGATCAGCAGAGGAGTCCATGCCTCCCAGGAACAGGTCTGCCTGAGTGTCTATCCCTGCCTCACTCACTGATTCGGAGCAGTCCAAGGGAACACGAGCTCAGTGCAAACAGAGGATAGATCTCATAGCCCACAGACTACTGACTTCATACCTTGGTTAATTACGTTTGCTGCAGGTGGAGGCCTTCGAGGAGCAGTCTCTTGGATACCATATCTTCTCAGTCAGTTTTCCCTGATCACTCTCTGCAAAACAGCCCCACAGAACAGTAAAACATCAACCACATTTCACCAGGAAACAGTAAAAACACATTTCAGACTGGATACAAGGCACATTCCAGGACAACAAAGTAATCTGAACTGGTGTTGGGAGTAGATTAAAACTGGATTACTTCTAGGGATCAAGCACTATCAAGAGAAAGAGAGAGAAGGAAGCAAGGGAGGGAAGACAGAGGGCATTGGCCCTCAGCATTTGGCGCTAGTATTTGGGCATGCCCATCAGGGATCATAACCGGCTGCAAGACATCCTACAAGCCATAAAGTCAAAACACCTCATTCATTTACAAAAATGCATTGACTTTTGTTTTAACCCGTCCCCTCATTTCAGACAGGAGATCCAGAAAAGGGAGACAACTACTCAGTAGCAGAACCAGGAGTAGAACCCAGGGCCTGAGACTCCTGGTCATTCATTCAGGAGGGCACCCCTTGTTCCTGGCCGCATGCCAACCTGTAGGAGGACAACATTGGTGAGGACAACCTGAAGGAACTGAAGTTCCTGCCTTCACAGAAGTTCAAAGGACGTGCTTGAGCTGGATCTTAGAAGATGACTAGGAGTTTGCCAGACATCTGAAGGGCATTGGAGGCAGTGCGTGCAAAGTACGGAGGCCTGAAACAGCGCTGGGATCAGAAGGCACAAGTGGAGCCCTCTGCTCAAGTGGATGAAGCCCTGAGGAGCCAGGTGAGCCC